>NC_140949.1:89841755-90266755 GCF_014529385.1 Adiantum capillus-veneris
AATGAAAGAAGATCTAATTAATAGTTTAAAATCAAAATATCATTTAACTTAAGTTACAATTATCATTGAAAACATTGAAAATATGCCTAACTCAACTCTTGGCTAAGGCTTATTTTAGAAAGCCAAAAATGTGTCATCATTAGCTTGCCATGTAGCACTAATCGGCAAGCTTTATCCAATGGTCCAAAATCCAACCCTTTACTAAACCCACACACACCCCACAACAACAACAAAGAAGAGAGAAATCATGATCAAATGAAAGGAAAATACTTCTCTCAACAATCTAAATCTAAAAGAAATACAAAAAGATCTTAAAAGGAATGATTGTCATGTCCTTTTATATATAGCAACCTGGACTTGATCATTATTTTGAGACATGATAAAAATATTAGATTTTGATTTTTTTTTATAGCAAAAATCACAATTGTGAGTGAATTATATTGAGCAACCAAAAAAATTACAAGGTTTTGTCATGTTCATGTTAAACCATGACAACATCCAGGAATCATAATTGCAACGGCTATAAGGGCAGCCACTCCCACCGATGGCCAAGGTTTGCCCCCGGTATTCCGTCTGCTTACAACAGGGCACAAGTAGTCCTAGACGAGTCCTCCGAGTGATGCTTGCTCCCGAGTGCCCATATTAGGACTTTGCTTTCCTGTATAATTTCTATGAAGCTTGCCACCTCAAATCCTCCTTCAAACACACGGTGGTTTAAAATATTAGAAAATCTTAAAAGATATCCTATTATGTTTATTTTTTGAGAACCAAGAGAAAGCACTCAAATTTATATCAAATAGTTATTATCTTGATTTGAGAGAAGACCTCCAATAAAGAACTCATAGAAAAAACAATATACCCCTCCACAGAGTCCTTTGTTCTGGAAGGCAAAAAATAGTGATATTAAGGGATCCCATTGACAAAGAAAAAGAAAACATTATTTAAATTCTTTCGTATGAAAAAGTAGGTCTAATAAGCATAGAAAATAATAAAAAAATTTAATGAAATGGACCTCTTTAAGGTCTTTAATGGACTCTTTTGACAAATTAAAATATCTCACTCAGTCAATAATTTACATCATGGTATCAAACTTCTATGAATTCATTTCTTAATCCCTTGTTTTTCAATGCCTTTTTTGAACAAGACAAAAATAGAGTGAAAGGCCCACATTTGCACTTTAAAACAAAACAAATAACAAAAGAGTAAAATAAAAACAATTAAATAAAGGAATTCATTGACCAAACTGAAACAAAAGAATATTTTAATGCTTTCATAAGAAAATGTAGGTCTGATAAGCATAATAAATACTTAAAAAAATGAAACGGACCTTTATATGGAGTTCTTAAATGAAAGAACTCTTTCAGAAATTAGAATGTAAAGGAATATTTCAATGAGTCATATCATGGGATCAACTTCTATAAATGCACTCTTTAATTCATTGTAGACTAGTTGATACCAAGATTGATGGCTTTACTTGATTCCACTCTTCAAAGTTCTTGTGTTTTCCAATAGAGATGATGACTTCCTTGATTTCTCTGATAATATCTTTGAAGCTAGCCGTGGAGTGGTCATTTTCAAAAAGCCGTCAGTTCCTAGAGTTTTAAATGATGTCTAAGATAGTAGAAGGAGACAATTTATGTGCGGATTAGGATGGCCTAGTTTTTCCAATCTTTCCTTTCAAGAGTAGGTCATTCTTTAAGAACACATCTTTCCAGGTCTTAGGTATCAATTCAAATAATATTTTCGCGAGGAATTTCATAATTGGGTAATGCTGGAACAAGTGAAGCGGATTCTTACTAGCTGCTTTTTTGCACCCAAAGCATTTATTAAAGCTTATTACTCTGATTGCTTTCTTGATCCCGGTAGGAATAGCACCCCATAAACAAGGTAAGGTCTTCATTGTTGCTAAGGGCCACTAAGGGAACTATATGTTTCTTGTTATCGACACTGCTTATTGAGTGGTGAGAACCAATATGATTTGAACATAAGGCTGCGATATGTTTTCTTTGTTTACAGTTTGGTGAAGTTTCCATGCTTAGACTAGTGCCAGGCTTTCCAATCAAGCACCACCTCACAAATAGGCATGAGCACTTTGCTAAGACCTTTGACGATGAAGCCGTTCATTAGCATTGAGATTATACTGTCTAGACAACTGATTTGCTTCTTTCCAGTTCTTGAAGTATTTGTCCCAAAAGTGGATCAAGTGTATGAGCCCTCTGGTGTTGACTTTTCTACACTTTCTCTCTAGAATGGATTAATCACTTTTGAGAGCAAGGGAGACCCGTGTTTCTTGAAAATTTTGAAATATCTGTTTGCCTCTCCTTATTTTAGTGTCTTTCCTGCTTTGGTGCATTTTCATACCAACAGATCACCCGTGTTGCTATCGAGCTTTAGGTTTGCCCATGGAGGTGCTAGCAGTTTGTCGTGTACCCTGACCTCTTTCCATGATCCCCCTAAGTGAAAAGATTCAATTTTTCTATTATGTCCCATGTGATGATGGCCCCATACCCAACCTTGTTTGGTAATTGATACCATAAATTTAACACATCGGGCTTTGGCATTTAGTGAGGGGTCAAGGATCCCAATACCAACTTGATCCTTGGGTCTAGCAATAGAATCCCATTTTTCCCACTGCCAGAGTATTATATCTTCGGTGTTGTTTTTCCATTTTAAGTAATTCCTTCCAATTGCACTTTGCTAATTTGAGGAGAGGCTCAATGAAGGATAGATATGGGATCATTACAAATATGATCACCTTCACCCTATTGTGGAATGGAAGGAGCACGTATTCCCACCTTTGCATTTTTCTTTGAAATTTGTCGATGGCCCACTAGAATTGTTGTTTGTGAGATGCTCCTACCTAGAGGAGCTCCAAGGTGGCGAAAGACCTGTCCTTTCTAGATAATGTCTCTTGACCATTTAGAAGGGTTGAAAAAGTCATTTTCTAATAGAGAAATCACTCTTGATTTTTCAATAGTGCACTTAGATCTAGAGGATGTCGAAAACATCTGGAAAATCTGCTCAACACCTCTATACTAGATTTCAAGAATAGCAATAAGTCATTAGGGAGTAGCTTGGCTAAGAGTTGTCGGTTATTTGGCATAGATAGCCCTTGAATTTCTCCTCTTGTGGCACTTGCCTCCAACATGGTGATTAGGGGATGATATTTGATTGCAAAAAATAGTGGGCCTAGTGGGTAGCCTTGTTTGATTGTGTAAGGGCAATGCCCGGTGGTCAAGGACCAGGCCCAAGGGGCCGGCTGCAAGTGTGGATAGGGAATGACGCCCAAGGGGGCTATTTAATGGGAGGTTGGGAGGTTCATTCCAGACAGTTCCACTAGGGGTCTCACACTAGTATTAGAGCTCAGAGAGGGAAAAAGCTATGGAGGAGGGGGGAGAAAGGTTTCATGGCATTGCATGTTATCATGTTTTCTTTCTCTCTCTCTGTGTGTGTGTGTGTGTGTGTGTGTGTGTGTGTGTGTGTGTGTGTGTGTGTGTGTGTGTGTGTGTGTAGGGCCATGTGCATACTTCATAAAGCCTAAAATCGAACAAAAAATCATACAAACTTTTACGATTAAATAAGAATAAAGACCATTGTCCAAAAACTGAGTCAACGTTTTCACAACCATGAACAAGCATAGATGTAGGATAATCTGCAAAGATCAATTTAGCAACATATTGAGATGCTGCAACCTTCAAGTGATATTCCTGCTCAAGAAAGATGGGTATACCTATAAACCATGTCTCAATGCTACACACAAACAAGTGAAAGGGTCACGATGGCTTTCAAAAACAATAAGAAAGTGATAAAATTGTTAGGTTGAATTAAACTGGTATCAGTGTTTGGGAAAGGATTGCCTCAACTTAGTCTTGAGCCGATTAAAAATCGAAACTAGCTAACTGCAAACCATGGTAAATGAAAGAAAAACCGATGAAATATGTGAGAAAATCGTCCAAAAATTTTACAAATCTCAAAATTTCTGCTAGTATTTCTGATTTTCTTCTTTGGGAGGAAGAAACTTGATCAGCATCCACTTGATAAAAGAGACGTTCTCGAACGTAAACACTGATGACTAAACTCAAGCTATAAAATGCAAGAAACGTAAAGCCATGTGAAGTTGTGAAATGAAAGGTGAAATAAAAATAACTAATTAATATATATGTGTGTATAGAATTTATTAGAATTATGCAAAGTGAAGCTTCACTTTAGCATTCTAAAACAATAGAATGCAAAAAAAACACGTGTGTGTGTGTAAAATTTACTAAAAATACAAGAAATATAAAGCCATGTGAAGTTGTGAAATGAAAGGTGAAATAAAAAGAACTAATTAATATATGTGTGTGTATAGAATTTATTAGAATTATGCAAAGTGAAGCTTAACTTTAGCATTCTAAAACAATAGAATGCAAAAAAAACATGTGCGTGTGTGTGTAAAATTTTCTAAAATTTATGCAAGGTGAAGCTTCACTTTAGCATTCTAAAACAATAGAATGCAACGAAAGTAAAGACATGTCAGGATGTGAAATGAAAGATAAGTCTCCATCATGTCACGATGTGAAATGAAAGGAGTCTCCCTAACCCAACACAACACTAAGGGTTTCTTTTAGTTAGCCAAAAATGTATTACAAGCTATACACCAAAAAATAGTCAATGGTAGAAAAAGCCTGTGCCATGCTAGATCATCTATTTATTCAACATCCAACAAAAGCGCATCCCCAAATGTCAGAATATTTTCTCTTATATATTACACAACATGGGAAGGTAATCACAATCATGATCGTGCTCATTTTGAGCTACCATTCATAAAGATAGAAGCCAAACTTGTAACTCACTTTCTGGGCATACGCTTAGAGGAAGGAAAACTTGAAATTGGTAATGAAAGAGCAGACCTTGACATGCTACGATCTGTAGAGACCCTCCATGTAGACACCTTGGGACTTGGAAATCTTTGCTCTCCATCATCATCTTTGTGTGGTCGTAAGCTTGAAGAACCCTTTTTAGAAGTTTGTTTGTCTCTATCACGTTTGGATGTTGACTTAGAGGGCACATCTTTGGTTTTTTCTTTGGATGTGTTAACATCAATATTAGAGATGGGGTTCTCTTTTCGAAAGCCTTGAAAATAAAAAATTCACACAAAAATTAATGTCACAAAACACTCATTTTATAGGTGTTTTCCTGCAACCCTAATTCCAACAATTGGAATCATGGAGGGGGCGTGTGCAGATGAACATCACAGAATTGGTCGCTCCTTCTCTCGTTGTGTTCGCAGCAGGGGGTGGAATATTTCTCGTCAGGCACACGTTGCAAGATGAGAAATGTAGCGGGTAGGGCGGGCACATCTTTCTCTTCGTAGACAGCAATGCCGTGTTTTTTTCCTGAGCCAGGGTTTTGTTTTCCGATTGGGCAACCCATGGTGACCTTAGGACATTCAATAAGAAGGAAAAAAAAAAAACAAAAAGCTAAGTAGGGGTTCCTGCAGTCGCCCCCCCCATCATCTTCTTGGGTGGTTACAAGGATCTCAAAGTATACGGTTGCAGAATTTCTGCAGCTCCACCAGTTCAAAAAATTTCACAAATCTACAGAGATTGATTCTTGAGCAATTGATAGCAATTTCAAATTGACCACGCCTATGTGAAGATGGTGTAAGCCCTAAGGACCGCATGCAGAGTAGGTGCCATATGCAACACAATTTTGACAAGGCTATGAACCAACATGCATGCAAGGCATGCATGGCTGTAAACCAAAGTCAAGGACTTGGATTAGGATACAATTGATGCCAAACAAGGCTTTAAGGTAAAATATGGCATCGATGGCATGCTTTGCATAGCAGCAACGACTTGGTAAAACATAGTCAAAGGGTCAATAGGTGGAGAAAATTCAAGAAAGTTGAGCAAGGCTTGAGTTTTGGCAAGCAACAACCGGCACAACATGCAAGGCTGCAAATAAGCTCCAAGGCTTAGAGGAAGCATGAACAGCAGACCGATCGCCCCGACCTCAAACATGCCTACTGGCAGAGACATATTCTACGACAGGACACGATTGGTGCCGGTAGAAAACTCATGTTGAAGGCATGTTTTGTTTATCAAATTTAGATCGTTCGTGTTTGTTGAAATTTTATGTTTTCATATGGAGTGCTACTCAACACCGTCGGGGAATGACAACCTCAATCGGCTACAAAGTACTATATGGGTGTAGCATTCATGCAAGAACCATAAGATTGGAGCACGGCTTCTTATATGGCTACTCATGAAGATGATAGAATACGTTGCCATATACAACTATTCACACGCACGGCTTGTGTCGCTAAAGAGGCTAGAACAAGGGCATGTCATTATCTTGAAAACCTACATCCTCCTCAATTGACAAGTACATGCAAGACTTGTTACTTGTAAGTAAAGGTATTCGGCAGGGCCGACTAGTGATGGCAATTCCAAAATCTGGCAAACATCTTAGTTTGGATTTAAATTTTGGCTAGGGCATGGCTCCTCGGCAACATGTTTTTGCACTTAAGTGATCAAGAAAATAGCTCTTGGTGTCACATATATTCTACATCTACGAGACATTTTGCATCAGCATAATATATCAAAAGGGCTATGAGTCTGCTCCCAAGGACGATGGAAATTTAAGCAAGTCAGTACGTAAGTTACTCTTTACAACTTTGAACTAAGATTGCACCAGTTTTTATCTATTGCCTAGAAGCTTCCCAGGTTTGGAATATGCTAGTAGCATACAGACTTTGGGGGGAAACTAGGCAACGGGTCTACCTGTTTTTTTCACTAGATCGGACTAAACCCAGCCAAGAGGGCATGCAAAGAGACATCCGACACTTCTATAGGTAACAACCTATATGGCTATGAGCCACATTCACACGATGATCACTCTTCCTAGAGGTGTGACACGGTTAGTTAATTTCAAGTTATGTTTGTTTTTCCTGTTTTAACCTTTTCATTCTGTACCCCATTTCTTGGTTGTGCAAAGCAAAGTGCTTTGGCAGAATCTATGAGAATCACACTGTGAAAAGCAAAGTGCTTTGACACACTTTATGTGAAGCAAGGCTTCTATTATGTACAAAGGTACTGTCCATTGACTCAAACTCAAGGATAATGGTACATAGGTTTTGCAAATACAAGATATAAGCTCATAGTTTAAGTTTTGCAACGACAAACTGTGATGTATCCATGCCACTGTAATCATGCAAGGCATGTATGGCCACCACTCAAACGATTGAGACTTTCCTCAAAGCCAAGGGCTTATTACAATATCTTTTTGATATGCACACATGGCATGCCAATACGGCGGACTCCACTGAAATATTGTTTACGCTTCCGCAATAACATCAGCTACTTTGTTCACAATTGAGACTGTTGGCTGGGCTAGTGATCACTGTATATGTATACAACGGCGGGCACTGCAGCTATTTGACATTATGCACAAGGTGCAGCCAATCAAATTGATGTTTCATGAGGATAGTAAGTAGGCATGGCCTCACTCTCAAGCTAGTCATTCATGGAAAGACCTGAATAGATTAAGAGATCCATCACGCAGGTAATCTCTTCATGGAGGAAGAAGCTTCCTTCACGACTTAGTTGTGAATAAGATTTCAGTTGAAGAAGATCTACTGCTTAGTTGTAGCATTGGCTATGTATCTCGGAGTGGTATTTTCATTTCAGGGTATGACCCAACTAATACACAATCCCTCTATAGGTGTGGAGAGTCCTGATTTGACCTCATCACACAAGTGCCCTTAAAAGGAAGAAGTTTGCAAACTGCCAAGGGATAGTAGACAAGTTCAACTTTTAAAGTTGATTTTCATTCCTATTAGACACGATAGACTCTTTTGGTCATCGTTGGCTCCTAGTTTGAGCAGTTTTTATGCAGCGTCTAACCAAGGGGTTTGACAATGATGATTCTACCCAAGGGGTTCGGATTGCAAAGGCAACATCCAAGGTTACATATGCAATACTGCTTGCAATTAGTGTTCCCAAGATTTTGCAGCGGGAAATTTGGGCAGGTGGCTTTCACTACAGATAAGTGAACACTATGTTTAACCTCCAGGTACGCATTTGATTTGATTTTTTTTCTTTTTGTTTACTTTTTCCACGTAGGATGCATAAACTATGTTGTCATCCATTTTTTCTCTTAAGAGAAATGACAAGTCATGTAAGAGCCAAGAAATTTGGGCTGTAGTGTCCAAAATAAACTTATGCATTACGCAGTTTATGGACCCACTTGTCGGGTTTTATTTGGCACTTGTTGTCACATGGGATACAACATGGTCTAGGAACTCAAAGAGTTTGGTTTAGCTAGTGTCAAGCATGGCTAATGAGAGTCTCTCTCACACACTAGGTGTTATGGGCCCTAGAGTTTAGCAAAAGATGATTTGGAACGACATGCGTATTCATCGAGTTGTTGCCTATGAAGAATTTTTAACTCTATGTGCAGTATCTCTATGAGATTACATTTGGGTCTACCAAATCACCAATAGAGGTCATGGCTTGGTTTGGGTGCTTGTGGATCTTTCAAGTTAATCGCGATGGTTATTCATGAGATTATTGATCCATTGCTGTGGGGGATAGACAGATTACAAAGTGTAATCTTGTGCTAAGGGATATGCAAAGTACATACATTAGCACATCAAGCAATCCAATTAATAAGCATTTATTGCTCTACTTGGAGTTTGCGACTACGTTTAGTCCCTTCATGTATAATTCAGGTTCTCAACCTTGCGACTAAGTTTAGTCCCTTCATGTATAATTCAGGTTCTCAACCTTGAACACTAGCTATGGTGGGGTTGTTTTCTGATACGAGAAGATAACAAGTCACAGACTTAAACTTGGCTGATGAGTTACGTCAGCAAGTTACTTTCAAGGAAAGTAACGGTACTCTTTCGGGTACATCTTAGTTGTGATAACTCATTTCGCATACTCAAGTGAGTTCTAAATGGAGTTTTATGCTATATTATCTATGCGACGGCTATACCCAGACAGTTGCACAACAGGACAACAATATGGAAAATCAAGATGCTACTCTTGGTTTCATTGAACCTCCGGTTGAACTATGTTCCGGTCAAGCAAACAGCTGGATCCTTGCAGGATGCCACTGTGGAAAAAATTAGTGTATCATCACTCTTGTTTTCGAGGACGAGAATGCTTCTCTAAGGGGGGAGTAATGTCATGCCAAGGGCAATGCCCGGCAATCAAGGACGAGGCCCAAGGGGCCGGCTGCAAGTGTGGATAGAGAATGAGGCCCAAGGGGGGTATTTGGTTTTGAGGTTCATTCCAAGCAGTCCTACCAGGGGTCTCACACTAGGGGTCTCACAGATTGATCTTTTAACTTCGAAAGTACCCACTATTCCATTGTTAAACAACAACTTTGAGTGACTGCTTGCTCCAAGGGTGTGTATGATTTGACAAAGTTGGGAGCCAAAATCCAACACTTTCATGACATCTTCTATGTAGAAATAAAGGATCTGTTCATATGCTTTATCCAGGCCAAGCTGTAAGAGGACACATTCTTGATCAGTGAAGTTAGCATACTCTATGCCAATTGTTGATGCTATAATGTTATCATAATTTGATCTTCGTTTCATGAAGCGGTTCTAGTGGGGGAAGAGAGCCTTATCCATTGTCATCATTGTGATGGGTCGTTGGTGTTTAATATGTGTGCAAAATACCGGCTCTCAAATAGGTTTGATGAGGCCTCTTTTCACCCATGTGTCAAGGCCCCCTTGCATAATCCATGTCTAGACCCTCCCAAAACTCTTTGAAAAACTTGTTTGTCATTCCATCCCATCCTATAGACTTGCCCTTGCCAAGAAAATGCAATGCAAGCGAGAATTTTTCTTGAATGAAGGCCTCCTCCTGCAAGTATGATTTTGAGGGTGTTATAATTTTATTAGCAATTTTGAGGAGAGTTGCTCTTACTTCCTCTACCTTTTTTGACCAAGATTCTCTTTTTCCTACAATACAACTTAAGTAATTGAGCAATAGCTTAGCCATACCATTGGGGTCTTGCATTGTCACCCCTTCATCATTCGTGATTGTGCCGATGGTTCTGCGATGTTATTTCACCTTGAGTGCTTTGAAGAAATGTGCTTGATTGTCCGCTTTAGGTTGTAGATAGAGCTCCGTTGGTTCCAAGAAGAAGAAGGAGAAGGTCGAAACCATGTCCGAAACCTACAACCAACCCACAACAACAAAATGGAAGGAGCTATGCACAATAGAGAATCAACACTATTCTACTTTGAGAATCGGGTAACTCAAGTCACCGAGGTAATTATCACAGTCAGTTTTCAAGTCGCACCTGATGCTGCAGCACAGATAACGGAATCATTGGCTCACACTCTCACTAGAGAAACTAGGGATCTACTGAGTTTGTTTCAGGAAAGAACACCACCCTCTCCTACAAGCTTGGACAGTGACTAAGCACCTCTAAGATTCACGTGAATCAGTACAACCTACCTCAAGACAGATCACACATACCAACACGTGTACACTCAATCAAGGTAATACTGGACTTGAAGGCTCACTACGAGCACGTCATCGACACCATGCTGGGTGGGAAGCGGTTTTTTGAGGTTCTGGCATCAGATCAGCCATTTGTCTTACCTTTGGTACAAGGCAATGTACCGTTTGAAGTTTTAATCTATGTCCTAGTATAAGAGGGTATACACGCCTCCTTGTAAAGAAGAAAAAAACTTTTGCAAGTTAAGCAGTGTGTCTTTCTAGCTCTCTCTCAGTAATCATGGCAAGTGCAGTATTTCCAACATTTAAAGGAAAGAAGGGGGAGGATTTGGTAACAGACTTCCTAGATGACTTTGAATTAGCATGTGTAGTGAGCAACAAGGATACGGATGAATCCCGGGTTAGAATCTTTAAGCATCTCATGAAGCTAGAAGCTAGATCATGGTACAATGCACTTCCACAAGCAACCAAGGATGACTGGGAGCCCTTAAAAACCGCTTTTAAGGGGCACTTTGGGGGAGGTACCACTTCAAAAAATTTGTGGGACAAGTTGAGAGACTTGAAGCAGGAGGGTCTTTTAGAATATGTCACCTATGAGTCCAAATTTGTGGATTTGTGGGAACGGTGGATTGAGTCATTGGCAAGTGGGAAAGCTGCACCCGATTTCCTAAAAAAAGATTGGTTCACGCATGGCTTATGGACGCTTCTCAAGGAGAAGGTGAAAGGTAGATTCCCGGCTACGTACGAGTTAGCCGTTGAGATTGCTCGCCTTAAGGACAAGAAGCTGCGAATGAAAGCCAAAGAGACCGAGTCAACAGAAGCAGGAACATCGCGTCGACCAGCAACTACGACAACCACCATTCCACCACCACCACCGGCTCTTGGGGTAAGAGATGACCAAAAAGATATGTTGGCCCATATTACTGACCAACTGCAGAATTTGTCTGTCCACTTAATACAGCAAGGGAGGAGTCAAGAAAGAGATCAAGAACCTGGAAGAGCACGACGACAAAACAGAGAGTATCACTGCTACAACTGCGGAGAAGACGGTCACGGTATGTACTACTGTCCCAAACCACGACAAAACTATAATAAAGGAGGTAGGAGGAACCAATTGTCACCCCCTAGAGAAAGAACACCCCCACCCCGAGCACCAGCCCCACCAACACAAATTCTACGTCCGCCACAATCACCACTTACAATCATCCTACGCCCACCACCAATTGGTACCCGCACACCAAGTATCATTGGTCTTGCAGAAGAGGTCAAGATGAAGGTAACAGAAGAAGAATCAAGCGAGAAGTTTATTCAAAGAACTGAAGCAGTGGAACAAGAGGTTAAAGAATCAACATATGCTACCCAGGTGGGGGAGGTAAGTCAAGAAAATTGTGTTACAAATGTGAGTACATCTTTAATCTTGGATGAAATAGGCACCAAAGCAATCAATCGACAGCATTAGGTAGTAAGGGTAAGAAGGTGTAAAGTGTTGATTAGGCCTAGTCAGAGTAAGAGGAATGCAAAGGGCATGATGTTCGGCTAGGCAATGGGAAGACGTGTGAGATCTTAGGTCTTGGAGATGTTCAATTGAAGTTTCAGAATGGCTCTTCTTTCACGCTGAAGAATGTGAGACATGTTGCCACAATTACAAAGAGCTTGATCAACACATGTTTACTTGATGATGCTGGCTACGTCACCACTTTTGGACAGAACATGTGGAAGATATCCAAGGGTTCTATGACAGTAGCACATGGAGTAAAGTCTGGAGGACTTTACATGATTTATGTATCAAATGTCTCTAAAAATGTAATCAATGTAACCGAGCAGCCGAACGTTTCTTTGTGGCATAGCCGGTTAGGAAATATGTCCAAGAAGGGAATGGAAATCTTGTCTCGTTCTGGTTATTTTCCTGGCTTTTCATTTAATGATTTTGAATTCTGTGAACATTGTCTGTATGGTAAGCAAACATAGCAGCCACATAAGCATAGAAGCAGTAGAAGAGATACACAGTTGGCACTTGTTCATAGTGATTTGTGTGGACCTATGCCTAACCTATCTCTAGGGGGAGCTTCTTACTTTATGACATTTATAGATGATTACTCGAGGAAAGTATGGGTTTACTTTCTCAAGCACAAGGATGAAGCGTTTAGTGTTTTCAAAACGTTTGTGACACTTGTGGAGAATCAGAGTGGCAAGAAGCTTAAATGCTTACGCACTGACAATGGTGGAGAGTATGTTTCAAAGGCCTTTCAGGACTTTTGCGAGTCAAAAGGTATAAAACGTGAACTTACTGCTCCTTACAATCCTCCTCAAAATGGTGTTGCTGAGAGGATGAATAGGACCATATAAGAGAAGCTCAGAAGTATGTTGTCTAATGCACAGCTGCCAAATGGGTTTTGGGCTGAAGCTGTATCAACAGCTGTTCATCTTGTAAATAGATCTCCTAGCAAGGTTTTGCAGAAGGATTCAGTGCCAGAGATGGTATGGTCAGGCAAAATGCCCTCATACAAGCATCTCAGAGTCTTTGGCTGTGAGGCATATAGTCACGTTCCAAAGGAATTTAGGAACAAACTTGAGCCAAAGAGTAGAAAGTGCATCTTTCTAGGCTATGGTAATTCTGGTGAGATGGGGTACAGACTTTGGGATCCCGAATCCAGAAAGGTTGTCCGCAGCAATGATGTTCGCTTTAATGAATCCAAATATCATTCCAAAGGAATGATATAGTCACGTTCCAAAGGAATTTAGGAACAAACTTGAGCCAAAGAGTAGAAAGTGCATCTTTCTAGGCTATATAGTCACGTTCCAAAGGAATTTAGGAACAAACTTGAGCCAAAGAGTAGAAAGTGCATCTTTCTAGGCTATGGTAATTCTGGTGAGATGGGGTACAGACTTTGGGATCCCGAATCCAGAAAGGTTGTCCGCAGCAATGATGTTCACTTTAATGAATCCAAATATCATTCTAAACCAGAGAGGGTTGAGGAGATTAGAAGAGTTGTCTTCCAAGAAGGTGGACCTGCACGTGCAAGACAAAATGTCAGGGCTCAAGAGGAGCAAGGACAGGATAGAGTGGAACCACAGGTTGTGGCTGAGCCTGAGCCACCTATTGTGCGTAGATTTGGACGTGTCACGCGACCTCCTGATAGGTTTGTTCCATCTATGAATTATGTCATGTTGACTGATTGCAATGAGCCTTCATGTTACAAGGAAGCAGTGCAAATGAAGGACTCCGGGAATTGGCAATTGGCCATGCAATCAGAGATGACAGCTCTGCATAAAAACAAGACATGGAAGCTAGTTAAATTACAACAGGGCAAAAAGGCTCTACCTTGTAAATGGGTTTACAGGTATAAGATCACCGCTCATGATAGTCAACCAAAGTACAAAGCAAGGCTTGTTGCCAAGGGCTTTAAGCAAGAACAAGGCATTGACTTTGATGAAGTCTTCTCTCCGGTGGTCAAGATGACTACATTGAGATGCTTTCTTGCATTGGTTGCCATATTAGATTTGGTGTTGCACCAAATGGATGTCAAGACAGCGTTCTTGCATGGTGATTTAGATGTGGAAATTTACATGCAACAGCCAGAAGGGTTTGTTGAGACAGGCAAGGAAGATTGGGTATGCCAGTTGTTAAAGAGTCTTTATGGCTTAAAACAATCACCGAGGGCATGGTACCATAAATTCCACAAGTTTATGATTTCTCAAGGCTACAAACGTAGTGAGTTCGATCATTGTCTATATACAAAGAAGGCTAAGGATGGTAGTTGGCTGATCCTTATTTTGTATGTGGATGACATGTTGATTGCTGGCAAGCACTTGGAAGAAATTTCAGCTTTGAAGTCAAAGATGGAAAAATCGTCTGACATGAATGACATGGGTGAGGCAAGTCATATACTTGGTATGCGCATTGAGAGAGACAGATCAAAGAAGTTGATTTGGTTATCTGAAACAACGTATATTGACAAGGTTTTGCAATGTTTCAATATGGAGAAGGGAAAGGCACTGAGTGTTCCATTGCCACCATATGTGAAACTTAGCAAACAAGATTGTCCTGTGTCTGAGGAAGAATAGGCTGAAATGGATAAGATTCCATATGCGACTACAGTGGGTAGTTTGATGTATGCAATGATTGCTACTCGCCCAGACATTGCATTTGCAGTGGGAGTAGTAAGTCGATACATGTCAAACCCAGGCAAGAAACATTGGGAGGCAGTGAAAGGAATATTGAGATACCTGAAAGCTACAAAGAGTATGCGTATATGCTATGGGAGTCAGGAGCTAAGTGTAAAGGGTTTTACAGACTCAGATTATGCAGGTGACTTAGACAACCGAAGGTCTACGTCAGGGTATGTCTTTACATTGGCTGGTGGAGCAGTATCATGGCGTTCTAGATTACAAGATTGTGTTACTCAGTCTACTATAGAGGCTGAATATGTTGCAGCATCAGAGGCATGCAAAGAATCAATTTGGCTTAATCGACTAGTAACAGATTTGGGAATCAAAGAAGAGATGCCTGTGTTATATTGTGATAGTCAAAGTGCTATACAATTGGCTCGCAATCCAGTTTATCACTCAAAGACAAAGCATGTGGATGTGAAGTATCATTTCATCAGGGAAATGCTCGAGGATAAGCAACTTCAGCTTGTCAAAGTTCACACCACAGAAAATCCTGCTGATCTACTTACAAAAGGACTTCCCTCAGAGAGCTTTGCGCATTTTCGCAAGCAGTTAGGTGTAGGGTAGTACATCACTTCTCTACATCTCTTGTATATTAGCTTGTATAGTTGCTTCTCTCACACTTAAAGTACCACATTGGACTTTAAGTGGGAGGTTGTTGGGGTATAAAGCCCAATGTGGTCGCCCAGGTAAGTGGGCGGGCCGCCAGGTATGTACACATATTCTTTTGTAAAAACCTAATAAGAACTCACTATGCTCTACACATTACAGTAGAGTGAGTTCACCATATCGTCGTGCTCTTCTTCTCGCACTCTCTCTCGCGTCGCACTTCCGCTCGTACTCCTTCAAGAGGTCCCAAGATTTATGTTTTTCCACATTAATATTTTTATTGAGTCTACTCAAAGCTTTCTTGGTAAGTCCTCTAAATATGTGTACATGTACATATATGCATACTCATGAACATATTTATCTACATTTGCATGTACGTATACATGTACTTGCACATATACCTATACATCATATACGTATACTTTACACGTGCGCACGTGCGCGTGTGTGCACACACACACACCTAGATCTATATATATATATATGTATGTATATGTAAATATATACATACTCATAAACATATTATCTACATTTGCATGTACGTATACATGTACTTGCACATATACCGATACGTATACTTGTACATGTGCATGTACACTTACATATTGTTATAGGTTACAAAGGTATCTTTGAATATGAAGAGAATCACATTTGGACAAGGGTGTAAAGTCAGCTAGAAGATCGGAGAAGTGAAGCCATTTGCTAAGGTGCACATAAAGACAAACATCAGAATTCATGTTCAATTGTAAAATCTCATTAAATTTTTTTGAGAAATGGAATTGTATGAGTCAAATTGGGGTTGAATGAGTTATTATTGAGCCTACATAACCTTAAGACTTCTAGGTATACAAGTAATTACTCATGTTTAGAGGTCCCTAGAATTGTGCGTGTGTGCATCTACACACACACACCCACACACACACATCTAGATATATAATAAATCCACATATATACATCTATATATCTATCCTATAGTGTAATGGAAAAGTGAAGCCTCAATCACACGTCAGCATATTCAGGCCTGACTTGAGAGAGAGAGAGAGAGAGAGAGAGAGAGAGAGAGAGAGAGTATAGTTTAAGATGAGAAAGTATCTTAAACTATACTTTCTCATCTTAAACTATACTCTCTCTCTCTCTCTCTCTCTCATCAAACGCTAGCACTCGTCTGCAGCCTTTGGGTGCGAGGGTAGTACCTAGCCTCACATGGATGCTCCATAGCCCCGCCCACCTTGCTGAGGCAAGCCCCTGCTATCTATGCCCGACAAGAATGCTTCCCACCTGACAACCTGTGCTTTGTATGCCCTATAGCAAGTAGTTCATGCCCTGTCCAATTTGCATCATAGGAGATGTTTCCCACATGGTGAGTGAAGGGACAAACGAGAAGCGCACACAGTTCAACACAAAAAATCTGTACTACTACAAGTTCTATGGAAGAATGCAAAGGAGCACCCTCCACACTGAGATGCACTCAATCCTTCGTGGTCCCCCCTTGGGTGGATCCGTTCAATCCCATCCAAGCCAAACTCAAGGAGTTGAAGGTAGAGAATGCCGAGCTCAAAATGCACCTCATTGCCCTCAAAGCCCGATTCCAATTTCTTGAATCTAAAAAACAAGCAGACACAAATTGCATGCTAGCCATTGCAAAGGAGGTAGAGCACACATTTACCCAAAACGTGGCCTCATTAGTCACTCAAATTCAAGAGAATGCTGCTGCCCTTGCCTCCAAAGTGAAGGAGTGCTTGCAAGAGCATCTTCATTTTGCAAACGTCTTGCATTGACTGTTTGCATTGGTGGCGTGCCCTCCACTTGGTGGGAAGAGGGTGAAAACTTTCTTGCCACTCTAATCAGCTCAATGAGGCCATCCCGGCCAAGTTTGATGCTTCCACCGTGAAGTTCATGCATTACAATGTGATCACCGCACCAACCAAGGGAGTCTTGTCTTCAAAAACAAAGAGGACCGCCCAACAATCCTAAAACAAACTCACCTTCTAAAGGGCACGACCATATGGATTAATGAAGCTCTTATACTCATGCAACTCAAGATCAAGAAACAAGAGCTGCAAAAGGTAAGAGAAGCATGGGTTTTAGGTAAATTGGCCATTTCTCGTGGTGGTAAAGCCATCATTGAGGAGTTTCGGGCACAAAAAGACCCATATCATCGTCTTGTATCCTCCCCCCTTTCCATAGCCACCTTTACCTCATAAGCAGCAGCATTGTGTTGCAATTTTTTTGTAAATGCCCCCAACCATTTTCCTCCCCCCTCTCTTTTCTTTCTTTTTCCACATTTACCTTTGCCGTTGTAAACTTGATACCCTCTTGGTTAGAGGAGTGCCTTTGTATGCCCTAGAAAATCATTAAAAAAAATAATTTAAAAACAGTTAAAAAAATCATTAAAAATAGAAAAAAACTCATAAAAAATTAAAACTTCTTAGAGAATCCAATAAAAAAATAAATCAAAAGTTGACAGATAAATCCCTAAGACATAAAAAATTCATAAAAACTCAAAGAATTCATTAGAAAATCCAAAACAGATTGAAAAATCCCAAAAAACTGTAAAAATCATAAAACCTTCAAAGAAATTACCAAAAATTCACAGATTCACAGAAAAATTATAAAAAATCAAAAGTTTACTTTAAAAATTCACAGCAAATCATAAAAAGACAAAAAAAATTGAAATTTTAAATTTCACAAAATTAAGAAAAATAAAAAGAAACTCGTCGGAAGCAGTGCATCTCACATCGAAATAACCGTGAAAAAGCCAGAAGAGCCGTAAATCGAGCAAACTGTGCAAAGTGAACCAGAGATAAGCCTGAGAAAGCGAGAAAAATGATCAACTTGAAGTAGTTGAGCGTCAGACAAATTTCAAAAAATTTGACACGGTAGAAATTGGCTAATGGAAGTGATTGCGCAGCAAATTAGCTTCCAATCGGACGAACAGGGGCACAACTCACATGTGATTGCAGAATAGGCTAGTACAAGCAGTAGAAATTCTACTAATCAATATCAAAATCTGCTAGGAGATAGTTTTTACAAACTAGTCGACATGGACTCAAATCAAGCCGAGAATTCAAGTACAGTAGAGCAAGCTAGTAGCAATGGCAACACATGCACAACTGTGATAGAGCACATTTTACAACTATATGGCTACAATGGAGATAAAGTCTTATCTGCAGATTCGGAAGGCCATAGATACTTGATGAGCAGTAAAAGTAGCACAGGAGCCAAGATCCTATTGATCAGGGTGAAGCCAAATTCAGAGAACTCCGAGATGTTCACAGACTTCAGTGGAGCCAGGTATTGCAAACTCAAAGATGAAGTGCAATTAGAAGTTCAAAAAGTCAGTCCAACTATTTATCTAGAAATCTGCACAAGCCAGCAAAACATACAGTTGGTGCATATGCAATCAGGATCATTGTACATGGATTACAGTGGTCACATCTATAGTCGAGAACCAGTAATGGAAGATTCAACAGATCAACCAATAGAAGCCGATCTAATTGGAGAACCAAGCCAAAGACGGTACAAAGGTCTAGATGGAGCACTCTACAGCTTGATGCTTAGTGTTATGAAAGAAGATACCGACAACTTGGCAATCATAGAAACAGAAGCTTCTCAGCATGAGCTTGACATGATAGAGCCAGATGAAATACCACCAGTCATGGCATATTGCTCAGATTGTGGACAAAAAGGTGGACATTTTTTTGAAGATTGTCCAAGAAATCCCAACACAACAAGGACATATCAATTGCCAAGCAAGGTACAAAGAAAATTGGAAATGCGAATCTCAATGTAAGTGCATTTAGCTTGTCACTTCTAATGCATTGGATGATTCTACATTACCATTAGAAGCACCGGTAAAAACATTGCAAGTTCAAAATAATCATAAAGATGCACAGGCACCTGAAAAGCTTAAAATTGATTCTTTGAACAACAAATTCTTGCATGAATTTGGAAAAGGTGTCGAGATATCACCAAAGGTTGACAAGATTGTTAGGTTTTCAAATGATTTTACATCCGCTTCCACAAGTGTACAGTCATTCACGAGTCTAAGGGATACATCAAACAGAATGATGTTAGTTTTGTAATTCATATGCACACTATGTAGACCAACAAGGAAAACCGTACAAAAAGGATCAACGAGTGTTTGAACGGCCCACATACCAACTCATAGAAGTGCATCCATTGATAGATCATCAGAAAGGATGGTTCATTTCAGAGGAAAGAATCTATTATATCCCATCCTCTCTAGAGCTGAAGGATATTACCCGAGTGAACCCAGAAATCTGTTTAGAGCCAAACTCTCCTCCTTCAAAAATCAAACTTCGATGTTGTGACCAAACGAGCACATACTTTGACCAAAAATAGTTGTAGATATAGACAAGAGTCTAGCATCTATGATGCCTTGGGTCCTGAAATTACAGAAGCTCATATCATAGGAGACCCATGGAATAGACAATATCATGGCAAAGATAATGCTATGTATAGCTTGACTTGGGGAATAATTTGTCATGTTTCATGCAGATACATAGGAAACTATGCAGAAGGTTTACAAATACCAAACATCAACAGTGCTACCAAAAGTGTACCTTCACAGTCCCAGAAGGTGAGACTAAATCAGAGGAAAACAATTTTGAACTCTTACAATGAAGCAGGCTATAATGATCACCCCCGGGGCGGTCACTTTTTAGAATGTGTATGATATCACGTGAGTTAACCGGAGAGGATTATTAAAAGACCAAAATGTATAAAAATGTATACATACAGAGGGGTGTGGTGGTGTTTTAAATAGGCTCATAGTGTAAGTATAGTATGTATATTGGGGTATTATTAATTACCTCTTGAACGCATGTGATATAGGGGTCTTTTGATAAGTGACTACCCCGGGTGATCACCCTAGGAAGGGGGGAGTTGTAAATCCACCAAGCTCAGCTTATGTACCAGGAAATGCTACACTAGTTAGAAGCCCTAGAGCCTCTAGTCAAAAGACCTCTTCAAAGAAAAAACCATTGAAAGATCATATGGTTGTTGGAAGTTTTTACTTGACCCAGATTCCATCAGAGTCTACAGATAAATGCCACTATGAAGATCATCAAGGACAAAAGTTTCAGCTGATCTCCACAAGTCAAAGTCAAAAGCCAAAAAGTCCAATAGTGTTCAAACAGTTACATGTGACCAAGCTCACATATCCATATCAAGATACACATGGTAACAAATATCAGCAAGATCATGACCTTGTACAAACCCCTACAGATGGCCTAATTGAAGTCAAAGACTATCTGAAGATGATGTAAAGCCTGAAGATGCCATAACAGGTAATAGAAAATTCAAAGTCAATGAAATCTAAAGTCCAAAAAGCTACACAAAGGTCACCACCAACATCTTCACCGAAGAGACAAATTTTGCCAGAAAGTACAATAGATCTTTTAAGGTCAAAGGTTACTCAGATGTAGGCGAACAATTATCAACAGTTGCAGACAAGAAGTGCAAAATTATAGCCAATGGAGCCAACATCGATTGAAGCAAGTGGTCAAAGCAAAGAAGATGCAGATAAAGTTCAACCAAAGGGTGTTACCACAGCAAAATCATTCAATACAGAAACGAATCCTAAGACGATCAAGTGCAACATTGTTGGTGAAAACGAAGAAAAGCTATCAAGAGAAGTAAAGCTATATTTTCAGCTAGATAAGAACCTCATGTATTTTTGCACTTGGAAAAGATGTGGCCAACCACAACTGGAAGATGCTCCTAAATTTGTGATCATATCAAAAGACAAATGAGCAAAATGCTGGGGAATCATCTCCACCACCATTGAAGTAAGTTCACAGATCATCATAGCTCAATTCTATGTGATATCAACAAAAGATATGCCAGAAAACATCATAATGGGAATTAATGTCCCAAAAGGTGTTAGAGATACAGAATGTAAACATGATGGAGTCATCATAGACAACAAAGAATGAAGACCAACAATGGTCACCCGCGGATGACAGCACAAAGTTCTCGAGCACAGTTAAAATGGAGACCAATGTCAAAGCAAATCTTATTGAAGATGATTCATCTCCATTGAGTAGAACTTTGAAAGAGATTAAAGAAAATCAGCCAATAAGAAGTGCAGATCAAACAGAGCAAAGGGAAACCACGATAGCTATTGAGTAGAGAATGCCATCAAAGCCAAAAGTTAAGAAGAACGGGGTTGCAAACAACCAGGAAGCAATAGGAAGATCGATCCATTCCCAGCTAAATCAGTTGGGAAGATGAAAGTCAAATTGGAAAACAAAGTCTCGAGCTACCCTCCATAGAGACACAATTAGATCAAGATGATACCATGACAAAAGCTGGACAAAGATCTTCAATAGAACCTCCAATGAGAATAGTTGTAGTTCTTAGCAGTACAAAAGGATCAAGTGTCAGATGCAATTCTCTGCTATATAAAGACGCAAAGTGCAATATGGTTGCAGAAAACATCCAGAGTATTCTAGATATTACTCAAGACAATCCAGGTAACAGAGAAATCATGGGTAAGGCTACAAGTCAAGAAGAAATGGTTGCTACCCTTAACATCCAAAATCATGAAGATCAAGTTAAGTTTCAGGTGAAGCCTTCAAAAGACATGCATGCAGATGTCATCCTTGGACATCAATGGTTAGACCAACACAAGGCCTACAAAGAAAATACAATGCTAATACTCTCTTCTCCAAGAGCTAGCCAGCAACATTTACAGGTACCATTAATGCTAGATTCAGAGTTGCAGAAGTCACGAGGACTGAAGAAAAATCTTGCAAACAAATGTAAAGCTAAAGTGGAACTTCCACCGACTAGCACAAAAGAAATGCTAGTCAAGGATAGCATTGAATAGAAGTTTCAGTTCACTGTCAAGGGTAAGTCTTCCAATGCTGATTTGGATTCGTAAGTCTTCCAATGCTACCCTTGAGAGTGAACACGAAACTTCTGTCCTCTTTTGTCCTCTTACGCTCAAACTTCTGTCCTCTTTTGTCCTCCTACACCATACCTGAATGAAGATCTCAAGAACTCAACAAGACCTAGAGCGAAGCAAAGTCAACAAAGGAGTTACAAAGGTCCTCAAAAGATTTGAATTCCTAAGTCTTCTAATGCTACCCTTGACAGTGAACATGAAACTTCTATCCTCTTTTGTCCTTTACATATCATTGCATCAACATGCTACCCTTGATAGTGAACATGAAACTTCTGTCCTCTTACGCTCAAGCTGGAAGAGTTGAGCATATCTTAGTCGCATTGCTCATGCTCGATGAGATGAGCATAAGATTCAAAGTCTATTAACTTACAATTGGTGGAGTGTCGCAGAGTCCAACACTCACGCATAGTGCACAGTAAGATGAGAGCACATATCCTCAACAACGAAAATCATTCTTAAAGGGGTGCCAACTTGCAAAGCCATGTCATATGCTTTTATAGCCATGTTATCAGAAGATGCTAGAGACCAAAGACGCACGGGTGCACATCGAAGATCAATACGAAGAAGAAAGATTGGAGTTATACATTTTTTATGTTTTCCCAAAATGGTCATGTATTGTAAATTCCGGATTTATTTCAAGCCATTTTAATATTTATAATGTGTTACGGGCTCAATGGGAGTTCCAAGATATAAATAACATGTCACTTAGTGTGCCTAGCTCGCATATTCAATACGTGGTGGAGCCCTAAAGGCCTTGGGCACCCGGACATTGCATATTTTTAACCTAGGTATATAAGGCAGTGTGTAAAAGAAATTGGGGTTCTCAAGCTCATTGGTTGAGAGCACTCTTTGGTGAGAGCTCTTGAGGTGTGCGACTATGGAGTCCTTGAGCTTCTAAGACTAGCTAGATCTTAACTAATTAGTGGCTAATCCCTCTCTCATCTTGAGTGATTGCCCTCTTTTGCTTGTGTGTGCATGTAGGTTTGATTGGAGTGTGGTGCTCGATAGATCTATGTGTGTGTGTGCTTGAAATTAATGTGTTGCAGGATAGGATTAGTGTTGCCTGCGTCTTGCAATAGTAGTGTGTGTGATTGGGTTGATTGGAGGTGAAGAGAAGTGGATGTGGAGATTGCCCTTCATTGTGGCTTAGCTCCTCCATAGGCCGAGAAGCTCACCTCGTAGAGTTAACCATTTGTATTGCCACGATTAGCTCACTAATTGTGTGAGTGTTTCCATGCCCTAGCGGGGTAGCTCATCCCTCCGGATTGATAATTTTGTTGGTCATTGGAGCTATGCAACGATGGAACCCCCAACAACAATCTTTAGGAAAGTTTCCTCCCTTTTTGCAACATTGTATACAAAAAGCTTCAACTGGCTTAATGTTCTTGTCAGGCTCTGGGAATTCATCTTTCCAGTGATCATATGCACCATAGTTATGACAGTTTTTAGTCCTTGGCTTAATCATGGGTCTTACCATCGGAGGTCTAACACCTTGATTAGCTACAGAGTACATCGGTGCAAGTTTTGGTGTAGTATAAGTCACAGGTTCTTCCATTAGTAGTGGATGTGAATTAGACCAGTCTCCTTCTACCATTATTGCAGATGGACTAGGCTCAACATAGGGGTGTAATAGGCACTAGTGCTTGTTTATCTATGACTCCCTCTGAATGCATGTACTTTATAGGTACTGCATTATTTCCATGATATGGACCGAACACGGGTTGAGGTATTTCCATACCCATCGGTGGTCTTTGAGCTGGGACCATATTAGGATGATATCTGTACATGGGTTGTCCTTGTGGCCTCATTGCCACGTAATGAACATTTCCATTATACTTTGGTCGGTAATAGCACTCATTGGTCTCATGGTTGGTCCATTTACCCTCGATTGCACACCATTTATGTGGCCTAATTGGTTGTCCCTGTTAAGGCATCCCTTGCCCTGGTCCCCTCATAGGTGCTTTTTGCATGTTATTCATCATTTCATTCATCCTTTTGAGCATGTATTCTATGGCTGTAAGCGGTGCTGCAGTAGCCGTTCCCACTTGTGCTGGTTTGGTGGATGTTGTTTTCTCCCTTAGATTATCCTTAGGGACATCTTCTTCATTGAAAATATCACAATTGTCTCCTAAGTTGATAGCATCTGACACACACTCTTCTAGGGTCATATGTTTCTTGCTATACAATATAGCATGAAGTTCTTTGTTTAGCAGTCCCTCTAGAAACAATCATACTAATCTTTCTTCTGCAGGTATCTCTAGTTCTATGCATATTGCAATGTATTGTTTCATTCTAGTTGGACAATCCCTAACAGACTCACCTTGTTTCTGTTTGAAGCTATAGATTTGAGCTTCCGTATTATATTTGATCCCCGTTTTGGAACAAGTAGCTACAAATCCTTGAGCTAATGTATTTAAGTCCATGATTAACCTTGGTGGAATGTTTTGGAACCGTGTTAGTGCTTTTTCTTCTAATGTCATTCCAAATCCCTCGAATTGAGTATGCAAGTCAAATATGTGTTCTACTCTGAGCACTTGCTTAAAGCTTGCTAAGCGGTCATATGGATCCTCAAATCCACTGTATTTTTTGACCTATTTTTAAAAGTCAGTTGGTCTAACACGTCTATTTGGTTCAACTCCCAGTCTCCTGGCAGTTGGTCCTGTCCCGAGTCCTTCAAACCAGTCTGTTGGAAATAGTGACTCATGTAGCCCTGGACTGGCTTTAGTGTCACTCGGTTTTCTTCTTGATGAGGTAGTTTTTGGTTTTTTAACATTGCTCTCAAAAGATCTCTCGTGGAGTTCATCTCTTGGAATAGTTTCTGGTCCTTGGCCCAATATCCAATCCCTTATAGAGTACCCTTGGTATTTGGTTTGTTCCACCTCCTCAGGACTCATCATAACAAAGTTATTGTTATAACAATCCCTAAATAGGTAGGTTGGTAGATTTGTTGAACCCTTGTCTTTGATTTTGAAGATATAGATGATCTTCATGGGTGTTAATTGTCTTGATTTGGCATGTGAAGTCCGTAGAAGATACTTGACGTTTCTATCCTCCCAACAATAGACTCCGATCCTAGGATTATCCATGGTAAGCCGTTTCAAAGGCTTCAAATCAACTTGATCGTATCCCTCAAATTCTAAAGTCGGTGGTTCTTCTTTTGTTGCCATATCTGGAATTATGGTATTTACTTCTAGCCCCCATTTGTCTATCACATCAGGGTTTTGAACTTGTAAATACTGAGTTCTTTTTTATCCATGTACATTTTTCCTTGTTTGTTTGCCCTGATTTTCTCTTCAAACTCTATGTCATGGTCATCAATGTGAATGGCATACTCTTCATTAGGATCCAAGTAAACCTGAGCTCCATGGCAATTAGTCTTATAAAAGATGAGTATGTGCTTATAACGCACTGTCGTTCCGGTTTTTGAATGAGTTGAATAGGAAGACATTTCAGACGTTGATTCTGAAAAAGTGTCTGAGACTTCTTCAAAGATAGTGTCCAAGTGATTGCCTTGATTCACACTCTCTGTGGTGGATACTCTACTAGCGGTCTCTCCAAATATGCCTTGGTTTGCTAGTATATGACCAGATCTAAGGTTCATATAGACTTGTGAAACCCTGGACAGAGTACTTAATGTTGGATTGGCTTGTTATAAGCTTCTTCCATATAACTTGATTGCAACTTCTATAAAGCTTTCAAGTTTTTGTCTGCAACCTGATTCTTGGACCAGTTTTAATTAAGTTAGCTATTCTTTCACAAAGACTGTACAATTTTTGCTAACTATTGTGACTAGTCTATGTGTTTCACTTCAATTTGAACTAAGTGAGTCAGTACTTGAGACTTTCAAATTCTACTTTTGCAAAAAGCCAAAGGACTAATCTGCAACCTGGAAACTGAGTGAACATGTACTAGCCAAAATTGACGGGTGGCCTTGTATTATGTTTGTCTAACACTGTACAAGCTCAAAAGTAAAAAAGTATGTCTCTGTATCAGAAGTAAATAATCACGATTATTTACTTTTCTCAATGTTTTACACTTTTTGGCTTGTTTTTCCAAGTATTCAACTTGTTAAAGTCTCTGGACAAGTTTCACCAAGTTTGAACAAAATTTGTTCAAGTTATCAATTGTTTCGTGTCCGCAGACTTAGTTTCTGAGAATCTACCTTAAGTCTCACTTTTGTGATCCAAATTTCACAAAAATTGATTTATGTGGTCCACTTGATATGCTTGACCTTGTGGTATACTCAAATGTGCAAAAATATCCAATTTTGTAGCAGTTGTAAATAATCGTGATTATTTACTCCTTCTATTTTTATGCAATTTTTTGCCACAATACACAAATTTGTTAAGCAGCCCAACCTAAGCTCCCTCACCAAGTTTCATCAAGTTTGGATAATTCATGTTCAAATGGTTAACAGTTTTGTATCTGCAGACTGACTTTGCAAATTTGGCCACAATTTTTGATCTAATGATCCAAATCTTACCAAATTTAATTTGTGGGCTTAATATAACATGTTAAAACTAGAGGTATGATGGGTTGGTCAAAAAAGTTGAAAAATGGGACAAAAGTAAATAATCGTTACATCTGGCAAATTTTTGCATTTTTTTGGTTAACTAAGCATGTACACTTGTTTAACACTTCAATATAAGCCTATGAGTCAAGTTTCACTGAGTTTGAACAAAATTTTCCAATTTTCACTCAAGTTCTCGACAATCAGTACAGAATTCAGTTTATGCCAAGTTTTTTGTGAGTTTGGTGATTTAAATTCTATGGGCCTTTACAAAAGATGTTTGTACACATGCGTAGAGTCTCTGGTATCGACCTTGGTCATTTTTAAGTTGAAAGTAAATAATCGTAATTATTTACTTTTGGCCTAAAATCAACATTTTTTTTAACTTTTTCAATGGACAGTCCTTTTATGATCTATTTTAAGCCTCTCACTCAAGTCAAAGCTTAATTTGGCTTAAAATGTCAAGAAAAAATATATAATCTGAGTTTTTGCAAATTCTTGAAATTTTACCTCAAATGCGTCCTTAAGCTTACCCACTGGTTCATACAATTTTTAAAGCATAATCTCCAGTCGAATTCAATGGTGGGCATTCTTCTGGTGCTATTTCTAGCCGTAGACCTGAAATTTTGCAACTTCACATTAACAACTCACAATTGATTCTTTTGGATAGAGCAATGTTCTGAGATCCCACCTCGGATTCTACTTACCCTACTCCTAGGTTCTACTGTAATGGGGTTGTGGAAAGTGTCGACAAACACTCATTTTCTTGTTTTTTATGGTTTTCTGAGGCTTGATTTTAAGACTTGTCTCGTCCATCAATCATTCTCAAAATCCTAATCTAATCCTAAAATCCTAAAAGATACTTAGCAAGTACAACCTACTTCCAAGCTACCTCTACACAACAAAAGACGACACTCTTAAGCTATGCATTTTTAAAAAGAAATTTTTGACTCTAGGTGATCCAAGAGGAAGTTAGAGGATAACTTCACAAGATGCTCGTCTTTTTCCCCAGTCACAGGTCTCTTCGATCCCCGACAATGGTGCCAAATGTGGGATGGGTGTCTAACCTCACTCCTATCTTATTGCAGACATAGCGAGAACCATGAATATAATTGTCAATCCATGGGATGAAGCTGACTTGACTAGTGCATAGAGGCTACAAGAGGTTGTCAATCTCTTGGAAAAAAACAAACAACTCGCATCTATTCCAAGCTACACTCAAATGACAGAAATCACCAAAAGCTAATCGCTCATCGGCAAACAAATCACAACCGTTACAACATCAAAAAATATCCAAACGTTATGAAACTTCCAGGACATGTTTATAAGACCTAACCACACATGCTTATGGTCTCAAATCTTACTTTAGGTCAAGTGCAAAATCGTGATTATTAACAGTAGTGAGTTTTTGACCTAGTCGTTTTTGACCCTGAATGCATCTAAATGCTTAGCAATGATGCCCCAATACCCCGTCTATACTTAGTTTATGATTTTGAAGCTTAAAATCCTACTCATGATGAAATTAGGCCGCAGGTCGGCGATGCCAAAAGCTACGGATTACCATGAAATGCTTACGTCAATGCGTAGAGCTCTTACTTGCGGTTGCAACGCAATAAACAACACTGCAATGTGACAACCGGAAAGGGAGTAGGAAGCGCGAAAAGGAGAGAAGCGAGCACCTTTAGCTCACACTGTGTTTCTATTATCCAAAAACTTATAAAGTACTTACAAAAATTGGCTTTTATACCTTAGCCAAGGTTTTTGTGGTCAAAACTAATAATGTGGGAGCTCTAACTAAAGACAAGTTTATACAATCAGGAAACTTATAGCCCTAGCTCATCAATTACATTGTTTATCTAGAAAGTAGGAGTTACAATATTCCCTATTCTTCAAAACAATACGTGTTTTTACAATAAAAGCTTCAAAAAATGTTATCCGAGTTAGCATGCTGCTAACAATGTGCAAGAATGGTGGGTGTGTAAGAGAGGTGTAAGGATGGTCAAAGGATGCACTTTTCCTCCCAAAAAGGGGGATGGAAAACTTTATGATTTTTGGCCTATCATAACTCCTACATATGATCTCTGATTTGAGTGGAGATTATAGATCTGGAATCTACACACCGAGCTCTTTCCATCAGCATGCTATATGATATACTTTTTCCCTAGATTTTAAATTTCATTTTGGGGGGAAAATTTAAATTCAAATAAACTAGTCGTTTTGCTCGTTTGAATTAAAAAGCTGTCCTTTGATTACTTTCTTAATACTAAAGGTTTGACTCCCTTAAACTGCCAAATAAAGAGGCCCTCTTAGAATCCATTCTCTTCCTAATGTTATGCTCATCTCTTATTATATTGAAATGTAACTTTAAAAAAAGCGCCATTTCTAAGTAGTTTTGATTCAAGAGCATATTCTGAAGTATTAATAGCAAATAACATATATGTCATAGTCTCAAAGTAACCTAGAAAATCAACTTAAGAATCCTCAAAACCAAACTAGATTCCAAGTAGCAATATGATATGCATATCATACCACATAGGCGACCTCTAATCACATGATCAATCACACAGCCACCATAATGTCGTTTCCAAGTCACGTGGTCACCATGTACATAAAACACGCAATCAAAGCATCAAAATAAAATGTCGAGAGAGAGAATATGTACCTATTTATGCTCAACTTTATGGAGACTATCATTGTCCGATAATATTGATGACACTCACCTTAAACTTAATGTGTTGGCAGACAAGAATGTCCTTATGGAACATTTGTTCAAGAAACTCTAGAGCTTGTCAGCATTGCCTAGCTTCAATACACTTTGTTTTCAGAGCATTACAGAAGAATTATTGGAGAAGGGAGATTCTCAAGGAAACTTGCCATTGATGGACGCCAGTTTGCATGCTATTCAAAAGCATTATACCCTCTACTAAAGCTTCTATATGAAGCTTATGAATGATATATATGTTGTAAGTGTGGCGTTCCAAACTTGGTCATCTTGAATGGAGGTTATTATAGTATTTTCTTTGGTTAACCTTTGCTGATTGAATCCACAATTCAAGTCCATGATAGAGAGGATGATGATTATATGAAGAGAAGAAGGAATGCAAGTAAATGGAGATTGATGGAAACGAGTTCTTTTGAGTATTGCGAGTGAATATCATAATTAGTATGTTTTTCAAAAGGAGGGGATGTCAATCAGCTGAGAGTTTGAATCCACAGAGGAAGGGAGGTCAAGAATGAAGAGGGAGAAGAGAGCTGGCACAGGGTGGAGGTGTGAGGGCCAAAAGTTCGCTATTCAGAGAATCCCTGGATCAACTTTACTCATGTGTATATGGTCAAAGATCAATATTGAATGTTTATGTAAACTATTAGGTGTAAAATGTGCATCAACAATAATACCAAAGGGATAGTATGAATGCATGGAAATGTTTCAAGCAGAAGCTACTACCTTTGATATTCTTGACATGAAGCATTTCTATTGTGGTTTATTGAAAGATGAATATCATGAGCAACGTGTTTTGGAGATGGCCATATGGTATGGAAAGGGGTTTTTAATAGATGGAGGGAAAAGGGGTGGTTGCCTATAGAGCTTGTTGGTCTTGTATGCCCTAGCATTCAAGGGAGAGCAAAAGCAAAACAATATTTAGCTCTCTAGAAGCAACATGTCCACAACTTCTTTACAGATTAGGTAAGAGTCTATGTGATGTAATCTTTCACTTTTATACTATTATATGGTGTCTGCCATAAACAAATCTTACACCCATCATGATGAGGTGTCTCAGAGGCATAGAAAGCTATACACAAGGCCTACTTGGAAGTGATGTGCCATTGGGCACTTTTGTCAGTGGATATGTACACCAATTTTTTTTGCCCTTGGCAAAGCACCGAAATCTTCTGGTGACAAAATGTAATCTTTTTTTGGAATGCACTTCTCGCAGGATGTGCCCAAAGTGGCTAGGATCAACGATTGATGTGTTTAGATTGGATGCAAAGACAGGGATTCTCCTAGAACAGGGTGACTTTTGTCCGTTAAATAAAATCATGTGGCAATGTAGAAGACTTGGGGGAAAAGTTCATGAATAGATTTACACACAAGGATTGCTGGGGAAAAGTCACTACTCTTGGCAACATATTAGTTGATATGTATACCAGATGTGGTGATCTAACAAAAACTCAACAACTGTTTAAGGAGATTTCCAATTGTGATGTGGTCCCTTGGTCTAGATTGATTGTGGGGTATGCCCAACATGGCAAAGATAAGGATGCTTTGAGTTGCTATGTGTATATGCATCATAATGGCTCCCTTAATGCAATCACCTTAGTGTCACTTTTAGAAGCTTGTTCTAGCATGCAGCCACTTGAAAAAGGAGAGAAAATATATGGTGATATCATGAAACAAGATCTATTGGGGGAGGGAACGGTGCTTGGCAATGCTTTAGCAGATATGTATGTCAAATGCAATGCTCTAGTGAAGACAATGTTGGGGTAAAAGCGTTGCACCTTTTGCTCGGGCCGGACGTCCAGTATCCGATTGCCCACCCACATGTGTACATGCCCACAAGTCCTTGATGATGAGCTATCTACTGAAGCGATTTTGTTGTGGTCCTCACCTATAGCTAATCAGGTTGACCTAGAGTAGATTCTAGACTCTAAGCTGTTTTGAGAGCATTACTACTTTTGGAAACACCCCGTACATAGTTGAGCACTCCAAGAAAGGATGATACATGAAGCCTAGGTCAAGTTGTAGCTCACCCAAAACTTTTCCTTTCATGTGAATAACCCAACTCCAATACACATAAGCATTGGCTGACTAATTTACAAGAATGACGTTCAAGAGCTTGTTGGCCTCAACTAGCGTCAAATGTAGTCCTTCCTAGCAAAGGGCACAACGGTCAACATACATGTCCGTGACATATTTACCTAGCACATTCTGATGCTTCAACAACTCTTGCATTAAGATCCATCCATGGAACTCACCCTCCACTATCAATCATAACACAAAATAGGCATCACATACACTCTTGCCTAGCAAAGGAACAATAGTCAACATACATGTTTGTGAGAGTATTTACCTAGCATATTCTGATGCTTCAACAACTTTAGCATTGAGATCCATCCATGGAACTCATCCTCCACTTCCTGCTCTATCTGCCATGCCACTTGGTGCTTGGAAAGGGGACTACATGCCCTTCCACGCGACTAGCTACAAAGGGGAAGTGAAACAAGAGAAGCATGACTTTTACATGTGAACTTCACTTGAAAGTCGAAACATATGAGAGAGAGAGTAGAGAGAGAGAGAGAGAGAGAGAGAGAGAGAGAGAGTCTGAGAGAGGCCAGTTCTACATACAGATTGGTGGTCCTCGTGTTTTTAGAAGTGAAATAGAAGGAGAAAGTAAGAATTTGCATAGATTTTTTCTCAAAATGAGTACTACTACTATTGCCTGTTTGGCTCTACTTCAAAAAAGTTCAATAGTTTCGAGATTCCTTTGATAATTTCTTCAGTAACTTTATCTTTGCCTACAAGCTTCTCTCCATTGCGCTCCATGCCTCCATCACCAAACCTAAACATGCTCTCTCTCTCTCTCTCTCTCTCTCTCACACACACACACACACACACACACACACACACACACACACACACACACACACACACACACGAACTCGTGTGGTAAAATCTATGCAATTAGAGGCAGATACGAGCAGGGCTATGGGGATAAAGACTCGAGGATATTTCTCTCTTGTTTGCCAAAGAGTTACAAGACTCCCTCCCTCTCTTTCACTTGCGTGCAACCACTTGTATGCTGAATTCGATGAGATTGCATCGACATAGATGGCTACACATGGCTGTCTTGCCAAATCATGGAGAGAGATGGAGAGGAGAGAGAAGGGGGGGGGGGGGGGGGCAGAATTAGAGAATAGGAGATGCATACAGAGAGGCAACCAGAGGACGGATAGTTACTTAAAGTTGCACATGGTTGTCTTCTCGTAATGGAGCTCTCGCTCTCTCACACAGGTGCACCACATCGATTTTAACCCGATTTCGATGACTTGCTCTACCTGCTCTCTCTCTCTCTCTCTGTCTCATGAACGCTATAACAGAGCTCGAGCTTACAGCCTCACATGCCTCTCTCTCTCTCTCTCTCTCTCTCTCTCTCTCTCTCTCTCTCTGTGGGGTCATCAGCCCCAAAATTCAAATGTAGACTGTTGACCTACAATGACAACCTACAAGCCCCAAAGCCTTTCTCATATTGCCTGCAAATAAATGTCATGAAAAAAAGGGGGAGGGTTGGAGCCTCCTCATCGTCCGCGTGTGCGCCGATGATTGGGGGGGGGTTCCAGCTCCCGCCCCTCTTTTTTCTCAGATGCAACGCGGGCGGGACGTCGAGAGAGAGAGAGTTTGGGACGTGTCAGGCCTGGATGAGAGTTACCATTTCAAATGGGAATCTACCCTAAAGGGAATGTTGTATGTTTGTGAAATTGAATTTGCCAGAACACGGCCTGCTGGTAAATGTCTCAAAAAAGAAGGGGAGGGTTGGAGGCCTAAGGGGCCCAAACCCCCCCGGGCCCCCGCCTTCCCTTTTTTCTTCAGATGAAGCAAGGGTCGGGTCGCTAGCTGTATGGTGCTGGTCACGATGGCAATCATCTATAAGGGGTATGAGCCTCCCGAAAACGGCCACGGGAGGGGACCCCCCACCTAGACACGCTAGCCTCACTCCACGCACTCGTGCACCGTGGGGACTCCACGCAAGGTTCCCCAGGGCACGCTATGACCCTCTGTGAGTGCGGCGGAGCCTGAGGCTACGTGGGGCTAGGGACCCGGAACGCAAGACCCGCGAAACGCAACATCGCCGTCTACCCATGGAACGCAACCACGCCCGAGCCGGTCCCGTTCGAGCCGGGCCCACCTGAGCCGGTCCCGTCCGAGCCAGGCCCCTTGAAGACAAGTACTTCGACCCGAGCCGGTCCCGTCCGAGCCGGGCCCTCCTGAGCCGGTCCCGTCCGAGCCAGGCCCCTTGAAGACAAGCACCTCAACCCGAGCCGGTCCCGTCCGAGCCGGGCCTCCAAGCACCTCGACCCGAGCCGGTCCCGTTTGAGCCAGGCCCCTTGAAGACAAGCACCTCGACCCGAGCCGGTCCCGTCCGAGCCGGGCCCTCCTGAGCCGGTCCCGTCCGAGCCAGGCCCCTTGAAGACAAGCACCTCGACCCGAGCAGGTCCCGTCCGAGCCGGGCCCTCCTGAGCCGGTCCCGTTCGAGCCAGGCCCCCTTCAAGACAAACGCACCTTGACCCGAGTCGGTCCCGTCCGAGCCGGGCCCTTTTCTTCGTAAGCTTCCGCAAACGCGCCCACCACGCTTCTCCGCATTGACGGCCCAAGTCCTGGGTCGTCACACTTGGTATCAGAGCTTCAGGAAGAGAGCTCCAGTCCCCGTCCCCGTGATGCATCCAAACCCCGGGCGGTCACCCGTGACCCGAGCCGGGCACCTCCAACATGACGCGCCCAACCCCCGGGCCGTCACACCTCAAACAAAAAGGAAAGATGCGAGCCAAACAGGGCTCTTTATATCAAAAATCAAAAGAGGAAAACGTGACAGACCAACTCAACTGAGTTCGTCGCGCCCCGGCCACTTTTGTGGCCCATGCTAAGATGAAGACCCATTGAAGTCTACAAGAGACCACAGGGCACCGAGCTAGCCCTCCAAATGACGTCCACACAGGGACAAACAGGGATCAGTTTGACGATTGAAGATTCAGCCAAAGCCTTCATGGTGTCATGACGACCAAAGCTACTTCAACCTAAAGACTGCATCTAACCAAGTAACCTTGCCCGATTCAAGATTCGGCGATTGGAAACCAAAGCTGGTGTCAGCCTAAGTCTACAACGCGCGTCCAAATGACGGTAAGTTTCCTTGCAAACTTCGCAAGGGCTGCATTGCGACGGACTCTTCTTCAAATCCGACTTTCAAAGAAGTCTCCGCGTGGGCCAACGCAGCAGGTGGCTCCGCGCACATCGGGTTACCTTTTGGGGAATGCTCAAGTATAGGGAATTCTACTTGGGTATTCAAAGCATCTCTTTTCAACCTTCTGCCAAAAACCACAAAAATACACACACACTTCATTCCAAAAATGACAAAAACAAAGCATGTTTTGCTACTTGCATTCGGGTACAGTTTTCACGCACTTTGCACTTATATGCATCCCTTAGTCCCTTGGCCTCATGCATAGCCAAGCTCTCTTTTCCCTTCGTTCGACGAGGACGTTGAACTTTCTTCAACCGGGGGTGTATATAAGGGGTATGAGCCTCCCGAAAACGGCCACGGGAGGGGACCCCCCACCTAAACACGCTAGCCTCACTCCACGCACTCGTGCACCGTGGGGACTCCACGCAAAGTTCCCCAGGGCACGCTATGACCCTCCGTGAGTGCAGCGGAGTCTGAGGCTACGTGGGGCTAGGGACCCGGAACGCAAGACCCGTGAAACGCAACACGGTCGTCGACCCATGGAACGCAACCACGTCCGAGTCGGTCCCGTCCGAACCAGGCCCCTTGAAGACAAGCACCTCGACCCGAGCCGGTCCCGTCCGAGCCGGGCCCTCCTGAGCCGGTCCCGTCTGAGGCAGGCCCCTTGAAGACAAGCACCTCGACCCGAGCCGAGCCCTCCTGAGCCGGTCCCGTCCGAGCCAGGCCCCTTGAAGACAAGCACCTCGACCCGAGCCGGTCCCGTCCGAGCCGGGCCCTCCTGAGCCGGTCCCGTCCGAGCCAGGCCCCCTTGAAGACAAACGCACCTTGACCCAAGCCGGGTCCTTTTCTCCGCAAGCTTCCGCAAACGCGCCCACCACGCTTCTCCGCATTGACGGCCCAACTCCCGGGTCGTCACATCATCGAGAGTAACTGGAGTCTAGAAGCGCGGCGGTAAAGCTAAGCTTTCATGGCGGATGCTTAATAACTGATCTTTGTTGACGTATAGCGTGTATTTGCAGGCGATGGTGTGTGGGGAGAGTGAAAATGCAAGCTTGTGTAGGAGCGACTTGCTGTGTTATGGAACAGGTGGGGGGAGGTTTTGTGTTTGCTTCTGGGCAGCTGCGAGGACATGTACTACGAGTCGGGGTATTTGATCACCACCTGCAAGAATTGGAAAGGATATGGCTTCCAGCTAAGACGAAGCTATATCTGAATAATGCTGTGAAAAAAACCAACGGGAATCTGGAGGGCTCCACGCTCACCGCTACTTGAACCAACGACGGTGGTGACTCCGTTGTTTCGTTAGTCAACCTTGACAACTGCATCAAGAACGAGAACGCCAGCCTCTATTCGGTACCTTCTCGGCCACCACCGCCACCATGTAATTAGAACACGCCATCTCCGTATCCTTGTGCGTTTGCACCTCCTCTGTCGCCGAGTGAGCTCTCCACAGAGAGATCTCTCCTGTAGCAAAGAAACAGCCATTGTGTTAAGAGAGAGAGAGAGAGAGAGAGAGAGAGAGAGAGAGGTTGCCCGATTGGCTTGAACGAGAGTAGAAGAAGAAGAAGAAGAAGAAATGAAATGAAATGAAAGAAAATAAAATGTTATGATAATGTCTTCAAAAGGCCAAAATGACCTATGAGACCAAGTTGATACAATCTTGACGGATCTAATCCAATGCCTGGGTACAATTATAAAACTGAACTAAAGTAAAAGACTAAAAACATCATCATCATCAATGCCCTCGGATGCTTGGCATCAAGCGTTGTCCAAGAAAGTATTGCATCGATCGTTGAAGAGCTTCGTCAATGTCTACCTCTGTAAATAGTCGTATTGAGGGTCTCCCATGTCATGCTAGAATAGTCTTGATCCTTTGATGGAGCCTCCGTCGATGTCCTGGTGCCCTCGTAGACGTGGGCATCTAGCTCGCCCGAGCTCAATGGCTCTGTCAACTAGTATACCTTTGGTATGGGTGGGCTCTGAAGTATGCTATAAAGCATGCGAGTCTAGCTGACGAGTCTTTGCTCTAAAAAAAACAGTGATCTCCCTCTGTGAATGTCTCCCACTGCCTGATCTCCTCTAGAGACTCTCCCTGTTTCTGTGTAGCTCCGACAAAAACAACCCAAGGCATCTCTGATCCTAATATCTCATGACTCTAGCCAATGGTCCAAAAGCCCTCTTTGAATAGTATCCCATACAATGGCAATGCGGCTCATAGTATACCATACAATGACAAATGTGATGTAACTCTATCTTTGGCTCTATATGACACACATGGCATATCCTGGCCTCTGTTGATACTCTCCTAAATCTTCCAGTCTCAATCTCTAGCTGATGCAATGATGTGCACATCTGACCAATAGCACATCATATGGGATAGATGAGTGTCCATATAGGCCAGTCTGATCACATATCCATCCTCTGCTAGTTGGAGAAGATTCTCTCTACAAAAAGCAATCTTCGTGCCCAATTCCATGTGCTCCTGGTATCAAGCTGAAGCAAATTGTGACATATGAGTCTACTGCTCTTTGTCCGTGTGAGAGATAGGGAGGGTGCTCAATGAGCGAGTCAAAGAGACTATTTTTTAAAAATAGTTTGTTTAATTTTCTTTCGATTTATCCTCTATTTTTGGCCTGCCACCAAGGGGGCCTTTGTGTAATCCTTTTGGTTCTCGCAATTGACATGGCAGGATCCATTTTAGAAAGAGTGGAACAACAATTGTAATGTTACATGTTCCTTCCTTACTTGTTAAACAATTGTGCATCTGGTCATACTTTTTGGAGCTATACTTGGAGACTCCATCCACATACAAGGTTTTCAGATGTATAGTTGTTGTTTGTGCTTGACTCACTTTCTAGAATCTTGTATTAGATTTTTGGGTGTTGTCGGTCACTATAGGCCTAGCCATAAATTTGCTCCTTGTGGGGAGCCCTTCTTTTGTTGTCTTGAGTTCTTTGTGTGGTGTATGCACGAGGACCAAAGCACTAAGAAGTTTTGGGCTATTTTCAGCAAGTGACAAGCAAGGGCGTCTCTCCAAATGCAATCACCTATGATTTGTAAAAGGTATGTATCGGAATGCATGGCTGCATCGGTATGTAATCTCTTGTCACACATTGATTGCAAGGGAGACCAACAATGGGTTGTGTTAAATGGATGCAAAGCGAGGGCATCTCTCCAGCTACCATCACCTACGCTTACATCTTGACAACATGTGGGACTAGGAAAGATGTTGATATGGGCATTAGAATTCTGGATAATATAGTTAATCAGGGGCTATTGGAAAGAGACCTATAGTTTGGCAATGCCCTGGATGACTTTCATGCCAAATGTGGTATATACGAAAGCACAAAAGTTGTACGTTTTTCTTTCGGATTCCGTCTCTTTAGAAATGTTGGTTGCAGGATATGCCCAACAAGGGTATCACTAGGAAGCTATGGAATGCTTTCAATTATTAAGGCTTGTTGGAGAAATCCTCTTAACTTTGTGTAATGCTCTTAAATTTGTGTAATTCTCTTAGCTTTGTGCAATGCTCTTAACTTTGTGTAATGCTCTTGTGAATGTATACACCACTGACAAGGGAATGCATATCCATGGTGAGATTTCTAGGTGTAGATTGCCTATTTTATGTTATGATTAAAAATGGAGGGTGAGTTCCATGGATGGATCTCAATGCAAGAGTTGTTGAAGCATCAAAATGTGCTAGGTAAATACTCTCATGAACATGTATGCTGACTATTGTGCCCTTTGCTAGGCAGGAGCGTATCAAGGGCCAATAGGCTCTTCATCATTCGTCACTCTTCGTTGTAGTAATGTTGTCCTTAATATGTATGTTAATATTCTCTCTTTTACCTTTCTCAATTGCTTCTAAGTTTCCACCACAGGCTCTTAGTATAGGTGAGTGTATTTGGAGGGTGACTATAGTATCTGTAATCTATTTTTTGTCAACCTGCCTAGCTATAGATAAGGACCAAAACACAATCTCTTGAGTAAACAACTCGTCATCAAGGACTTTTGCTAACTTCACTAGAGCACCACATTTGACATACATATCCACTAAATCATTTTCAATCACGGTTCCCTTTCATAATAGATCTTGTTTCATGATATCATCATATATTTTCTCTCATTTTTCAAGTGGTTGAATGCTAGAACAAACATCTGAAAGTGACTCAAAGATTTGGACTGCATTAAGGGAGCCAGTTATGATGCATCTACACATAACAACTCAAAGAATCTTGATCTTTGCTATGCTGGGCATACCCTACAATCAGTGTAAACCAAGGGACCACATCAAAATTGGGCAGCTCCTCGAATAGTGGTTGAGCTTTCATTAGAGCACCACCTTTGATATACATATCAACTAATATGTTACCAAGTATAGTGCTTTTTTCCCAGCAATCCTTGTCCAAACATTTATTCAGGAAATTATTCCAAAAAAAGATAACATTCTCCTACCAAAAGCTTTGAGTGCTTTGCTTAGGGCATGGCAATTGGCGTACATATTGATAGCCGTTTTTCGGCTCTCCATAATTGCCATAGTAAGCTATCTCACCCTACCAAAATCACCCAAACACTATGGCTATCCCTACCATTTCACTGCAAATAGGCGTGTGTGAGTTAGGGGGCTTTTCCTATATTTTCTTAAAAAACCCTCAGCTAGCTAGTCACTGGGCTAGGTGAGCCAAAAAAAATAAAAAAAATAAAAAATAAAAGTATATTATGGCCTTTTTGTGTGTAAATATTTCATTGTATATATGGCCTAAATATAGGGATTTTTTATAATTATTTTGGTATTTTATTTAAATATTTCTACTTAGGTGTGTGTTTTATTAAACTTATGTACACCTTCTTTCATCCTCTTACACCATAATTATATTTTTTGCCAATATGTACATACTCTAACCTCATATTTTTCCTTTATACAAATCACTCCCACATTTTCACCCTCACCCTCGTGAAAACAAAAAATTGATTTCTACTCATTGGTTACTTTTATTATATTATTTACTTGCATACCTTTTCCTCTTTCACCCAAAATAATTCAAGGAGGGATCATATCATATGATTCCAATATCTTTCCATATCCATAACTCCTCCATATTTTTATTATTATTTTTACTCATTATTCTAACACCATGTGCTCATTGAGCTAAAGTCCATGAATAGTCCATACACTAGTCCCACCATGTATATATTTCTTATTTCACCAATAATCCTCCTCCATGCATGGGTCAAGGGCAACTTGAATGCTTTGTATTATAATATGACAAAGGAGGGGCTCACTCTTGGATGCATTGTACAAATTCAACAAAGGAGGGGGCCACTAAAAGACTTTTGCAGGCATAAACAACAGGCTTTTTGGTGAGAATTTTGGCACCTATCTCCACTCCGAATTTGGAGTGGTGGTCAAAAGAGAAAATGAATCCCACGCTCTGAATAATCACCTCAAATGTTTTCATGATTTTTGGAGCTACCAGCGGTGAGCTATGATTTTTTGAGTGGACCCCAGTTTGCCCACTTTTCTCACAAGTAACCCTTAGTCTTCTCTCACCCTTCCACACACCTACTCACTTTTACACATCCCTCCCTCTCCTTCCCTCACTCAAACCTGCAATTTCCATGGCTTCTCCCACCCTCTTCACCATTACCCTTCTCTCTCATCCCTATAGTTCTTTTATGAACCTCTACATACATACACCCTCTCCATGTCTCTCTCTATTGCTTCTATGTTACAATTTCATTTACCTCTCCTAAAATATCTAAAATTCAGCATCTTAACCATGATAACTTCTGCAAATTGAGGATTTTTCATCAACAAATCATCTTTTCATCGTGGTGGTCAACCGTGGCGGCGGCGTAAAGAAGCGAAGAAGAAGAAGAAGACCAACGGTCATTTTTTCCACAATCTACACAAGGGTGAGTTCAAGTTTCTTCAAAGCTTCACCATCTCAATGATTCTCTTTTAATTCACCCCTCTTCCTTCATCAAATCAACTCACTCTACCCATTGTAAATGTAACATTAACTTTCTAGTGATTACTAACGACTAACATACTAACACAAAATAGCATTGACCTAACCATAAAAGACACCTCACCTCAAGACATGTACAAAGTAACTTTCTCTCTCTCCCTCTCTCTCTCTCCTTTTCCTTAAAACTCTACTTTCACCTTATTCACCATCAATAATTCTCTCTTTTGAGCCCACACCCATGACTCAAGCAGACAAAGAAGGTCCGCAATGTTTTGATATTCAAAAAAATAATAATCCTGATTTGTTAGCTTGTAAATTAGGATTTCCAATAATCTTTATGAGGGGTCTCCAACCTATAAATAGGCCCCTCTCCTTCTTGTAAAACGACCTCCAACATCTCACATAGCACCCCAACACTCTATGCGTGAGGAGAGACTTAGGTGTAGCAACCACTTGTGAGCTTCACTCTTGGTGTGAGAGAAGCCTTCAAGATACACATTGCAAGTGAGAGAGCGTGAGTTCCACAAATCTCAAAACCACTATTTTACATGCTCCTTCATCATCAATAAATTGAGGTTTGGTGCATCAAAGGCGTGATTCGACGTTTAAATCTTCGTCCTTCCATTTGTGCAATACGGTTTGGTAAATTCAAGGTGACTTGTGTATTTTGAGTTTTATCGGTTGATCTTGATTTTAGAAAGTGTTTTAGTGTGTTTTCCATTGCCAGTTTTGTGTCCATTGTAAGAGGGTATTGTGGTGAGAGGTCTCCCACACCCTAAGACAGTGTGTGTGTGTTTTGGCAATGATTAGCAATCACTAAGCATTGAGTGAGTTTTGTACAAGTTCTACGATAGCATCATAACGAACCATCTCCATTTGCAAGTCACAAATAAGGTATTACGCAAGATCCTTCCCTCTCTCTCTTCCCTTTGCTCTAGCTCTCTCTGGTCCATTTCATGTGTGTCTTGGTGTGAGGTTGTTTGTGTGTGTTGTGTGGTGCATCTTCTTGGTTGTGCCAAAATCTCTCTTGCGTCCTAGTTCGCATACCATAACTAGGTGGTGCCCCTATCTTGTTTTGGTTTGGCTGTGGGTTTGTTGTTGTGTTGTGCTTGTGGTTGCCCCAGCCCCAATTGAGCAGCACGGGAGCCTTGAGGGGTGTTTAGAGGTCGCCTCTCTTGTTGCCCGCCCCGGACCGCCTCAATTTTGGTGCCCCCACTGAGGAAAGGCTTGTGTATCTTTTTGTGTAGGCTCAACCTTTAGCATAGTCAAGTAGGTTGCATGAATCACGAGAATTTGTATGATCCTTTCATTCCCATTGCAAGGCAAAAGGTACACATAATTGTTAGTACTAAGTTGCAATTTCAACGAGTAATTCGTAGGATTTTAGGTCCTCTTAGGTTGGCCGAGATAAACGCTTCAGTAAACCCTTTTATTTTGCCTCTGATTAGGTACGACCTTAGTTTGGACGTCTATATTTTTGTTTTGTTTTGAGTATTAGGTCATGCATAGACCATGGATAATGGCCCAGGAATAGAGGTTTTCTCCTTCCATTTCACTCCACACATTAGAATAAACATTGCAATTAGTAGAAAAATCCATTTTCAATAACGTATGGTATTCATGTTTGGTGCCCAAAGAGTAGGAGAAATTCTCGCATCACCAAACCCTGTCATTCTACCTCTTATTGATTATCATAGGTCATTTGATGTGAATATTTTTATTTTGTTGTAGAATAGATTGCAATTTAGAAAATATTATTGTGTAAATCTTTTAAAGAAAGAAAAAACAAAAACGCGTCACTTTGAAATTAATTCAATGGAGAGCCAACGCCAAATGTCTGGATATCCTCTTTTCTTTGGAGGGCCTGGAGAGGATGCAGAATTATTTCTAGCGAATTTCAAGATGTCTTGCCGTATCAAGAGGATAGTAACTGATCAAGAACGTGTAGAAATGTTTGAGGTGGTCCTTAGGAAAGATGCTAGCACTTGGTTTGACTCTTTGCCTGAGGAATTTAAAGGGAATTACACGGAAGTTTTGAATCGTTTCAAGAAATACTTCTTTGATCCCCAAAACACTCAGAAATTATGGCAAGACATTGTTTCTCATAAGCAAAAAGACTTAGATGACTACTACTTGTACAAGCAAGAGTTCCTACGTCTTTGGGCTCTATGGATACGAAATGTTGCTAACCCTGGTGATGGTGCAGAATTTCTAAAGAAGGAGAGGTTCATAGCCGGACTCTTTCCTGACCTTAAGGTAAAAGTTGAGGCGGGTGCACCTGCTACCTTTGATGCAGCTGAAACTAGGGCTGCTGAGAAATATAGGAAACTCAAGTGCTTAAGGGGGGAGGTTCCAATAGAAGGTCTTAGACCCAAAGGTAAGTCACAAGCATCAACATCTAAGGAGCTTCCTGAGGTAACGGTTGAAGTGATTGAGAAGTTAAATGAATCCTTAAGCAGCCTGTCAATTCACCTTGCACAAGCTGTAGGTCCAAAGGGACAAGCAAAGAAGTCTGAAGAGCGAGACCCACGACCTAGGAGAGTCTTGCAATGTTGGAATTGCGGAGAGTCTGGACATGGGATGTATAATTGTCCTTGGCCCCGTGGAGAGCCAGGGAGACCTAACTTGAATTACCCAGTGATGAATGCAGGAGAAGGAGCTGGTCAACAACCAAGGCTTCTACAAAGGCCAAATGGACCAAGACCACCTCCACAAGGGGTAGAAGGAGTTCCACCTTTGCCAGATCCAAATGTGCATGTGGTAGAGGTGACAAATTCAAATGAGGTTGACATGGAAGCCAATGGCATTAAGCGTGGCCGACGAAAAGGTAAAGAGAAAGAAGGAGTCACATCACAGAGTGACCATGGACAAGGCAAGAAGGCAAAGGAAACCAAGGAAACCAAGAGGACTCGACGTCGTATCAACCTCCAAGACTTCCCTCTTGGACTTGGTATGGCTCCGTACAACTTGTTGGAAGACATGAGAGGTAAGGGTCCTGATATTTCATGGCCTCAATTTCTTGCATTATGTCCACAAGTTAGGAGGGATTTAACAAGGGCAGTTAGCACTAGGAGAAAGGTAAAAGAGAGTGTGCCTGTTGTAAAAATTGCACAAGCTGAAATGAATGAGGACATTACACCGGTGCTAGACTGTTACATCAAAGGAAGATTGGTTAGGAAAGGTCTAGTGGATGGGGGTGCACAAATTTGCATCATGACAGAGGGACTCATGCAAAGACTAGGCATGCACATCCATGAGACACCTGAAATCAAAGTGAAAATGGCAAACAATAGCAAGGCTAGGTGCGTAGGAATTTGTAAAAACGTTTTTGTGGAGGCCTTTGGCATTAAGAAGGCAGTGGATTTTTATGTTATGTCGACCAAGGGAAGTGGTTATCCATTTATCCTAAGAAGACCATGGCTAATGAAAATGCGAGCTTTGCAGTATTGGGAGAGTGGGAAATTAATTTGCAGGAATGACAATCATAAGAAGGTTGTCTTTGACATGAAGGAGCAACGCCAAGAGGAGCTCCATGAAGAATCATCTCAAAGTGAGACGGAAGAAGGTTGGACCGATATCACTTCAGAAGAAGAAAGTAGCAGCAGCATTACTGAAGAGGAGTCTTCCATCGAGGTCATGGGGGTAAGGTTTAAGCCAAGCAACCAAGAGACCTCTTGTCAAGGCTTGGAGGAGGTAGGTCCTCAAGAGAACGAAGGTGTTCAAGATGAAGGGATGCTGGAAGGTATGCTATCAACAACACTTACAAAGGATGAAAGAGAGGAGTTCAAATGTGTGCTAAGGAAGTTTCCTAGGCTTTTCGCTAAAGACTACACCGACGTGCGTGGGGTAGATGTTGTTCAACACAAGATTGAGTTAAAGCCTGAGGCCACACCTAAAGCTCAGAAGCTACGAAGGCTAGGAGTTATAAAGGAGCAGGCTCTACTCAAGGAGGTAAGAAAGCTTCTAGCAGCAGGTTTCATTTATCCAGTGGAGAATTCAGAGTGGGTCTCTCCTGTTGTTGTCACTCCTAAGAAAAACGGAAAGTGGAGGGTGTGTGTGGATTACCGTCCACTCAATGAGGCAACAAAAAGAGATCACTTTCCCCTCCCATTTCAGGATGAGATACTAAATGAGGTAGCTGGTCATGAGAAGTACACTGTGTGTGATGGCTACTCAGGCTACTTTCAAATAGGTATCGCATTGGAAGATCAATTGAAAACAACCTTTATCACTCCTTGGGGTTGTTATGCTTTTAGAGTCATGCCATTTGGTCTGACAAATGCTCCTGCAACATTCCAACGTTTCATGAACATGGTGTTTCAAGCATTCTTTGGAAAGTCAATTAGGGTGTTCATTGATGATTTCTGCATTTATAGCTCAAAATCATTGCATCTACAAAGGGTAGAAGAAGGTTTAAAGAAGCTCTATGACATGGGAGGTCAACTCAACCCCGACAAGTGTCACATAGGTGAGGATGAAGTGATCTTGCTCGGTCACAAGGTTTCCTATAAAGGCATTGAGGTGGATCCTTCAAAGGCAAAGGCTCTTATTGAGCTCCCATCACCGAAGAGTCTTAAGGAGGTCATCTCTTTCATTCAAAAAGTGAAGTATATGTCACGCTTTATTCACTTAGCTTCGGAGTTGCTTCATCCTTTGCAAAAGTTGACACAACAAGTAGAATTTGCATGGTCTGATGAGCTTGAAGAGTATTTTTGTAACATTAAAGTCATTTTGTCAGAGCTACCAACACTCATGCCTCCTTGTTGGGAGTACACATTATTTGTTAGCTCTAGTGTTGGAAGGGAAACAATTGGTGCTGTGTTGCTACAACAAGATCCCCACAGTACCAGGATGCGACCCATCTACTTTTCTAGTAGGGTCATGAATGCTTTGGAGAGAGGCTACAAGGAGGCAGAACTCATGATGCTTTCTCTCATGTTTGCGGTGAGAAAGTTTAGATCCTACCTGCTACCAAAACCTTTTGTAATTCTCACTGTAGAGAATTTGTTCCCTTGGGTGTCATCTCAAATGAATCTTAGTACTAGGATCTCAAAGTGGATTATGGAGTTGCAAGAGTTTCAAATACTCTTTCAAGGTAGAAGATAGTGTGCGTGCACAATTGGCAGGGATTCTCACTTATAGGGTGCATGAAAAGGAGATTAAGGTGCCTGAAGTAAAGACCCTACCATTACCACCACCAAAAAGTATTCCTAATGCTTTTACCTTGTTCTTTGATGGAGCTTTTCGTCGAGCCACAGGAAAAGCAGGGGGAGGGCTAGTGTTGCTCAACCCAAGTGGAGAGGTGGTCATGAAAGAGAAGGTCAATCTACCAGGCTCAACTAGCAACAATGAAGCAGAATACGACACACTACTTCATGGTTTGAAAATGTGCATTGGCCAAGGGATAAAACGTCTCATGGTAAAGGGAGATGCACTTCTCATTGTTAAACAGATTTTAGGCATTTGGGCATGCAAGAATGAAAGCTTAAGGACAAAAGTTCATGCCATTCGTAGGATGTTTAATCAGTTTGAAGAAGTGCAACTATATCATATTCCGAGGAAACAAAATGAAGATGCCGATTTACTTGCACAACAAGCAGTTACATGTGTTGAGAGAGAAGTGCAGGTCATCATGGTGGCAGCAGCTGTCAAGCAACCGAGATACCAGGGATTGGAGTCATTGACTCCCATTATTGGCTACATTTTGGAGGGTGAGTTTCCACAAGACTTCACGAAGGCTCAGAAAAGGAGACTCATGAAGAAGGCAAGTTTCTATCTCTTCCTAGAAGGCTCCCTCTATCAAAGAGGGAAGGATCAAGTGTGCAGAAGAGTACCAACTATCGAGGAAATTCCAGCCATTCTAAAAGGTTTGCATGAAGAGGCATGTGGTGGTCATTTTGCCCAAGAATCAACTGTGAAGAAGATATTGCTTGCGGGGTATGTTTGGCCAAGCTTGCATGTGGATGTTCAACATTGGTGTAAACGCTGTCACAATTGTAAGATAAATGGAAATAGAAGGTTGGTGCATGGCCCGAGGCAAATAGTGCTTGCAAATGGACCCTTTGAAAAGTGGGGCATTGATGCTATGGGTCATCTGCCTAGGATAAAAAATGGTAAACTCTACATTCTAGTGGCTGTAGACTATATGACTAGGTGGGTGGAAGCTCAAAGTGTGGCAAGAGTGAATGAGAGGACAGTTAGCAAGTTTGTGTACACTCACATTTGTTGCAGATTTGGCACACCTTTGGAGATTGTTTCTGATAATGGTCCAGGGTTTAGGAAGGGCTTGCTCACAGAATTTTGTGAAGAGCTTCACATTCTACATCGTCATAGCACACCATACTACCCACAGTCAAATGGTTTGGTGGAGAAGGCTAATGGTGTCATTGCAGGAATCATTAGAAAGATGGTGCAAAACAAGACAAAATTATGGGATGACTTCTTGGATGGTGCCTTGTGGGCATATCGAACCACATATAGGGAAGCCACGGAGTTCACACCATTTCACTTGGTCTATGGTCAAGAGGCTTTGCAGCCTATCGAGCTCAACATTCCAACAATGCGACTTCATAGCAAAGGAGCACAAGATGATCAAGAGGTATGGATGGATCGACTTCTTACGTTAGTGGAGCTTGAGTGGAAAAGAGAAGCAGCATACGAGTGCTACAAGAGGAAAGCCACACAAGCGAAAGAATCGCATGACAAGAAACTGAAGGAAAAAAGCATCAAGGAAGGAGAGCTTGTGCCAAGGTATGACAATCGACTTGACAATCGTTTTGATGCCAAGTTTGAAACTAGATGGCAAGGGCCATACATAGTCAAGAAGGCTTTCAATTCTAGTTACTATCAGCTTATGGACTTGAATGGTAAAGAGCACTCCAGGAAGGTAAATGGGTATCGCTTGAAGCCCTATTTGAGTCGCCTTCTACCAAAGGATCTACCAAAGATCTGTCCAAAGGCCTCTGTCTCATGTAAGTATTGTTACATGAAGCATGAGTGTAACTCCAGCCAAAATTCTGAGGGGCCAAACAATGAAGATCTCGTCAAGGACTCTGAAGCACTCTCTTTGGAAAAGATGCTCTATGATGGTACATGAATATACCATCATCCTGGGGGGAGGGCTATTGATAGCCGTTTTTCGGCTCTCCATAATTGCCATAGTAAGCTATCTCACCCTACCAAAATCACCCAAACACTATGGCTATCCCTACCATTTCACTGCAAATAGACGTGTGTGAGTTAGGGGGCTTTTCCTATATTTTCTTAAAAAACCCTCAGCTAGCTAGTCACTGGGCTAGGTGAGCCAAAAAAAATAAAAAAAATAAAAAATAAAAGTATATTATGGCCTTTTTGTGTGTAAATATTTCATTGTATATATGGCCTAAATATAGGGATTTTTTATAATTATTTTGGTATTTTATTTAAATATTTCTACTTAGGTGTGTGTTTTATTAAACCTATGTACACCTTCTTTCATCCTCTTACACCATAATTATATTTTTTGCCAATATGTACATACTCTAACCTCATATTTTTCCTTTATACAAATCACTCCCACATTTTCACCCTCACCCTCGTGAAAACAAAAAATTGATTTCTACTCATTGGTTACTTTTATTATATTATTTACTTGCATACCTTTTCCTCTTTCACCCAAAATAATTCAAGGAGGGATCATATCATATGATTCCAATATCTTTCCATATCCATAACTCCTCCATATTTTTATTATTATTTTTACTCATTATTCTAACACCATGTGCTCATTGAGCTAAAGTCCATGAATAGTCCATACACTAGTCCCACCATGTATATATTTCTTATTTCACCAATAATCCTCCTCCATGCATGGGTCAAGGGCAACTTGAATGCTTTGTATTATAATATGACAAAGGAGGGGTTCACTCTTGGATGCATTGTACAAATTCAACAAAGGAGGGGGCCACTAAAAGACTTTTGCAGGCATAAAAAACAGGCTTTTTGGTGAGAATTTTGGCACCTATCTCCACTCCGAATTTGGAGTGGTGGTCAAAAGAGAAAATGAATCCCACGCTCTGAATAATCACCTCAAATGTTTTCATGATTTTTGGAGCTACCAGCGGTGAGCTATGATTTTTTGAGTGGACCCCAGTTTGCCCACTTTTCTCACAAGTAACCCTTAGTCTTCTCTCACCCTTCCACACACCTACTCACTTTTACACATCCCTCCCTCTCCTTCCCTCACTCAAACCTGCAATTTCCATGGCTTCTCCCACCCTCTTCACCATTACCCTTCTCTCTCATCCCTATAGTTCTTTTATGAACCTCTACATACATACACCCTCTCCATGTCTCTCTCTATTGCTTCTATGTTACAATTTCATTTACCTCTCCTAAAATATCTAAAATTCAGCATCTTAACCATGATAACTTCTGCAAATTGAGGATTTTTCATCAACAAATCATCTTTTCATCGTGGTGGTCAACCATGGCGGCGGCGTAAAGAAGCGAAGAAGAAGAAGAAGAAGACCAACGGTCATTTTTTCCACAATCTACACAAGGGTGAGTTCAAGCTTCTTCAAAGCTTCACCATCTCAATGATTCTCTTTTAATTCACCCCTCTTCCTTCATCAAATCAACTCACTCTACCCATTGTAAATGTAACATTAACTTTCTAGTGATTACTAACGACTAACATACTAACACAAAATAGCATTGACCTAACCATAAAAGACACCTCACCTCAAGACATGTACAAAGTAACTTTCTCTCTCTCCCTCTCTCTCTCCTTTTCCTTAAAACTCTACTTTCACCTTATTCACCATCAATAATTCTCTCTTTTGAGCCCACACCCATGACTCAAGCAGACAAAGAAGGCCCGCAATGTTTTGATATTCAAAAAAATAATAATCCTGATTTGTTAGCTTGTAAATTAGGATTTCCAATAATCTTTATGAGGGGTCTCCAACCTATAAATAGGCCCCTCTCCTTCTTGTAAAACGACCTCCAACATCTCACATAGCACCCCAACACTCTATGCGTGAGGAGAGACTTAGGTGTAGCAACCACTTGTGAGCTTCACTCTTGGTGTGAGAGAAGCCTTCAAGCTACACATTGCAAGTGAGAGAGCGTGAGTTCCACAAATCTCAAAACCACTATTTTACATGCTCCTTCATCATCAATAAATTGAGGTTTGGTGCATCAAAGGCGTGATTCGACGTTTAAATCTTCGTCCTTCCATTTGTGCAATACGGTTTGGTAAATTCAAGGTGACTTGTGTATTTTGAGTTTTATCGGTTGATCTTGATTTTAGAAAGTGTTTTAGTGTGTTTTCCATTGCCAGTTTTGTGTCCATTGTAAGAGGGTATTGTGGTGAGAGGTCTCCCACACCCTAAGACAGTGTGTGTGTGTTTTGGCAATGATTAGCAATCACTAAGCATTGAGTGAGTTTTGTACAAGTTCTACGATAGCATTATAACGAACCATCTCCATTTGCAAGTCACAAATAAGGTATTACGCAAGATCCTTCCCTCTCTCTCTTCCCTTTGCTCTAGCTCTCTCTGGTCCATTTCATGTGTGTCTTGGTGTGAGGTTGTTTGTGTGTGTTGTGTGGTGCATCTTCTTGGTTGTGCCAAAATCTCTCTTGCGTCCTAGTTCGCATACCATAACTAGGTGGTGCCCCTATCTTGTTTTGGTTTGGCTGTGGGTTTGTTGTTGTGTTGTGCTTGTGGTTGCCCCAGCCCCAATTGAGCAGCACGGGAGCCTTGAGGGGTGTTTAGAGGTCGCCTCTCTTGTTGCCCGCCCCGGACCACCTCAATATCAACTGAAAAAAGTGTCCAACATCACATTGCTTCCAAGTAGCCCTTGTGTATAGCTTCCCATGCCTATGAGACACCTCAACATGAATGGTGTAAGATTATTATTTTTATGGGAGATACTATATAAGAATATAAAAGTGAAAACTTACAACACATGGTCTCCTCCATAATTTGTACGGGAGTTGTGGACATGCTACTTCTAAAGTGCCGAATATTGTTTTTCTTATGCTCTCCCTTGATTGCTAAGGCATACAAGACTAGCAAGATTTGTAAGCAACAACCCCTTTTCCCTCCATCTATAACGACCCCTTTCCATACCATATGGCCATCTCCAAAACATGTTGCTCATGACATTCATCTTTCAATAAAACACAACAAGAGAAATGTTTCATGTCAAACTCCCAAATTTCATAGTTGGCAGCTTTTGCTTGAAACATTTCCATGCATTCATAATGCCCCTTTGGAATATTTGATGCGCATTTTACACCTTGTAGTTCACAAGAACATCTAGTATTGACCTTTTACCATACACACATGACTAAGGTGTAGCAGGGGATTCTTTGCACAAAGGCCTCTTGGGCCCATAACTCCGCCATTTCTTCTGGACACTTGCCATGCACATATGGTGCTTATTTTAAGAGAATATTGTATGGATATTTACCTTTGAATTCCCCTCTTTTTGGATTTATGCTTTGAGTTTCATACGTTGCTAGATGTTCAGGCTTCAAGTTGAGACTTTGTGAGACTTATGTATGTTTTTTGGCCTATCGTATGTACAATGTGTGCTTTTGGTTTACTATTTTGCGCCATCAAAAAAGGATCTAAACTAAATGTCAAAAAGCTACATCAAACGCGTGCTAAAAAAACACACTCCCTCAGATTCTCTAGCCATGCCCGATCCCCATACACCTCGGTCTAGAGGTGCACAGAGATCAAGACACCATGTTATATTATCGTCTTTATTGGTCAATGCCTATATTTGTGGGTGCAATAAATCTTCACACCCATGTCTACATTACAATACATATAGTGGGCAAAACTAAATGTCAAAAATCTCACAAAAATTCTTTCGATTTCAAAATCTTGAAATCAAAAGTTCGCTAAAAAAACACACTCCCTCAGATTCTCTAGCCATGCCCAATCCCTATACACCTTGGTCTAGAGGTGCACGAAGATCGGGACACCATGTTATAATATCGTCTTTATTGGTCAATGCCTAGATTTTTGGGTGCAATAAATCTTCACACCCATGTCTACATGACAATGCATCTAGTGGGAAAAACCCCCTTTGCCCCTTGTTCAGCTCTAGCTATGCCCTAGTGTAAACTACCTCAGATTCTCTAGCCGTGCTTGATCCTCGAGCCGCAAAAATGTAGCAAACTTCAAAAACGACTTTCGTGCGAGTCGTTTGCGCATGTGAGCTTGCAAATGACTACATACCTAAACCGAGCCTAAACCCATGGAAGGCTATATACAAGCTACTTGCAAGCTCACATGTGCAAACGGCTCATAGACAAGCTATTTCCAAAGTTTGCAACATTTTTGGGATGCAAAAATGCAGCAAACTTTAAAAACAACTTTCCTGCAAGTTGTTCTCTCTATATCTATCTCTATCTCTGTTATTTTTGAACCCGCCGAAAAGGAACCCGCTGTGCAAATATGACTAAGGCTGAGGGCAATAGGGTAGAGAGAGAGCATAACTCAATAGTACGACATAACTCAATTTTTATACCAAAGTCTTATTTTTTGAGAGTTACGAAATGATGCAAATTATGGTTTAAAAAATCATTTGTAATGAGTATCTATTCTAGTTGTAGAAGCCGAGGTGCGATGGCACTTCCAGATTGTAAATGCAGAGCCATTTGACTCATTGAACTCTATTTTTGGTTTAGCCTATGGTAGCCTTAGTATATAGGGTAAATAGGTCATTTTGTAAAGAGAAATTTAATCTTAATCAAGGTTCTGTGATGCCATCGATTGTGTGTGAGAGAGAAAGAGAGAGAGCGTGAGCTTCATCCTGACACTACTCCCTGCTCGCTCATTGCATTAGAGATCCGACTGCACCATTGCAATAGGCTCGGAGGGAGCTACGCAACAATTCCAAGAATTCCACATGAAATGAAGCACACATGCTAACACATCTACGAGATATTTGTGGTCATAAGTGTATCAAACAATTTATGTTTTGTGTGTACAAGTAGTCGTTAGAATCCTGGCGACATAAGCTACGCATAGGTACTCATAGATTTCAATTTTAAGAACTTTCAAAATTGTACTCTATCTTCATACGCAGATGGGATTGGAGTGAGGATTTTGAGTGTAGAGGCTTTGGGGCAGGTGTATCCTAGTGAGGGGATGGTGCTCCTTAAGTTTCCAATGATTTTGATATGATTTGGTGAGTTTCCTTCCGTTGTGTGTATGTGGGTTGGGTAGTGTAGTTGAGAACAGTGAGATTCTTGATTTTGGTTTAGTTGGCCTTCTAGAGTGTTGTGTGTATGGGATGGTCACAGCGTGACAAGCTATAGAAATTGCCTCCGTGCACCTATCGTGTTATATGTGTCCTCGATTGACATTATGTTGATCTAGGTAGTGTTGCATGCGCTTTATAGGTGATGTGATGCAACATTGGCACTAATTTCGGGGACACAAGGACTTGAATAGGTAGTCCTACTAACACTCATGTTATGGTTGCTTACTTTAGTTTTGACTAAAAAGATCATTTGTCTTAGGTGGATCCGAAAGAGGAAATTTTGAGATCAAGCAGGCGGTCAGGAAGCGTGTGTATTACCAAGGGTCTGTGACTAGATAGATTTAGTTAGGATTTGTAGTATTGGTACAATGTTGAACAAAGAGCATGTCATGGAGTTTAGAAATGTAGAGTCTTCTCATTCAATAGCTCCTATTGAATTTTTTATATGAGAGATGTGCTCCAATATTGTTACATGTCAACGTTGACCACCAGTGCATGGACTGGATCTCATTTTGCACTTTAAAGATATAATTCTCTGCAAAATCAACAAGAAAACCCACAACGTCTCTGGGAAACTTAAGCAAGCAAACTTTAAATTTTTGAGCGTGCCACCTAAACACAAAGTTATGCTTGATAAAGCTTTTCAGATGATCTAAAAAAAGATGAATGAAAGTTGCACTTTTCATCCTTTCCACTACCAAGTTCTTTCTCTTCTTCTCTTTTCCATCTTGTAGGATTGTAGAAAATCCTACAAGCTAACATAAAGGGGTCTCTATATACATCAAAATTTTAAAATAGGGGGTTTTATAAATACCTCTTAAATGCACCTATTGTACAAGATCTCTATACAGTGACCCCCCGAGGTAGGTTGAGAGAGTCCCTCACCTGGTTTCTTGTACATACTAGTAGTTTAGCTAGTAGCACACTTATCGGTGCATCCTCTTTCAGTGGGAGGTTGTTGGGGTAAAGGCATTCTACCTGTGCCCACGGCCAGGAAATCAGATGCCCACCCACTGACCACTAACCTTATTCTTCATATACCAAAGAATAAGAGGCTCCTCATTCTTGAGGCTTGCTCCACCCACACAGCCGTGCACTCTTCTTCTCCTCTTCCCTCTCCCACACAACACCACCCACACACACATCAATCGCGCTTTCACTGGTATAAGCCCTTCTCCCTCCTTTGTGCCTTTGCCCTCCCTACCCACTATTAGCTTCTCTTCTTCACACTATGTCCACATTTTTGAAGCCAATTGGTACCCGCTATGTCTTTTGGTGGTCCCTTATTCTTATGGGTGGCCATTGCTTATGTTCCCAAGTGCCCACTTGGTATATATATTGTCCAATGCATGGCCAAGCTCAACATCCTTAGCATTTTCCACAACCAATGTACTCCAAAAGAAAACATTTGAACAATAATATCCTCAAGTAGTATTTTGTCCATGTTAGGCATACATATTGATCAAATTTGTTAAGCATCTCATGTATTAGCATAACTCATAATCAAATTACTCCACAAAGTTACATTTCCAGCATAATAATCTTCAAGTAATTTTAGTCCTTTCTGAAGAGCACCACAGTTTGCATACTTATTGTCCAAAGCATCACCAAGCTTCCCATTATTATAGAGCTCAGTGTGTATCCCACTAATTTGGTACAAGCCCTTCTTCAAAGCACGTGCTTCTACTTTAGTTAGAAAAGAGAATATTGTTGCTTTTGATCCTCATGATGCTTTTTCTCTCTATGGTTGGGACTTGAGGAAAAATCTCATTATTCTTTCTTTTACCCTTATAGATGCATAACGTCATGATAGTGTGGTGGCAGATGACTTGGCCCAAGTGCATTCCATTTTGCATCAAATCTAACATTCTTCAAATACAAAATTTATCACAAATACCCTTGATAAGGTCCTCCAAAAATAGCTCAAGTTTTCCTTCAATCATTTGTCGTCTTTAGGTCACACAAGTAATTTTGAGGGTGCACCTTTTAGAGCTAGAAGTGTATCGTGTGCAGTCGGCAAGACGGTATATTTTAGAGTTGTAAGTACATCATGTGCAGTTGACAAGAAGGTATATTTTAGCTCCTAAAGTTACAAATTTACATTGACAGAGGGGCTTACTAATTTAATTTTCAAAAAAATCTTTAAGTTTACAAAGAAAGAGGGGTTGTTCTATTCTAGTCTATACAATATGTAGGGGATTAAAAAACAACCTTCGATCGCATGTGATACATAGGATTATTCAAGGTGCACCCTTCGAGATATGTAATGTCTGATGAACGATTTTAACACTTGTACTTGCAACAATCAATTTATCCCCCTGTTTTTGCCTTTTAAAAATCATGTTAACAGCTTCAATAACTCTTTTCACTTTGATTTTAACTGCAATTCACACGTAGGGTCCACCAAAAGATCTATCAAATTCTTATGGAACTTATTGTGGAACTTGGAATTTGCAACCTTCACAAAGATTTCCACCTTCTCTCGATTCAAAGACTTTTTCTCATTTGTTGGCAAAACCTTTTTGAATTCTTGTAATAGTTATGCACTGGATAGACCTTTGTTGCATTGTTGAGTCCACTTCACAAAAATTTTCTTGGTAACCTCTCCTTGCCTTTGATAAAATATTCCTCCTTCAAATTCTTCATTGAATTCCATCCAAGTGATCTGATATGCGGCTTGGATTTCTTGAGAACATCCTTGTAATTTTAAAGCACAATTAAGGCAAATTTTCCATTGCTGCCAGTTCATCTACCCCTTTATCTTTCATAGAATGCTCATAGATTTTGTGAAATTCAAAAACATATTGCTCTTAAAATTGACCTAATTTATCTGCTGTTACCACTTGTTTTTCTTTTTGAATCGTGGTTTCCATATCTTATACCGTACTCTAATTTGTCATTTGTTGATGGTTTAGATGTTGTTGAAGCAATATTGTTGTGAAAATTTGTACATTATGTATTGTAAATCATTTTCTAGTCTATTAGTTGATATGGCTTACTCCTTAGCCCGATTCATTTTGTGGCAAGTTTACTAACAATAACAATCGCACATGACTATATGTGTTTGGTCTTGTCAACCACTACAAGAGGTTCTTCATATTAGCGATGCTAGCAGTGCAACGCTCAAAAGTTAAAATCCACGGCGTCGCTATGAGCGTCACAGGTGATAGTTCATCCTACAAAGTCTGCATCAAACTAGTGGTACATCATAGAGGTAGCCCCTCATAGTGCACGGACGTATGAGGGTTACCATGAGCTAGTCACAACGATATCAATGGAGGAGATTGGAGAGGATGCTCAATGAAAAGCCATTGAGGTGGTGCCAGACGAGCATCAAGTTGCTACTCTCTATGGGGTGCATGCAGAGGATCTCCAAAATGAAACGGAGGACATCTGCCTAAACGGAGAGCTCTATATAGACATAGGGAGTTTTGCTAAGCTATGCGAGGATGAGAGAGAGACCTCTTAAATCCTTAAACATTGTATTTGAACAATTTTGCTCCATTTTATAGTATTCAAGTGACTTTTTGTCCATTCTTGTCTATATGCTATACTTGAGAAATTTAAATTGTGTTTAATTGTCATTGCTTCCACTCCAACCGAAGGAGTCCTCAAAGGGCAGGCAGATCCATCAAGGAGTCCTCCCCCTTTATGAGTCCTCTCTCTCTCTCTCTCTCTCTCTCTCTCTCTCTCTCTCTCTCTCTCTCTCTCTCTCTCTTTATACACAGGAATCCCTATAGTATAGATTATAACTTGTCCATATTTTCTTCTCCATTCAATATCAAGATTAAAAGTTTGTGTGTTTAATGCAAGTATGGATGATGATGCGTTTCTTTCTTCTTTGTCACCCTAGCAGAGGAGGTGGTATGAGAAGCATCATTGCTATGGAGAACCATCACGTTGTTCCACTCCTTCAACGTCTCCCTCTATTTCAGAGCATTCATCACGCTCTGAATCTTCGGTGTCGACGAAATGATCTTCACACTCTTCTAGGCACCGACGCTCTAGTGGTGGCGGCGGCGGTTGCTATGGGGATGGCGCTGCCCAGTGATGCCTCGACACCACCTCATGTTCGACGAGGCTCATAACCTTCCCCTTCTTTGCCTGCTTCCACACTAGCCACGGCATTGCCATCTACTCCAGGTTTTGCACCGCTATCGGTCGTTCCTCGCTACACACCACTAGCTACTCCTCCTGGAGTCACCTCAGTCGACACTCCTCGCTTTAGGGCCCAGACTCTAGTGGAGACACTTGAAATCCGTACCCCCATCAAGATGCCACTAGAGACACCACTTAAGACCCCTACCAAGACACCCAGGTTCACGCGTCATAGGCAAGAGGGTTTTTCGTACTCGATCGACACCAGCGGTGGCATCATCTTGGATGACGAAGGCAAGAAGGTGATCTCACGCATGCGTAGTCTTTGCTCTCAGGTGTTTTGACACTACATACTAAACACCTGGAATGAAGTGCCAAATAATTAGAAGACAGAGTCATCAACATGCTGCATGATGAGTTTCTCATATCAAGTCAGGATGAGCACATCAATGAAGACCTGATGAAGGTTCGATTGCGCGAATACTACAAGCAGAAGCATTTTGAAGTACAAAAATCAATATAGCATGGGTGGAACAGACCAGATTGGCTGGCCAAAGAAGATTGAAAGAATGCAAAGCGAGCAGCGCGCAAGAATCCTGACAAGTAGAAGCAACAAAAGGAGGCAACGAAAGCACAAGTAGAGGCAGGGAGCTCGCACCACTTGGGGAGCGGCGGGTGGGCATCATTTGAGGCGGATTTTGTAAGTGTTTTTGCATTGCTCTTTAGGTTTGGTAGTTACATCTATTTGTACTTTTAAATTTTAGCATAATGTATTATTTGTATGAATAGTGGTCGATGACAAGACGTGACCCCACACCGTATGAGCGCGAGTGCGAAAGCAGAAAGGGCTTAAACACCTTGATGGACATTCTCAGTTCTCACGGCGGCATGGTTAGTAATGCACTTTACTCTTTTACATTTGTTGTATTTTAATGATAAGCTAAGAAAATAGATTGTTTTGTAATTATATGTTTATACTTACAGAAAGTCTTATTGTTTTCCGACAGATACGCCGCTTGGACGCGATGAGACGTCTGATTAGACGACGTCAGTCTATCCGTAGCCAGATAGCATTAGTTTTATAGAATGTATAATGACATGACGTGTGTACGTCTTTTTGTAACCACTGAAAAACGATGTATTTTCTCAATAATGACAATTGTGTTGTAACTATTATATTTGCAAAGCTTAACAATCAAGTGATTTTGCCTATGATGTGTATAATTGTCATTGATTTACTTTCTTCAATTCACTTTTGTCCAATTACTTTTGTCAGTTTTGTATTTGTATTCTGCAAACAAAACTATGCATGATGGAGTTAATGGTCATATTCTCTTGTGGGTGACTACTTTGGGTCTATACCTTGCACTTTCTTTCAAAGGTGAATCTGTGCTTATCTTGGATTCATTTAGGTATACTTTATTCTGGAAACATTCAAGATGATTGATAGGTGAATGCCCTGCCACCCAAAAAAATTTACTCTCGGGAGTCGCTATAAGCGTCTCTATATAAGGTTCTGCAACGTCGCTATGAGCATTGCTATGAGCGCGCTACATAATAACTATGATCGTCCATATAGATGTCTCTATAGACGTTGCCATAGGCATCGCTATTTAGTGATGCATATAGCGACGCCTATAGCAACGCTCTTAGCGCGATGGTGGTAGCGACACCGGGGAGGAAAAAACCCAATGTATTTTCGTCGCTAAAAGCATCACAAGTGCACATAACCTCTTGTAGTGAACTTCTTGCACAATCCTACATGCCTTCAATATTGTATGTATAGATGACTACATTTACAATTATATAATTGTTATTCATGGGAGACTAAGGAAAGGGGCACATATCTACTCTAATACACAATTTTTGAAGGGGGAAAAAAAGTTTTGCATTTTATGATTCTTCCTGAGACCTATAATGGGATGACAGTCCCACAAAATATTGTGACTCCATCCTTTGAAACCACCCAAAAGATTGTATGAGTACTACACCTATGTTCTTCTCCTGTGGGATAAAATGTTGCACTAAGAATATTCATCACATCAGTCACACACTTCATAGGCCAATCATCTAGTTTCAGGTCCTTATGAGTGGGAGTTCTCTTGATTATAGCATTTGCACCATCATTCTCTCCTTTGCCATGTCTCAACTAGAGAAGTTATGCATCATGTGAAAGCCTGTCAAACTGATAGTACCTTGTCGCAGTGCCTTGCACTATGAAGGAGCACCATCTGACCATACCCAATGATATCACAAGTGATGTCCCTATTGGTTCAGCCAATTATCATGAAGCAAAAAACAATGTTGAGCAAACTACTTGTCATATACCTTGCCATTGGAAATGTAAAAATGTAAAGTGTTCTCAACAACACCTACTATGTTTCTCACATATGTGATGTGCACCAATATGGTAGCTTGAGTTGGGTTAATTTTATTTGCGAGTTAATCAATTCATGTTTTTTTGCTACAGGTGATGCTTTTTCGAGTTTATAGAAGCATAGATTTCACTCATATGTATGCTCTCTAAGGTGGCGTTGTGGTATGTGAAATAAGTACCGAGGGAAGGAGAGAGAAGAAGGATTAGACGGAGAGAGAAAAACATACTTGTGAAATAGAGATAGGATCGGGGTGTGAGAGTACCGACAACGAGAGGGAGAGAGAGAGAGAGGGAGATGAGGGGGAGAGAGGAAAGATAGGTTCAAAATGAAAAAAGTCCGGCTCAAGTTTGGGCAAGAAGGTTCTTAAGCCGGTTCAAATTATTTCATTTAGTAACTTGGTATAGAATTGTTTATGTGTTGGTTTAATGTATATATTTTATAAATATCCCACATTTTAATTGAGATGAAAGTGGAGTTAAGTAAAAGTGGAGTTTTGTTGTGAAGAAGGAGGTTGTGTGCACGTTTTCTACTCACATGTGTGTGTGTGTGTGTGTGTGTGTGTGTGTGTGTGTGTGTGTGAGAGAGAGAGAGAGAGAGAGAGAGAGAGAGAGAGAGAGAGAGAGAGAGAGAGAGAGAGAGAGAGAGAGAGAGAGAGACCCTGAGAGTGGGAGATGAGGGGAAGAGAGGAAAGATAGGTTCAAAATGAAAAAAGTCCGGCTCAAGTTTGGGCAAGAAGGTTCTCAAGCCGATTCAAATTATTTCATTTAGTAACTTGGTATAGAATTGTTTATGTGTTGGTTTAATGTATATATTTTATAAATATCCCACATTAAAATTGAGATGAAAGTGGAGTTAAGTAAAAGTGGATTTTTGTTGTGAAGAAGGAGGTTGTGTGTACATTTTCTACTCACGTGTGTGTGTGTGTGTGTGTGTGTGTGTGTGTGTGAGAGAGAGAGAGAGAGAGAGAGAGAGAGAGAGAGAGAGAGAGAGAGAGAGAGAGAGAGAGAGAGAGAGTTTGCCTGTTCATATGCGTGTGAAAAGGTTCCAAAGCCGGGTCCACAAATAATTTTTTTCGAGTCCTTAGAGAGGCAGTTAGTGGTGGTTACTCATTGCACTATTATATGCCTATAGTATCCATAGGGGAATAATAATCATAGTGTTTCTCGAGCCCTTAGAGAGGCACTTAGTGGTGTCTACTCATTGCACTATTAGATGCTTATAAATCTTATAGGGGAATAATAATCGTAGTGACAAATCATGCATATTTTATTGCACACCCCACTTTAAAAGTTAGTGGTGGAGTAGTAGACGATTATAATATTCATATTGACAAATCATGCATATATTATTGCACGCTCCAATTTAGCAGCTAGCATATGCTGCGTGGGACCCCTCATGTCACTAACATATGCAACTACTGGTAATGAGGTAGTTGCAAAAATCCATGAAGAGCTTCACAAACTCCCCCCTAACGCACCCCTTGAAGAAAAGAAGACGTTTACACAGAGAGAGCGTGACACAAACAAGGCGATCCGGATGTTCAACCACCTTAATCGCGCTCGCAACACCGGAGACCAGGAACTCAATGATGGCTTTGAGACAATGCGAGAAGCTCTGGGCAAGTGGGAGACATGGGGGTACATAGACAGCTCTCGAAGGGCCGCTTTACAGGCGGAGATTGACCATTTGCTTGTCTGCAAACGCACAATCAACCTGGTCGACATCTCTGGCTCTAATGTGGTAGAAGATTGAGGCAAGATTTAAATAATTATGCACTAAATATATATAGTTAAATAAATATGCACTAGCACATGATAAATTGTACTAGTGTGATGCAAGTTGTACTGTGTGTGTATGTGTGTGTGTGCAGGTTTGATTCCCTACCTAATCATGTAAACAACTTATTTTAATTATATGATGCTTATTTTAACTATATGATGGTGTTCCACTCTTCAGTGCCTTGGCGATAATAATTCATATGTCTCTGTCTGACTTATTATTATTGAAGTACATGTGATACTTTTAATCGGCCTGGTCTACTAACACATCTTCAAGATCTGTCATAATTTAGGGTATTGTTGATATCTTGTAGCTAAACTGAACCGCCAAATGTAACTACAAGCTGTTTGAAAGCCAAACGTAAAGAAAATCTAAGTGAGTTTTTTATATAATGCAAGAAAAAGATGAGCATGTCTTTAGTATTTACCCTACTTTTAGTAGAATGTTGTTTCCTGTCCATGTAGGTGTTGTTGCAAACAAGGATGAATGCCTAATAAGCCAATTTGAAATTAGGAATCTAAAAAATATTGATGGTTGTACTTGTTTGGGCAGAGACCTCAAAGTAATGATACACGCATAGACTCTTGCATATAAAATAGTAATTAAGAACACTTTACTGAGTTGAAGAACTGCATATGTACATAAACACACATATAAATAACTATATATATTTTATAAACAAGTACTTAAAAACACTTTACCGAGTTGAAGAACTGCTTACGTACATAAACACACACATATAAATAAATAAATAAAAAGATATTATATATATATATATATATTATATATATAACTATATATATTCTTAGACCGACAGTGTAAAGAAATACTGACAAGCAAATGAAATTTTGACAGCATAACAACGTGAAAAATAAAAAAAACCCATTCCATACTTGCTTCTGTGAAAGCTTGCCGAACTTTTGTTAAGCTTTCCTATTCTATACTTGCTTCCGTGAAGCTTGCCTAACTTTTGTGTATACATGAAACCATGATTATGTTTCTAAACATGAACAAAAAGCATGATTATATTCACAAGCAATCAAAATTTCGGCATCATAACGGCGCGAAAATACAAACAAAAAACTTTCCCATCCCATACTTGCTTCCGTGAAGCTTGACTAACTTTTCTATATACATGAAACCATGATTATGTTTTCAAACATGAACAAAAAGCATGATTATATTGACAAGCAATCAAAATTTCGGCAGCATAACGGCATGAAAATTCAAACTAAAAAATTTCCCATTCCATACTTGCTTCCGTGCAGTAGCGAATGCTTACGGGAAGAAGAAATTACATACGCAAAAAAGCAATTGTTGGTATATTACTTTGGTAAATCCAAAGCTCTCAACTAACTTCTATCTAGCATAATAAATATGAAATCATGGCTGAATTGATAAGGACGATCAATACCAACAACATGTCTTCAGTAATACCAAAAAAGTGGCACCCAAACACCATGGTCACACGTCGTTCCATAAAAATCAGAAACTAGAAAAAACGATAGATAATACCAATGTTGATGTCAATCAAGGGCAATGTGATCTGGGCTCATATTGTTGCCAATCAGTCTCCTCATCGCTATCTGCATCAACTGCTGAAATAGCACGTACACATGGAGCCTTGAAGCGTGAAAGATGTTGATGGAAGACCTCTGGATCACTATCTATGCAGAGACAGTGTCTAGACAACTCAACGCAAACATTGCCCAAGTCACCACATCCAGAAAACATATCAACAATGTAGGTGTGCTCCGCAGTAAATGTCCGCACAAGCCAGCTAAAAAAAGCAAAAAATATGCGCATTTTTACTTTATGTAACATAGTCCAATAACGCATAGTAGGAAGCATATATTCTTACCGAAAGAAGTCAAAACTATGCTCGGCGGCACCTCTAAGAGCGTGTCCTCCAATGTACTCTCCGTCGGCGCGCTCCACCAATATTCCGGACTTGGCATCGAAAGAGTTGTTATCCACGCTCTCTCCATCTCGTCGATCATAGATAGGACGTTGACCCTTATGATAAAACAATCCTAGCAATAGTGTTTCCACCTACAAATTACAATTAGAATGTGATCTAATTGAAGAAAACTACGAGCATGCGTTTCAATCAACAAATAAATTTACTTACTCTCTCAATCTCAATGGTCTTTCGCACATAACCATCGGGGATCAAAATAAGGATGGTGTGCATCATTTTGAATCCCATCTCGATGGCATGGCTAGACACAATGCCAAAGTGATCAGTGGAGCTTAGGGTGATGTACCACCCATTGTCTGCCACATACTTTAAAGCTATTACGGCCACTTTCTTACTTAATTTTCGAGAGAATTGATTCCATGGAGGGACCTTCATAATAGGCATTGTTAATTTAATTAAAGTTCCAAAACTATCATAGACTGTCCATTGTGGTTTTGAAGGATGCATACCTCATTCTCCGAAAAATTTTCAACTTTAAAGTTTGTTGGAAAATCCGCAAACAAAAGAGAGGCCACTTCATTGCTCTTTTCCCCATCAACATGGGCTGAATGAAGAAAATCCAAGATCCTGCATATGATCAAATACATGTATTTCAAACATTCACAATACACACCACACATAGTTAGTCTTTCTTTTCACATGTGTTTACCATTTCTCATCATCGAGAGAAATTTTGTAAACATCTAGCATGTTGCCAATAACGGTCACATCACAATCTATGGAACGCACTGCATAATCATAAAATAAAATATTTCATCAAGAATTGTTGAGTAGAAAGAAAGTGACAGCTAGATATCTATACAAGCAAGTTTACCTGTGGAGCCTTAAGCACCTTTTTGGTTCTTTTTGGGAGACTTCTTGGGCTGCGTGGATCTAACAAAATCCAATCGTTTCTTTATAGAGGAGATTGTACCATTGTTTACTCTTTTCGAAGAGGTGGCTTTCTTGGAAGCTGAGCAAATCTCCTCAAGATACCAAGTGTGACGCCCTCGTTCGGGGCGTCGCGGGAAAGGGGCCGCGCCGGCTCACCTGCGATGCAAACGGGACCTGCAGGCAAGCAAACACATACACAAGAACGCAACTTGAAAACTGAACGCAAGAGGGACACGAGAGTGAGGGTCACGAACGAATGATCAATATCATAAGAAAGTGCCGAATACAAGGGACGCAAGTAATCACCTGAAAACGGGGCTGGCAAGTTGGGGGAAGTGGCACCAATACCATTTTCATTCCTTTCAAGAACGTGCTCTAAAGCAAACAAAAATATATTTCTCACAAAAATAATCTAAATAGTATGAGCACTTTAACAATTTTGTAGTTTTTATAAATGCCAAAAATAACCTTTATATAAGTTCCCTTCATCATGTGGGTAGGTGCCTCGAGTGTAATCTAGCCACCAAGGGCAATACTCAATTTCCCAAGCAATCAAACCATAATCTCTCATCCATAGTGGATACATACACTCCTCACAAGAGAGGTCCCTCCAACTTTCAACAGCAATTGGCAACTTCTCCAACAAAGTTTGATCGTAAAGCTGAATTAGCCATCTACATAAAATGCAGTTAGCTTTATTTGAGCTCCTTTCCTAAGTGACTTATTTATTATACAAACTCTAAGTAAAAAATAGAATAACAACCATAAAGATATCAATTTTATTACCTGAATAATACTCTCCTCGAAGATTCCATAAGCTCTAGAATTTTTTCATCCGACTCTTTTGTGTTGATCTTACTCCAAAGCTCCACAAAAGCTTTATCAATGTGGTCCCTCAATTGGTGATGAAACCATGCTTCAAAGCCCTCCGGCATTTCTTCAATCATTTTTCTTTTGATCCTCAAGCATTGCTTGAAGATACTTCCCCAATACCACTCTTTACGCAAGTACATTCTAAATTTCATTGCACTAATATAACGCTCAGAAGTAACATCATCTATATGGCAATGCATCAAAGAGTGCAGTATTTCCTTTTCAATAGAGAGCAAACAATAAACAAACCATAAATGCATTGATTCATTTGATGATTTCATGTGTATTTTTTATCCAAAAATTATTACCTCTCTGGTGATATTTTAGAAGTTGCCAAAGAGTGGACCTTGTCTCTGTAAGGCCCACTTGATCCTTTTCTCTTATCCAATTGAAGTTAAATAATAAAGAGAAGAACCCCTGGCCATTGGCGGGGTTGGCAATGGCCAACATCTATGTTGCATTAGCACGAGATCAAATCAAATCAATTTTTCAATCAAATAAATCAGATTCAAATGACATGTCAACTTACAATTTTGTAGAAATTCAAACATAAACGGTGAGAAGAGAAAGTGTTTACCTTATAAGCTCTTTCTTTGAATATTTTTTCTACTCTTCCTCGAGCAACCATTTCTTTTTCTGGTAGTGAAATTGAGAGATCGTTTATCTCTTGCATCTCTTTGATAAGAGACAAGTCAAAGTCTTCCTTTTGTAGAGCAAATGAAAAAAAAAGTAAGATTTTACAAAATAATGTCAAGCTTTAGAAATTACATAAAAAGTGTACTTTAAGGCAAAAAAATATACCTTCCATATGAGCATTGCTAATAAAAGAGCAGGAGCGTTGTACCAACTCCCTTTAGATGCCTTCTTCTCACAAGCAAGCTCTACCTCTATCCATCGAATCCAATCTTGGGGAAAATCTTTCATTAAAGAATCTTTGCTTGCCACAGACAGTTTTTGGAACAAGAAGATCTCCTGCCCAAAATTTGTGCTCACAGTGGTTCTACCAATCCTAAACCACAATATCTTAAATTAAATGGCAGTAGAATGACATCGATAAAGTAATAGCAATAACTTTCAAAACAACAAATGTGCCTACTCATTTTGAGAGCACAAAGCTAGCATAAGCTCCCTCTCTGCACTTCTATCAACATAGACAAATTGACACTTCACAGAACAATGTCTCCACTTTATCATTGAAAATTCTACAACAACAAAAAAGAAAATTAGAAAGCATAGAGTAATACAAGTCAGCTTTACATTAAACAAAAAATAAATCACTTACGTGTTTTTATTAAGCGCATCCAAGTTTTCAAACGGTGATTACCATCCCAAACGATAAATTTTTTTCCCCTTAAGTCTTCCCACTCAAGGGGAAGGGAATTATCAAAATCATCGCTTATTTCTCGCCAAATAGGCCCCCATTCATCTTTGTCTAAGTCGGAAACATAATGTTGATCATGGCCTGGCTTCTTAAATGACACAAGAAATGGAGCTCCAAGCACACTGTATCCAGACATCTCAAACCTTTTCACCAAGCCCTCAGTGCCTGGACCCATCGCTCTAATGGCTTCATTTTCCATCAATCTGCAGAGAGGAATGCGAGGAGGTTCCCCACCTCTCTTTACAATAAAACCCTCTACAATCTCCTCCAATATTCGACCATGAACATCCTTTCCAAATATTGTTGGATGATCGGGAGGTTTAGCAACAATTGTTGTTGCTTCAGACACGCTGTGAGCCACCAATTCACCTTGTGTAGCATGAATATCTATCAACACCTCTTCTTCATGCACATCACTCAATATATCCTCTTCTTCATGCACATAACTCAAAATATCCTCCTTTCGACGGACATTGGAAGAAGCAATGGAAGATCGTGCATTGGCCCTATGCTCTATAGTGCCAGACCTTAATGTGTATCCTACTCCTACAAGCAAAAAACAATAAGAACACAACTAGTTTAGTGAGTATGATGAGACAAAAAAAAAGAACACAAATAGCTTAATGTATTTATACTTACTTTGAGAGATACCTGTCCTGCCACGTTTAGATGGTTTACGAGCCATAATCTATCAACCACAAACAACAAAAATCTTCTTAGCAATGACAATACAAATAAAAACTTCTAAATTTCGACAGCATAACGACATAAAATGAAAATTTAAAAAAAAACATTTTCAACTTGCTCATGGCAAGGAAAAATACAAATCCACTTTGACATTTGTATACCCCTTCTCTACAACGACCTGTTCTTACATCATTGTAATTGTTACTGTAAGTGTGTTTAGTATGTGTGTATGCAAGTGTGTTGATGTGTGTGAATGCAAGTGTGTTGATGTGTGTTTAGTATGTGTGAATGCAAGTGTTTATATGTGTGTGTGTGTGGATGTATACATGATTGTGTGTATGTGAATGTAAGTGTAATATGTGTGTGTCTTTATGCATGATTGTGTTTGTGTTTGTGCTATTTGTGCAAGTGTGTTGATGTTGTGAAAGCAAGTGTTTATATATGTGTATGTGTGCGTACGCATGACAATACAAATATACACTTCTAAATTTTGACAGCATAACGGCGTAAAATGAAAATTAAAAAAAAAAACATTCTCAACTTGCTCATGGCAAGGAAAAATACAAATCCACTTTGACATTTGTATACCTCTTCTCTACAACGACCTGTTCTTACATCATTGTAATTGTTACTGTAAGTGTGTTTAGTATGTCTGTATGCAAGTGTGTTGATGTGTGTGAATGCAAGTGTTTATATGTGTGTGTGTGTGGATGTATGCATGATTGTGTGTGTGTGTGTGAATATAAGTGTAATATGTGTGTGTCTGTATGCATGACTGTGTGTGCGTTTGTGCTATGTATGCAAGTGTCTTGAGTTGTGAATGTAAGTGTTTATATATGTGTATGTGTGTATGTATGCAAGTGTGTTGATGTTGTGAATGCAAGTGTTTATATATGTGGGTGTATGTATGTATGTGTGTGTGTGTATGCAAGTGTAATGTGTGTGCGTATGCATGATTGTGTGTGTGTTTGTGCTATGTGTGCAAGTTTTTTGATGTGTGTGAATGAAAGTGTGTATCACTGTGTGTGTGTGTGTGTGTGTGTGTGTGTGTGAGTGTATCACTGTGTGTGAGTGTGTGTGTGTGTGTGTGTGTGCTTACCTGCGCACGCTCACCCGATCCACCGGAGGAGGTCCAATAGGAGCTCCTAATGGAGCTCCCATTGGACGATGCCCTCTCACCATGCCTTTCAAGGCATGTGGGAGCTCCATTAGGAGCTCCAATGGAGCTTCCCCATGCCTTGAAAGGCATGTGGGAGCTCCATTAGGAGCTCCTCCAGTGGATTGGGCAAGCATGCGCAGGTAAGCACACACACACACACACACACGTGAGTAGAAAATCTACACACACACACACAGTACCTTGTCTTCTTTTACTCCTTCTTCTTCACAGCAAAACTCCACTTTCTCTTCACTCCACTTTCATCTCCTTCTTCACAGAAAAACTCCACTTTCACTTCACTCCACTTTAATCTCAATTAAAACTCCACTTAAACTTCACTCCACTTTCATCTCAACTACTACTTTTTTCACACACACCATATATTACAAAAAATGATATTGTGGTATAAACACTCACACACACATTCATTTATATATATATATATATATGTATGTATATACACACACAAAGATATACACAAAATGGATTCATATATATAATTTTACTAAAAAAATACTACGTTTTTCACATACACACACAACCATATATTTAAAAAAATGATTGTATGTGTTTGTGTGTATAAAAAACGTAGCATTCTTAAAGTTAAGTTATATACACACACACACGCACACACAAGATGAAAAAATTATGTGCACAGTCATACATACATACACTCTCTAGAGCTAGTTGTATATATCTTAACTTACAAAAATGCTACGTTGTTTACACACACCCACAAAATCATTTATACACATGCACAGTAATGTATATAACTTAATTAAAAAAATTATATATACACACTACCAAAAACACACACACATATATATAAAATGGCAAGATGGAAGCATATATATAACTTAACTAAAAAAATTGCTACGTTTTTTATACACACACACACACACACACACAAAAGATGGAGACACTATTAGACTGCATTAAATGCAGTCCTTGAACCACCATTTAGAAATTAAATGGCCCCTCAAATTTGATGACATATTCCACTGCACATACATTCACAACCTTCATATATTAAATGCACTTCTTCAATTATGACTTTCATTATTCTTTGAGCCGTCACAAGATCTTATGCAACTGTCTTTTCATCTACCTACCAATCTTTCACTTTCATTAACCTTCACATCTTTCATTAACTTTCACCAGTTTCATTAACCTTCACTTTATCTTTAACTTTCGTTAACCTTCACCACCTTCACTTAATCCACCACAGTTTTCTCGCATCTCCACCCTGTAATCTTTTGCTTGAGAGAATATGTCAAACATGAAAGTAACAATAACTTGGAAGGTTGGTGGTTAGATAGTCAACCGCGACATTTAATTGAAGGGAAACTCATTGTTGCTTAGTGCTTACTATTTGCAGAGTTTTCTGCCTCCATCTTGCCATTTTCAGTCACTATCTTCTCTTATTGAAAGTGATTGTGGCCTAACAAAAGTCTTACTGCAACCACAGTGGGATATCGAAGGTCATCAACATTTCTTAATAGATGGATCTTTTTCGTGCTTGTTTGAGATGCTTCATTCAGACACATTTATACAGGTATCTGACAATGCGAAAGGAAATGACAAAGAGATATGTGAAGATGTTTTAAGCATTGTGCATCTTGAAAGTAGTGGTGACGATATAGGACAACTCAAAACTCAGTCAATCGTCACTTGGATTCAACAAAATACAGGGGCAAAAAAGTTAAATGATTTGTTAACATTATGTGGAGCTCCTTTGCAAGTTGTTGAACTTCCATAGCATTATGATGCAAAATTGGGTTTTGACTTACTTGCGACTCAGGATAAAACAAAACGAATGACAGGGATGGAACAACGCTTTGATGGTCACTTGTGGACTCGCCCATCTATGACAACCATGGCAATAGCATGCACAATTCGTCTAAGCAACTGTTTGGGATGCATGCAGTGCAATTATTCAACGTGTCCTCATTATATTAAGGAACAAGAATTTAATAGTAGAGATTTTTATGGATATTTGGACAGATAGGTTAAAAAGGACTACCTTGAAATGGAAGAGAATACAACAATAACTTGTCATTATTGTCAGAAGGTTGTTACTTGTGTTGCTGCTTGTCCCTGCAAAATCTATTATGTTTTGCCTAGAGATGGTACAATGTCGCGATTGGCAATACATGTTGGTAAACATTGTCATAATGTTAAGGCAGGAACCTCTGGGGTTGCTATTTCAAGAGTGCGGAAACTGGTAGGTGCAATACTAAAAATAGAAAAGGGTGGCCCAAGAAAAATTCAAATGTTGGTGGCTCAACAACTTGTTCTTCACTCCTTGATTGGTGAGGAAGCTGAAGTTACGTCCGATGTACAATTCAATGATTTTTTGGAAGAAATGATGCCATTGGCCGTTCAAACCAAAGGGTAAGAGAAACTCAATTTTGTTCCTTGAATTTGTTAATTTTTTAACTATTATAAATTTAGCCTTCTTGTGATGCATCATGTAGGTTTTCTTCAATTGTTTCAAAGGAGAGGAAGAGTCAAGGAGTTGTTATTGGGGATGGATATAATAATATTTTATTGCTTCAAAAAAAGTGCATGTTTCCTTTTTTCCATGGGAGTAGATTTCCTGGACAGGGTGAAGAGGATGACAAGTGCTTCCTGACTTGAGAAGTGCGTGGGTACATTTTGATTTTACCCATAGAATAGATGGATGGGCAACAATGTCATGCTCAGTTTATGATCCAAGGTAATCTTTAAGTATTTAAATATCTCGTATTTTTTTATCATTAAATAAAAGAAGATGTGTGAAAATGTTTATGTTGAATATCTTGCAACATACGATCACTACAAATAATTGCTATATGTGAAACTAAAGAGGAGGATACAAAGACTCAAGTTATTCTTTGGGAGAACCTTAATTCAACAATGGAAAAGTACGGACATGGTGCGACTGACTTTGTAGGTTTTATGTCTGATGAAGCTGGTGCAAATTGGAATGCTATTCGAACAGTCTTCAATGGCAGGCCAGATAATATCATGGAGGGACGTGAACGGTCGTGCCTATTTCATTGGGAGCAGAGTCTCCACAAATATGCTAAAAAGTGGATACCTCAACATCTAACAAATCAACACATTGATATGTGTGAGGAATGGAGAGCTTGTAAGACCATTGTGCTTGCATCTCAAAAGGCACTTTCAATTCAAAAATGGTGGAGACAGCATCTATCTACAGAGAGCATCACAAGAGTGAGCAGATGACTTAAATGGTGGGAGCAACGAATTTCACACTAGGGAGGAATTGGAACAGATATAAGTACCTTTATGACAATATTTTAGAAAAATTTATAAGCTTTTCATACATGAAATTTATAAATTTTAATTCATGTTTTTTTTACCTTCATAGGGTGGTCTAAGTCCGTGGGAGCGGGCACAAATTCCCAATGTTAATTTATCAGAAAGTGTACATGCTAGTTAGTTAGCAGGTGAAGGTGGAAAGAGAAAAATATCCTTGTATGATGCATGTGTAACAGATGTTATAAACTCATATATTCAATGTGCAAAGCGTTTGGGATATACTACTGGGCGTTATATAGGAACGGGTCCCACAATGGAGACCTTGCTTTCTCGAGTTGAATCTCAGCAAACTCCAACTCCAACCAACGTGGCCCATCTATTACACGAGGTTGTTGCAGGGACTCCCATTTATGCGCAGCCAATTTTGCATGGAGACAAAGAAACAATACAACGCAAAAAGAGGGGCAGAACAGGAACAAGTAGCTCCTATCGGCCGGAATATGTCATGGAATCTAAGCAACGAAACCATCGCGGTCGACCAAAAAAAATCAAGTTTGATACCCAAGGACCAGGTATTTCTAACATTCTGCTGCAAATTAGTGACAGTGATGATGATATTGGATCTCAAAAAGAAACAACCACACCTTTGTCATCTCAAAGAAACAATGTGTTTGAGAGTGATGTGCCACGCACTCAGTGGGCCCTTAGGAGAATGCCCATTCAAAGTCAAAGAAAATATTTTGGAATAGTAGGGAGAAAAAATTGTGACAATATCTTGCATAGTCGCTCAATTGGTCTTGTTGCTCCATGTATATGGTCCGAAAGAATGTTTAAGGGTAAAACAATTGAGCAATGGTTATGGTTTTGTAATCATGATATTTTGCATACTCAATCAATCAAAAGACAAGTCAAAGATTTACCTCCTGCTCCAAATGTTTGGCTAGTAGCAAGAGGGACAGATATCTCCACACAGGAACTTGCCGCGCTGCATCAGAGTGGATTTCGGACAGAGAATTCAATGGTAAATCCACAACCTCTTGCTGGCAACTGCAAAGAAGGTGGTGGCAGCTCGAGGAAGAAAAAGTGGAGGCATGGAATCTCTAAAGAGGCCATGAAGAAATTGGAAGCATATAATAGTATGACAATTATATTTTTGGATGAAGTGAAAAGGTCTCAAGAGCATGTAATTTTTCGAGTTCTCACTGAAAATAGTTATGAGATTCATATAAAACAGAGTCCAACATGCACGTGTCCGGATTTTCAAAAGCGAGAGAATACCAACAAATCCTTTTTGGCATGCAAACATATGTACTATGTGTACACAAAAGTGCTCGGACTTGAACCTAAGGAGAAAATGATTATTCATCAGTCAACCCTCTCACCAATGGACATCGCTTTTATTCTTGGACAACCAAGGGGGATTTCTCCCTCCATTTAGTTACAGCTGGTTTAGTATGCATCTTTCAATCAACTAGAATATTGATCTATGATATTAAAGTGTTTTTCTGTATTTATTTTGGTTTATTACACTTGTGATTATTTATCTTGAAAAAACATTGTTCCTGCAGCAAAGGATTTCAAATTTCAAGCAAAAGACATGAAGCAACTTGCAAGCTATTTGGGAGCAAATTACTTGCTTTTTAGAGTGACCATTACATTTATGGTGACTATCCTTTTTTGTACTCTAATTTTGATCTTATCTTGTAGTAGTTTAGCGAATGTACTTACATCCTCAAACTTACGTTGTTTCAAAAATCTCAAGCTTGGGAAAAATAGTATTGTCTCTATCTGGCATGATTTTTGACTTCATCACATTTATATATGCTGTGGATTATTTAACTCTGAAAATAGTGTTGTCTCTATTTTGAATGATTTTTTACTTTATCGCATGTGTATATGCTATGGGTTATTTGACTCTGATCACATGCGTTGCGAGCATATTTGACTCTAATGGCATGAGTTATGAAATGGTGTTTTTATTTGTTTACATTTTCACGTCGTTATGCCCTCTCGGTCTCTCTCTCTCTCTCTTTCTCTGCGTAGTGATATACAACTCTATGATTTTACTTTCTCTCTCTAGAAGAGAAGTCACTCACTCTCTCTCTCAAGGATTTATGATCTCTTCTTCCAATGGTAACTCGCATAAATACTATCTCTCTAGAATATATACGTTCTCTCTCCGTCAACCACACATATATGGAGTCTTATGACGATTGAAAATTACATTAAATAGATACTTTATGCTATGACACATACTTGGTTAAAAAAACTCTAAAGATTGCTAAAATTGTCAAAAAAAATTGAAATGAAAAACTCGCAAATGTTAAATCCCCGCTTGAGTTGACCACCAATGCATGAATTAAATTTGATTCTACATTTTAAATGATTATTTTTTTGCAAAATCAACAATCCACACAACAACATCATTAGAAAAGTTCAACAAGCTATCTCAAAACTCTAGGACGTGCCACCTAAGGAGGAAGTTATGGTCAATGAAGCTTTTGAGATGATCTAAAAAGAGGTGAAGAAAATAAACACTTTGCATTATTTTTGCAATCAAGTCCTTTCTTCTCAATTCCAGTGGAATCAACTTATCCAATTTTGACATCCTTTAAAACCTCCATAGGCAACTCTCTCCCTACTATCTGTTTTGAAATCTCATCCAAGAAAAATGTCAACTTTGTCACACCACATTTGGGGCGATCTCCAAACTTACATTTCTTCGCATGGTACTCATGGTCTAGAGTCATTGGGTATAATATGGATTCCCACAAATTACTAATGTGATTACATAGTTCTTCACATATTTGACTACCCACAAAGCCAAGGAAGCCATAGACCTCACTCTACAAGCGGATGTGCGTATATCATTTCCGTCACCTTCTTGAGCTATCTTGGGTTGTAATAGAGGACCATCCTCGTGTGCCAAATCTTGAAGTCATCATCATCAACCACAGTTCTCAGTCCTTTCATACTTCTTAGCTTGCTGTCATCTTTATTTCACTTGTCTCATGCTTCCCTATTGGCTCGTCATCCACGTGCAAACCAAGGGAGGTGAGAGAGCCACAGCTCTTGAAGCCCTATAGTAGATAAAAAACAAAGCCCATCATTTTGCCTCTTGTTGGGTTTTCATGGAGAGATCAGACTACCATGCTCACTTTTATTGCTCCTCCTACATCCTGGCCTCAACCCAAGCCATTAGCCAAGCTTGTGAAGCCCTGTATATCAAAGCCAAAGCCCATCATTTTGACTACTCTTGGTTTGTCATGGAGAGATCAGACTTCCATACTCATTTTACTTGCTCCTCCTACATCACGACCTCAGCCCAAGCCTAAGCTCAAACATCAAGCAATCTCCCAAATCCCTATACATCAAAGCCAAAGCCCATCATTTTAGTTTCTCTTTGGTTGTCATGGAGAGATCAAACTGCCATGCTCATTTTACATGCTCCTCCTACATCACGGCATGAGCCCAAGCCTAAGCTCGATCATCAACCAAGCTTATAAGAGCTACCATCAATGTTGACCCCCTTACGCATAGAAGAGAAATTTTTCCTCCATTCGTTGATCCTCAATTCATTTTGGGAGGTTGTGGTCATGATGCCACTCATAATCATTTACTACTAGATCTTCTCTTCTACAAGGTCTTTCCTAAATCTTATTATCTCCTCATTATGTTGTGCGCTTAAAGGTGCTACAAGAGAGGTTTCTAGTACTACTTGATTCATGGGTAGTGTTGATTTCACAAAGTTGATTGATGTAGCCAATTGACCATATACTCTCTTTTTCTCTACACTTTGTTCTTCTTAGATATTGGATCTCTTCTTGATTCTTCGTTCTTTTTCTATATATTCTTATAAGGTAGCATATTCCTATTGGAGATCTTTCGTCAGCTATGCTTTTTCTCCTATGCGCTTCTCTTCTTATGATTCCAAATCTTGCACTTTTTTCTTGAAAATTTTTCCTTTAGTTAGTCTACATTTGTACGCAAATTTTGTTGTAACCAGCTGTGTTTCTCTGAGTGTGTTTTTTTTGCGAGTTTTTGATTTTGAGCTTTTGCAATGAAAACCATTTTTGCGAGCTTTTTAACTATAAAATTGGATCCTTTTCTAACAACACAAAAGGGTTAACCAACAAAATAGATATTAATCATACGAGACACACCGAAAAATAGGTATAAGTTTCCAAAAGTCCTAACTTTGAGTTTGAATATCTGGCAAGATATGAACCACGAAGTATATCTCTATAACAAGAAGGTTTTCAAAAAAGACTTCAAAGGGTGGAGAGAAGTAATTTATACAAAAAAATGGGGTATAATTTCTTTATTAAAATTTGCATCTAAGTAGTTACAACACATGTCACTATGCAAATGTAGCAATACAGGGCATGCATTCATATTGCTAATGATTATTGGTAACTTTTTTTCATATAATAGCCATCAATGTTTAGGTCCACTACAATTTCAACACAGAGCTTGCAGTGTCCACCCAAGCAACCCAATGCAAGCTCCCACCCAGCTCCTTGACGTTGATGTTTCTAGTGCCACTACTATCGTTGGGCCCAGTTACAACTTGCAGCATCAGAGAACACCCACTTGGTGTCTGCATCCTTCAAGCATGTCACGATGAATCAAATCTTCTTAATCATACTCAAACCCTTGGTTTCGCTACCTGTGATGAGTCCCTCATGTCCAACCACCCTGCTCATGAGGTCCAACCAGCTCAAGCATGGCCAGTTATTACAGGCAGTGCCCACTTAGCCAACCATAACCTTGCTTCTCCAGTTATCGCATCGATCCAAGCCATCCACTTTTTGGAGGTTCATTTCAAATTAAATCTTGAATGTGGTCATCTATCGCGATTGCATCGGGTTCGAGGTGGCCAATGTTTGGTGCGGCCACCATTATTGGTAAATATCAAGGCGCCTGGGATCACATTCTTGAAGGGTCAATTGTGCCTGCATACGGTCGTGAAGGTGTTGGTTCGATTCCCTCTCTAGCCATTCCTTCTCATGCCTTTGAGCTTCTAGGTTGGCCTCCATTTGTCACGAACGGATCACTTCCCTCCATTGGGCTTCATCGTGAGTTTTGTGATTGATGATTAGTTGGCTTCTGTGTGAATCAAAAAATGCATTCTTGTTGGTATCAAACACATAGTCATCTATATAAGCATTTCGGTGCGGCAAGGAGATTGAATCGCTATATAGAAAAGTGTCCCTTTAATGCACTGTTTGTACAAGACAGGTGTATGAAGCACTTAAACATGTGTCACTTAGTGGAATTCTACCACGGGTTTGTCTGTTACTTGTACTTGTAGACGGATGGTGAGTCAGAGACTTCCCAGTCAACAACTTTCGGTAGTTTTCCATTGGCACCGGAGGAAGACAGCCCCTTGCATGCACTGCCAACCTTCCATGAGATGTGGTTTATGGCACCACAAAGCCTTCCTTGACGCAACCGAGAAAGATGTAGTCCAAGCTCATGAAGACTCTCATTCACTTGCTCTCAGTGCAACCAAGCTTGCATCCTCTCAAGGCTATCAAACCGCCTCTTTTGTGAGTTCAACACTCAATCTCAACAAGTAAGGGGTTGAGCAGGAGCACACAAGGGCTCGCCAAGGGTGAAGCTCTCCAGGAACAATATTTCATGGGTATGTGGTGGGTGGAAGTGGTCATGCATTGTCTTTGATGCGGAGCATGAATTAAAGTGATTTCTATGCTTGTAGGGAATGAAAAAAAGAAAAATGAATAATGTTCACAATTGCAACTAGAGGCAGCAACAACTAATAATACTCGAGTGGCCACATGCGAGAGTTCCACTTTGTCTGTAGAGTACTACCAACCTACGATTATATGATTTTCCTTTTTCAAGAGTGACCATTGAGCATCATTGATATACATAATCTACCAATAACCTTGCTATCAAACGAAACATTTGAGCTTTGGAGACTCAATCTAAAGATTGACAGCTGCTACATTTGGCTTATCCTAGAGACCCACTAGTATACCCCCATAGTTTGAGTCGACGACTAGGGCCTAAAGGACTCATTGCCTTGACAACTAGGTTCTTTTTTGACATGTTCCAAAAAGGCTAGGATGCTAAAGAAACTATGGTCAAGTTTCATAGGACGTGCATTTTAGAAGTTCATTCTCCATGTCATGCTATCTCTAGTTGTCCTTTTTGCTCAAGTGACAAGTTTGATTTTATGACCAAGTCAAGCAATATCATGAAGATGATAGGAAGTTATAGGGTCATTGTTTGCTATGTTTGGCCAAGTGTAAACACGGCACCCATCCTAATATATAGACCTTAGCAATAGGATGGCATGCTAAGGAACCATATACATCAATAAGACACTCCTTGTTAGTCAAAAACTTCGCTTTCACTACGAGCTGGCATGTAGGAAACTCACCTTTTCTTGCCTTACCACCAATTACCTACTCTCTAGCTGTTTGCAAACTAGACGAAGAGATATTTGCATATGAATTCGTCCGCCCATGATCAATGCCAATAATATTTCTCTTACTTGCTATCTGATCAAGTAGTCCTTCTCTCTCCAGCTCAAGGTCCCGCACCTTGCTCTTCAAATCCTCGACATAAGTGGCATCCTACTACACCTTAATGCAACTATATTCCCCCTCAAGACAATAGAATCATTTTTGAATAATCGCATGTTGATATGATACCATGTAGTGGCGGAGGTTGGTGGGTTGGAAGAGCGTTCAACCGACTAACTAGCGGACCCAACGAGTTTATGCTCCTCTTCTGTTGTAAGAAGGTTATCGAGAAAATGCAGGTGCCCTGAATTTCTATATGACCTTGACAGGGACATGCATAAACCTAGTGCGTCCCTAAGCTGCATGTCTGACATGAATTCCTTTTCTACAACAGCCATAAGGCCGTCCATCTGCCTTGCAACCTCTATCAAGGTGTAGGTGCCAATTGTCCTCTACTTGGTTACGTTCTTCGGAATCTTGGAACCACTAAAGCCTTTTGCCTCTCCTTAGCAATCTCTCTCTACTCAGTTGTGTCTTCACCACATCAAACCTTTGCACTGCAATTCTGAGTTTGTACACTAGTGCATGCATGCATTTCCCTTCACACAACCTCAGCCATCGACTGCATCAAAGGGACCGCGACTGGTGATGACAATTTTCTTGTTGCGCAACAAGAGGACGCAATGGTCTCCCCCTCCCTGGAGGTACTTGCGTAGCTGTTCTCAGCCGTCACCTATATTGGGATATGCCCAATTGGGCTAACCTTGTTGGTACCTCTCTTCCCCTCATCTTCCCAACTACTGATGACTTCTAGCTTCTTCCTTGCTCCATATCTTTTGACTACAAAACCTGCAATTTATCTCGCGGTGACCACCTTCATCATGGCCCACCAATGAAACCTTGCTACCTCTTGCTCATGTCTGGTTGGTGCTCACCTTCTCTTGTCTTGTTGCTTCATTGATACAGAACCCTCTCTATGTGACTGCCTTTAGCATGACCCCCTTACGAAGATCTCAGTGCCTCTTACCTTGCCAACTCTTCCACCTTGCCCTATCAGATAACCTTTGCTCATATCACTCATCCTTGGTTCCATCTTCCAAACCACTGATGACCTCTAGTTTCTTCCTTGTTCCATCTCTTTTGATGACAAAACCGACCATGTCTGTTGTGGTGGCCGCAAAGCACTCATCTATTAAACAGAAATCTCTTGCACACCGACAAAATTCTTTTGCTACTTGTGCTCGTAGCTTAATCTAAAAATGCCCATTGACAATAGAGTTTTTGCACCATTGCTCGTGCTCCTACCTTGCCAGCTCTACCCCCTTACCTAGCAAGATAAACCTCGCTCCTACCTCTCCTGCTTGATTCTGTCTTTAAATCATTGATGACTTCTAGTTGCTTCCTTGTACATCCCTTTTGATGATTTGGTGCCTGCCTTCACTTGTCTTGTTGCCTTCATGCCATCCCTATGTGAGTGTCTTCAGCATGGCCCCTCTGCTAACACCTTGATACCGCCTACCTGGCCAACTCTATCTCTCTTTTCTAGCCAGACAACCCTTGCTCGTACCTCTCCTTAGCAATCTCGCTCTACTCAGTTGTGTCTTCACCACGTCAAACCTCTGCACTGCAATTCTGAGTTTGTACACTAGTGCATGCATGCATTTCCCTTTGTGCAACCTCAGCCATCGACTGCATCAAAGGGACCACGACTGGTGATGACAATTTGCTTGCTACGCAGCAAGAGGACGCAATGGTCTCACCCTCCCCAGAGGTAATTGCGTAGCCGTTCTCAGTCGTCGCCTATATTGGGATATGCCCAATTGGGCAACACCAAGAAAATATCGGTTATTTTTGGCAGATGCAAAACACGGGTGTATCTGCAAAACTCCACTCTCCCCCTCTCTCTTGATCTCTGAGCGCCAAAAAAAATGGGAGGGCCAAGAGCCCCCCCATCGTGCCCCCCCTCATCGTCCGCGCGCGCTGACGATGGAGGGGCTCTTGACCCTCCCATTTTTTTACCAAAAAGTAAGGCCCCGCCACACGTCCAGCTAACAAGCGTGATCTGGTTGCTTGTGGAGGGTTACCTTAATTTTCATAGCTCAAGCCGTTTCCGCTCATCACAGTCACACAAGTAGGTATCTAGCAAGTGATCGACAATGTGCTTCACCAAGCACATGTGTTTTTCTTTAGACACACGAGGGAAGAACGGCTTTGGGGGTGGCCATTACTTGGCTACAAGCTCGAACGCTACTTCTGTGTCCACCCGATGGGGTGTCACCCACCTCAATAGTAAGCTTGTCCATGTGGATGCCATCTGACACAGGCCTAAGTGTTGTGAGATAGTGACAATAAGTGTTTTCTACCTTGTATAGATATTGGATGGAGAGAAAGAGAGAGAGAGAGAGAGAGAGAGAGAGAGAGAGAGAGAGAGAGAGAGAGAGAGAGAGAGAGAGAGAGAGAGAGAGAGAGTAGAAATGAAATGAGATGAAACGTTATATTAATGTCTTCAAAAGGACAAAATGACCTATGACCTAGAGATATGGCTTAGTAGATTTTTATTAGATAAAAAGGGGGTGAGCTAGAGCCTTCCCATCATCCGAGTGCACGCACACGATGGGGAGGCTCTAGCTTTCCCCCCCTTTTTTCTAATGCAAAAGATCCATTGAGGCCCATTGGAAGATATGAATCAAAATTTTGCCAAAAAAAAAAGAATGTACAGGCTCTATTAAGGATCGGTAGGAAAGTATAAATCTATATTTTTGAAAAAAAAGGGGACAAAAACCCCCCATCATCCGCGTGCACGTGGATGATTAGGGAGCTCCTGTACCTATTTTTTTCGCCAAATTTTTAGATATTTTGATTGTTTACACACCCGAAAATAGTTTTTGATAATATGTACATCAATTTGTCGGAAATATTTGTTAAAGTTAGCTAGTTAAAACAAACTGTAAAGGGATTTTGGTTTCTCAATTTATATATTAATGAAGAGACTTTATCTATATTTGAATTTACTGTGACCTATCTTGTGCGCACAAGCGGGGTGGCAAGGGGGTTTTGCAGTGTCCTGCTCAGGACACACGCAAGAAAAGTGTGATGGAGTTCAAAATCACAAGAAGCTCTTACATGGATTTCTATCTAGAACATCTTCACTTGGAACATGTTGATTGCAAGATTCACATGGATATGGCAAGGAAGCTTTGGGCTATGTTCGGCATGACTATTTTAATCAGATGCAAAGGGATTCCCGTACTCCAAATGCTTTCCTCTCCTACACCCTCGTCTCTTGTCACTCAGATGAGTTTCATCGATGGAGTGGACACTAGCTCGCAACAATGACACGTTCACAAGAAAATGGGGGAAAGAGCACCCTTATCGTCTATGCACCCACAAACGAGTTGGCCTAGTGATCATATCTTATTTTTACTTGGTTGGCCTACTAATATGGAACTATAGATTCAAAAGTGTTTTTGGGCAAGAGCCACGTGAGGACGAGGACCCTATCGTTGTTTACTTGGTGGGTTATTGAGTGTATCAAAAGCTCTTTATGTAGTGGATAAGCCTCGACTTTATGTACTTGATGGTAAGTGGGAGCATTAGAGATGTGTAAAAGGAGCTTTATCATGAGTCTAAGTTGAAAGAAGAGGACCGACACAAAAGTAGTCGTGATGGAGGACATGATACTAGCAGTGACATGATGGCAAAAGTCATAGAAGAGATGATCATGGAGATCATGGTAGACACGACCAACATGAGAAGAAGTATGAAAGACAAAGAGACCATGATATTCAAGATGGAAGGGATCATAACCACAGGGATGAAGATCATTGATGACAAGATTCACATAGAGCAAGATTATTGCTAGGATAGATACAATGGATATGCTAGCAAAGACAATCATGAAACACATAGAGACCCAATTAGGAAGGATCAAGGTGATAAGTACTTGAGCCATCCTAGGGTTTCATGTTTTGTGATCGTGGCCATTTTGTGTAGCTTTCTAGTAGTCACGATCAAAAGAAAAGGATTGTGTATGTATTTAAGGTTATAATAAAATATTATAAAATTATGTTATATCTAGTTGGGTGTTGACTCGTCCATAACAACACTCTTCAAAAGAAAAAACCTCTCATTAATTCACTTTCTCTTACCCCTCAAAATTGTGCACTCTCTCTCTGAGGGAGTCAGTTGTTAATAGCCAACGAAAGGAAGGATGGTGGTCCTCATAAGGTGACACATCCCACCTCAGACCTATAGTTGCCAAGAAGCACTTCATCTCACATCACTCACTTCATCTTCAATGGGCTCATCTACCGAGGTTAATTTCTTGAGCTTTTTCTCTGGTCTAGCATCAATAACAAGTAGGATCATCTTATGACACCTTCATTTGGTCTAGCATGATGCTTTTTCTCTGGTCTAACATCAATAACAAGTAGGAACGAAGTTTAGAGAGAGAGAGAGAGAGAGCTCTTAACAAGAGCCTTAGTTGTAGGCCTACCTAATCTTTGACAAGCATCACACTGCCTGGCCAATTTCTTGGCATCTTGAGACAAAGAATCCCATCATAGTCCCGTCCGACAAAATTTCATATAGGTGATTTTTCTTGGATAGTGTCCTCGTGAATTTACTTCATGTCCTATTGTCAGAATGTAAGCCTTTCATCTTTATAGACACAGTGTCCAAGAACCCCATCCTTCTTTAGGAGATTAAGGATGTAGTTCATCAAAGAAAATTTCTATGTGGTACCAAGGTCCTAAATTTGAAATAAATCCCATGTGGAAGCCAAGGTGGGGTGGATAGTTTGTTTTGAAAAAGTGGTCTCCGTATAAAAGAGACTCTGACAAAATTTTTAAAAATCATATGTCCTCTTTGTTAATCGTTTGTGATTATATATTGATTCTATTTGCATGTGCTTATGAAAGTGGATGGTGCATAAAACTTTATGTAGATGGATTGTGTAATGCATAGAGGAGCCGCAGTTGGATGCAACCCCAATATTCACTATAGAGTGGATTAATGTGCACAATGATAATACCATGTACTCTCCATATTTTCTTGAGAGAAAAGTGATAACCTAGGAGGTAAATTTTTGCCCTTGGTGACTGGACTATCCAGTGGGCGTAATTCCAAAGCAAGAGATAAAGTTACAAGAGAGTAATTACTTCAACATGCATGAATTTTATATGCGACTTGTATGCTATTTGTCCACTACTCAGTGTGACCCTTCAATAAGTGCATGGTGACCGTATGACATGGACATGGCATTTTCGTGATCTTGTGACAAGATAATGTGATTAGAGGTTTATTATGATAGTATGAGATGCATGCTACACTACCACTTGGAATGTATTTTGGTTTTGAGGCTCCTTGAGTTGATTTGATAGGCTACTCTCTCTAGACATAGCATTTTGATGTTTTGATTTGTGTGTTTCGTGTACATGGTGGCAACATGATGTGGAAATAGAATTTTGGTAGTTGTGTGACTAGATTATGTGATTGGAAGTTTACTATGTAGTATGATATGCATGTCACACTACCACTTGGAATCTTGTTTGGTTCTGGGGCCTACTTGGGCTGACTTGGTAGGTTACTTTAACACTATATGTGTTTTTTGGTATTATTCACAATCGGATATTCACCCAAAACTAATTACAAATGGTGCCTTTTACAAAGTTACATTTCAGTCTAATAATAGAGTGCTTAAGCTTACATTCCTTCAAGCATAGATATGCATGCATGTCACATTGAACGGTTTGGTAATTGAAGAAATGCACAATGTAGTGTAGACTTTTTCTTATGCCACAATGATATTTTAAGATATCGCTAGTGTAATGTGGACGTTTAAAAGCTCCAAAATAAACTTTCAATTGCAAAAGCTCGCAAATATAAAATCCCCTCAAAGACTCTTATATAAAGTACATTCTTGTGGCAAGAAATTTCATTTCAAGACTTCCCAATGATTCTTCAAGGTTGAACTCTTTTACCATTAATCTCTTTGGCAAATATCTTCTTATCTATGTCTTCATGATCCTCTTGTGTACTGGCATCAGAATGTCGTTCCCTTGTAATTTGATGGACCCACAATCTCCATCGTATCCATACTTCTTGATTGCATGGAGTTTTCCTTGTTCTCCTATGTCTAGCTATCTTTTTGGTTTGCTTAAATGTTTATTTAGGCATTGATGCCTATTTTTGGACTTCCATGGTAGTTTGTTATTCTTGTTTATCATGAACTTCAATCACAACAGGTAGTATAGTGGTTTCTCCTTCTCATTCTTGAAAATTGGTATCTTTGAGTATAATATCGGCAATGTGGAGGTTACCTTCTCTTTCTTCTCACCTACTGATGAGAGGCAATTTTGCAAAGTAGACACGGTGGCCTCAACACCAAGGCTAATGCATGATGGCCTCAGCATGAAAGGCAAACAATAGGGGGCACCACCTAGCTTGGGATGCGGCTAGGATGCAAAGACAAGACTATATAGCACACCACACACCATGTCACACAACTAAACATTATGTGAATTGTGGTATGAGGTGGAGAGAAACAAGTGGAGATAGATAGTGAGAGTTGTGAGTGTAGGTGTGTGGATTACTATTCACAAAAGAAGTGATGAACCCACCCAACTCTACATGAAAAGCAAAAGAAAGAAACAACCATATGGCATACTCACAAGTCTTTATATATCCAACACAATAGAGAGGGAGTGGCATAAACAAAAGAGTAGATTATTTGTGGGGAAGAGATATAATGGGTAGACAAGGGCAAGAGATAAGGGAGGAGACCATGGATGCCTCATTGATGGATGGGAGGTGATGTCAAGGAGTAGCGTGAGGGTAACCTTCTTTCTTGTTGATGTTGAATGCCGAGTCCTCCACTTCAATTTGCACCAAGATGTGGCGGTTGATGATGATGGAGGATGTGGAATGTGTACTATGATTTTCATGTTTTGTAGATCTCCTTGTGTATGCATTGTGTGTTGCATAACCTCCTTAAGCCTTGCAGTGTGATGTTGTCTCTCAAAACTCTTTTGCATACACTAACACTTCTAGCTATGCTAGAAGTATGGAGACATGGTGCCTACGTCTCAAAATTTTCATAACCTATAACACTTAGAGCTTGTGATTTGATAAGAGAGTTGTCTTTTGGTGATAGATATCCCTTCTTATATAGGGCAAGAGGGAGTGTGATGTTGTCTCTCAAAACTCTTTTGCATACACTAACACTTCTAGCTATGCTAGAAATATGGAGACATGGTGCCTACAGCTCAAAATGCTCATAACCTATAACACTTAGAGCTTGTGCTTTAATGAGAGAGTTGTCTTTTGGTGATAGATATCCCTTCTTATATAAGGCAAGATGGTGGAACTTTTATATATTTTTTATTGAGCGTGATCTACTCCATGTGACCGTTTGTTGGCCATGTTTTCTACATGATGCAAGGTCCACAAAGAGAAAATAGTAGGAGAGGGAGTAGGGTAGAGGGATGGGGATTTTTTTTACAATGTATGCTAGTCATAGCTAGCTTATTTGAGAGATGGAAGAGGGAATTTTACATGAATTTTTTGAGGGTGGTTTGTCATTGGAGAAGATAAATCCGCCACTTATAGCGGCATTAGCTCTAATTTTGGCCAACAACTCATTTAATATGCCCTAGCTTTCAAATCTAGAGTAAACATATATACAATGCCCCTATTTTTAATACAAGACAAGAAATATTATGAGGAGAGTAGGTGGAGTAAAAAGATGATTACGAGGTTTGATGTTGCCGTTCAAAACTGATGACAGATTGCCATGGCCCACGTTATTTGTGCTTGCATCCCATCATTTGTAGTGGTTGTAGTCAAGTTCCTTTGCGGTCGTCACAATTATCATCATTTTATTGAAGCCATTGACAGGAGGCACTTAGGTTTGAGAGCGTGTACATATGTCTAAATGATGGTGGCTGTAATTTGATTGTTTCTAGCTTATGGGCTGATTTATGAGAGTGTTTGGTGGTGATTATGAGAATGGGATGTGTCCTGATTGATGAGTAGGTTGTGTTTGCATATGTGTATGCAAGTGTGTGTGTGTGTGTGTGTGTGTGTGGCTAAAAAAACTTTAATTTTTAGCTATGGAGAGCTTGGGACGGACATAAAAGTGAGAGACGTGTGTGTGTGTGTGTGTGTGTGTGTGTGTGTGTGTGTGTGTGTGTGTGTGTGTGTGTATTCTAAGTGTGAGTGTATTGTATGTGCTAAAAATTGATTGTTTTCAACTTGTGTGTGTGTGTGTGTGTGTGTGTGTGTTGGAGAGAGATAGAGCTTTTTTGTTGATCAAAGAGAGAGAGATAGAGAGAGAGAGAGAGAGAGAGAGAGAGAGAGAGAGAGAGAAGGACAAAAATGTGAGAATTTCATCCATGAAGAGAGAGAGTGATAGGGAGAAAAAGGTGGTGGGTTGTGGGGGGGGGGGGAGAGAGAGAGAGAGAGAGAGAGAGAGAGAGAGAGAGAGAGGGAGGGAGGGAGGGAGGGAGAGGGCTCCATGGATGGAAGATTACAAGGTGGAGAGAGGTGTTAATGAGGAGGAGGCCCCCTCATTTGCTTTTCTAAGAAAGATGGTGGCCACGGTTGTACAAACCATTGAGTGCCCCTTTTATTTAACTAATAAAGTTTTCAATAATTTGAAAGTGGATCCCTATGAGGAGGAAATGAAGGAGGGGGGAAATAATTGTCAGTGGCTCTGGCGGTACTAGGGGACAAAGAGTCCTTACCATGCAAGATTTTTTTCTTCAAGTGAAAGCTCTTATTAGAGATTTGTTTATTTTTTATCATCAAGTGGTCGTTCACACACGGTGCACTTAAAAATTTTCAACAAAGTGGGAGGGGGTCCCATAGAGAGGGTGGGTTGGGTTCAAAAGGCGGCCCTCATTAGCCCTCCCCCTTAAGCTAGAGTCATTTATGCATCTAGCTCCGTGCTTGATTCTTCTTCAATTGAAGTGGAGGAGTCTCCCTCTTCAACAATATCCATCATTGGTGCTTGATCAAATCTCAAAAAGTACTATATCAGCCTCCATCCATTGACACTGATTTTGTGAAGCCTACCATCTGCATCCATTAGTTGATAATTGCCATTGCTGTAGCGCTTTCTAATGATGGATGGCCCCTTCCACCTGGGTGAAAACTTATTTTCCTTCCTTGTGCCAAACATGTTATCATACCTTAGAATCAACATACCTTTCCTGAGACCTTTTGCCTTAAGTCCCTCGTTCAAAGTAAGGCGTCGTAGATCTGCCTGTTTTGTGTAGTAGTTTTGATAGCATCTTCTTTGTCTAATTGGAGCCTCTCTAGATCAAGAATGTGGTTGTGGAAAAGAGCATTAGGACGTTTCATCTACCTAGCTAGTATCCTGAGAGTAGCCAACTGAACTTCAATGGGTAAAATGGCCTCCTTACCGTACACCAAGTGAATTGGTGTGAATCCAAGGGATGTACAAAATGAAGTGCGATAAGCCCAAAGTGCAACCATCATTAGGAAAAATATGAACCCTCTAGGGGCCCTTTGGGATTAAGGTTAATTAGAGGCGAGCCAATAGGAAAAGGGTGGTGGACACACTCTATACCCTCAAAAAAGTAGGGGGACAAGGTAGCCTTACACCTCTTAATGGCCTCTTACCTAGTGAGAAGGTAAGGGAGGTGGCTAAGGGAAAGGGAGGGGGAGGGGGGGGACCACTTTGACCTTTTTTCCCCCACTTTTTAGCCCGGATTTAAAAGTACACTAAAAATTTCAAATTTTCAAAAAATTTCAAATTTCAAGTTTTGCCTCCTTAAAAGGTCCCCTAACCTATTTCATGGTCAAAAAAGTATTTTTGACCTCCAAAAGTAAAAAACGTGCACTAAAAAATTTCAAAAAAATTTAAAACATCATTTTCCACCCTACAAAGTCTTTCCAAACCTATTCTATAGCTAAAAAGTGATTTTCTCTCTCTACAAACCCTTTTCCAAGCTCTCCATGGCTGCAACAACCACATGCACCCCCTATAGTCCAGCATTATCTCTCTACTAGCTTTCTCCCATCTCCATTGTAGCACCAAGCAAGGTTCTCCCCCATCTCTTCCCCTTGCCCACCACATAGTTCCACACCAAGCTAGCTCCTCTCCCTTCTCTCACCTCCATTACAGCATGAAACAAGATTCTCCTCCTTTTACTTTCATTCACTCGCACTACATGGAAACCTCTACTCCCGAAGGTGGAAAAAAAGCATCAACTCACATGACTAACATAAAGATAGAATGGTGAGAAAACTACCCTTGTAGCTTACATTCAGAGCTTAAGATCATCTCCATCTTTAAGTTTATCATGCTGGAGGGAATTAACCTCTTTATGGCTTTCAATGTTTAGGCTTCACACCTCATAACATTGGGTGGTGCTATTTTGTTGATGGCTTTGGTGCGCCATCTATAGTTTTGTAGCATGTGATTGAGTCTCACAATGTAAGTAAGTTGTGTTATTTATGGAGAGTCATCAAAGATTTTTCTTATAATTTATTCTTTGTATAGTTGTCATTAGATTATTAGATGATATCATTTTGTACTTTATAACTTTGTGCTCACATAGTCTGTTGTTTACTTACAGAGTCAACTTGTTTTGAGAGGACATGAGCAAGCAACCATGTGCAGAGATAGAAATCACCCTATTTTTGTTCCGTGAGGAACCTTTCACTACCGTGTTAAAAGATTTTGATAAGAATAGTATGATTTTTGTAGAATCTTGAACCAATAGGTACTCTCTAGGAGCTCTTAGAAAAGCCATCCCTATAGTACTACTATCTTCCCTAGTGTCATAGACACACAAATACTCGTGTTTATGAATCTCTAGATGAGAAAGACAAATACTTGTAAGAGAAGCCTAACATCAACAACATTGTCTCCATTTGTAATTATTTTTATAAGGCTGGATTCCTCTATAAATGCAATATAAATATTTCTTTTTGTTAAATGTTGTCGCACTGAGTGAGAGTATTTAATTTAGATTACTGGAGTTTCATACAGATTTGAGAAATATTATTGAATTTTATGGATATTCTGATTTTCCTGTAAGATGTTTGAAGTTTCAAGTCTTAATCATTCCACCATGAAGAAATTCATGCAGTATTTTGATTTCAGTTTAATCACTAATGGTTATTCTTATTAAGTGGATCATAACCTTTGTCAAGATGTCCTCATTTGGGGATGTTGAATATATATCAATAGCAACATTTCAAAAGTTAAGAAAGCTAAATTTTGCTTTCCAAAATGTTATTGTTTCCATACTATGCCTATGCCGAGCTTGACTTAGAGAAATGACAACTTGAGATGGAGGTGTAGATATATAGGGGTGACTTATTATTGATTCTTGTTTCATCATATATATTATAAATCCTTTGACTTTCCACCTTTTTGAGTAGTGTTGACAAGTTTTTGGTATCAAACCTTCTTAAATATCCCTATTCATTCACTATTGGTAGCTATTTATTTAGTATTGCTAAAGATCATACCATTATTGTTGAATTGCTTATTTGATTTTTACTATGTAGCTCATTTGGATAGAGAAAGTGTAAACATAAATTATAGATACATGCATTGTTAACATAGAAGATATGTATCACTCGAACCTATATAACTTTTAATCAAACCTATATAACTTTTAATCAAGAAACCTTTGGTTGGATACTATAACAATAGGGGTCACATGTGGTTTCAAATACCAAAGAAATGGCTTAACCAAAACATTCCCAAGAACACGAGGTGAACACAAGGAAGTAAAAATTGGCTCCTTGTTTGGTTGATTTCTAGTGCTAAATGTTCTGAGTGCACAAAATTTGTGAGGACTTTGACCTTGGGAGTTCACTAAAGTATATGTAACATAGCACATGTGTTCAACAGAAGGGAATTTATATTCTTGTAAAGTTACAGAAACATGTGTAGGTAATGCCTATAAGGGCTACTTTCAATCTATTGTGGTGAACACACATGATATAGGAAAATTTTACATAGTGAATACTCCGTACATCAAACACTACAACTCTATCTCATTGCCATACATTAAAACAAAGCCCCTATTTGTCATTTTGAAGCCCCAGGGACCCTCAACAAGAGGGACCACAACGGCGCGTAGAATGGCCATCCAGGCACAAATAGGGACCAAGATATTTCCAAGAACAGGGGATGGACACAAGGAAGTAAAAAATGGTCGATAAGCACGATACAAGGCTTAGGTATCTGCCATTTGGGGGGGGGGGGGGTTGCTATGAACACATTAAACTGCCCAGTTCTATCTCATGGCCATGCATTAAAAAAATCTTGTACTTGTCATTTTAGGGCCCTAGGGACCCTCAACAAGAGGGGCCACAAGGGCGCGGAAACTGGCCATCCAAAAATCACGAATAGGGACCAAGATATTTCCAAGAACAGGGGATGGACACAAGGAAGTAAAAAATGGTTGATAAGCATGATACAAGGCTTAGGTATCTGCCATTTGGGGGGGGGGGGGGGGGCTATGAACACATTAAATTGCCCAGTTCTATCTCATGGTCATGCATTAACAAAAAGCTTGTACTTGTCATTTTAGGGCTCCAGGGACCCTGAACAAGAGGGGCCACAAGGGCGCGCAAAGTGGCCATCCAAAAATCACAAATAGGGACCAAGATATTTCCAAGAACAGGGGATGGACACAAGGAAGTAAAAAATGGTTGATAAGCATGATACAAGGCTTAGGTATTTTCCATTTTGGGGGGGGGGCGTTGCTATGAACACATTAAAATGCTCAGTTCTATCTCATGGCCATGCATTAACAAAAAGCTTCTACTTGTCACTTTAGGGCCCCAGGGACCCTCAACAAGAGGGGCCACAAGGGCGCGCAAACTAGCCAACGCGCAAATTGGATGGCCAATTTGCGCGCCCTTGTGGCCCCTCATGTTGAGGGTCCCTGGGGCCCTAAAGTGACAAGTAGAAGCTTTTCGTTAATGCATGGCATGATACAATGTTTAGCTATTTTCCATTGGGGGGGGGGGGGGGGGGGGAGTTTGCTATGAATACATTAAATTGCCCAATTCTATCTCATGGCTATGCATTAAAAAAAGCCTATACTTGTCATTTTAGGGCCCCAGGGACCCTCAACATGAGGGGCCACAAGGACGCGCAAATTGGATGGCCAATTTGCGCGCCCTTGTGGCCCCTCATGTTGAGGGTCCCTAGGGCCCTAAAATGACAAGTACAAGATTTTTTTTAATGCATGGCCACAATTCAATTGTTGAACTTTTAGGCTGTTTTCAAGAGCTTCTAGTGTTCAATTGGCTCCGAATCTGTCTGGGCTTGTCTCACATAAATTTGTTCATCTCGTCGTGCTCTTCGACCATCGTGTGATGCAAAAAAATTATATCCTACTCGGATTCTTCAAAATCAACGTGCAAGTTGGCAATTTCTTTAAAAATGATGTAAAACAGATATTTCTTACTTTTTCCTTAATCTACGGGCTCGAACGAGCATTAAAACCATGGTATCTGAAAATACTCAGAGAACCAATGTTTTTTATTGTGTTAAGGACTGCATTTCCTACATACAAAACTTTCTCAAAATCTCACCCTAACACCTTCAAAAGTGGCTTCCAAGGAGTGCCCTCGATCAAAAATTGAAACTGAAGGAAAACAATCAAAATGAACTCCTAGACTGTGTACAAACTTTAAAATAACCAAAAGTTCCTTTTAAAAAAATTTATTGCTAAAAATTTGAAAATAGACCACCCGTGGACTTCCCACAATGATAGAAATCAAAGGTTTCAAGGAGAGGTCTGGTGTCACAAGTGCATGGTAGGAATCTAATCAAGGTTTATTCCGTCAAGATCTCTTATACTTTATTATATCTTCTCATGTACAATCTTACCAAACAAAAATAAACTTACACTTTAAATGACTACAAGTTTTAGTTAACTTATCAAACAATCTAAAATATGGTAGACCTAGAGTGCTCTTACACATCAACAAACAAAAAAGTACAAATTTCTTCTCATTAACTTTGATAAACATACATCTGTGAACAACTTCCAAGGAGTAGTGCGGTCATAGTTCTTACATCTATTCCATGACATGGTATGCTCCTGGGGTGACCTATCACATAAAAATATCTTTCGTAGGAGTGCCCTCATGTTAGGAAAGGGTGTGTTGCTGCTGCTGATGAAATTTTTTTGCATTGTCCTACTAGGGATCTCTCCATGTTAGCATAATGATTTTTGGTGTAGTGGGAGCCACATTGCCGTTGAGGAGAGCTTTGTGCCACCGTAAAAGCTTCATGTGATGCTAGTTCCTTGAGCCATTCTTGCAAACAACGCCACTCAACTAGCATAGCAAGAGGTCACCTTGTAACAAAAAAATGTATAAATTCAACATTTGCAAGCTATATAATGAAGACACTTGTTAAGTATATGTTATACAAATTTGCAAGTATTTCTATTTAACTGGGAATAAACAATCCTAAAATATACATTAGGATGAGATTACCACCCCTAATAAGCATGGATTTGAAGCACCTACCTGTAAGATGTAACAAAGAAGACTTTTTTAGAGGAAAAGTGGTGACACTTGGCCTCTCTAACCTGCAGCCTTTCACTATTTGTGCATAAAAGCAACCTTTGTGCCAAGCACTACAAAACAAGTAGAGGAAACACCTTAGACTTCAAAGTTTATGATAAGAAGAACGCAATCAAAAGTAAGAAGTATATTGTTACCTTGCATAAAGGGGTGTTTATTCAAATATGTGATGGTATTGGCAAGATAAGAAGAACGCAATCAAAAGTAAGAAGTATATTGTTACCTTGCATCAACATTCATCTCACCCATGGTACGACGTTCCTGGGATGACCTCTGCTCACCCTCACGTGTGGCCTTCGGTGCAAATGTTGCGAACAAGCAAATATGTATGCATACGATTTGTGATGTCCTTGAGCACCATGGTAGCTATTGCATGAGGAAGCAAAGGATGAAAACAGAGAGGGGGGAGGGAGAGAGAGGAACATGGGAGGAGAGAAGGGGCCAGGGAGGGAGAGGGAGGAACATGGGAGAAGAGAAGCGGACAATGGGGGAGAGGGAGAGAGAGGGGAGGAGGAGGAGAGAAGGGGGCAGGGAGGGAGAGGAGAGGGAGAAAGGAGAGAGGAGGAAGAGAGAAGAAAGGTTTTTTTTGGGGGGGGAGTTTTTTTTTTGAAAAATTGGACTTTAGTGCTTGTAAGTTTAAAAAAGGTCAAAAAATACTTTTTTGATATGGATATATGTTGGGGGGGAGTTTTAAGTAAAAAATAAGTAAAAATAATTTTTTCTACAAAAAGTAAAATTTTGGCTCTTAGTGATCCACGTTTTTGATGATGTGGCCACACCTTTTTACTTCCTTCACTTTCAAAAAGCTAGAGAGAGAAGGTGACCTCCTAGGTCCACATCCTACATGTGTCTAAAAAAAAGGCTAGAAAAGCCTACTCAAAACTAGCTTCTTGAATGCCCTTGTCCACTTAACCCTACACACCATTAGCCTTAATCCCTAAAAATTAGGATTCCTTACAAGGCCCATGCAAGGTTCATATTTCTTCTAATGATAGGGTGCTTATCCCACTCACTTTTGTGTGATTGTTTACCTATTTAACAATGATTTTGTAGATCATACCATTTACCTTTTCCACCAAATTGTTGCATTGTTGATAGTAGGAAGTTGAGTGTCGTCGTGAGATGCCCAACTTTTCCCCCATTTCTTCTACTAGGTCTCCTCTAAAGCTTGGTCCAAAATGGTAGCAAATATTTTCAAATACAAACTTGGCTACTTCTTTAGTTGTAATCCCAGTGGTAGATACTACTGCTTTAGCCTACCTAGGCATGTAGTCAACACCCATTATAATGTATAATTTACGTGACTAGGTCCTTGTCAAAGGCCCAATAGAATCAATGCCCCATTTCTTGAATGTCCATAAGAGATTATAGGACCTCTCTAGCTCATAGGTGAGTCTCCTATCCCCAGCCTTGTGACATTCCTTCCACATTTTACACCAAATGATGCACATCTTTTGGTAAACTAGGCCACACAAACCCAGCTTGTAGAATCTTCCTACTAGTGATGTCAAGTGCAAAGTGCCCTCCAAAAACACCGTCATGGAAACTTGAGATGATTTTGATGATCTCTCTAGACATTCCTTGCAGAGTCATCATGCGGCTAGAGAAGTAGATAGGATACATGAAAGAAGTTTGAGGATACTTTTGCATTAATATAGCCCCAAGTGTGTCATTTCCCACACTAGGATTAACATAAAATGTACCATACCACTTTGGATGTGCAATGGTGGGTAGTGAGGCTAATATTTATTTTACCTCAGTGAATTGTTGCTCATTCTCTTCAGTCCAAGCGATGATCTCTTCATGGGTAACTTGTTGCAAAGGAAGAACCACTTGGGAGAGCAAGTGAATGAACTTTCTTGAATACCTTACCATTTGAAGGAATGAGACCAATTGTTTGGCTATCGTGGGTGAGGGTAAAGACACAAAACCTTGAACTTTTCTTGGGTCAGCTTCAATATCTTTGGCTGAGATTACATGGTCAAAAAGAGTGACCTTGCTTTCACCAATGTGGCACTTTTCTACATTGAGTTGGCCACCCAAAATTTGCAACCTAGCTAGACCTTCATAGACTTTCTCCATATGAAGAGAGTGATGAGAGCTATAGATACAAAAGTCATCAATAAAAACACAAATTGATTTACCAAAGAATGGTTGAAAAACAAATGTCACATAGCACTAAAAAGAGGCTGGAGCATTGGTGAGACCAAAAGGCATAACTCTGTAAGCAAAACATCCCCATGGTGTGATGAAGATTGTCTTCTTTTGATCTTCTTCAGTGATGCTAATCTAGAAGTAGCTTGAGTAGCCATCACATATCATGTAGCATTCATGTGTTGCTACCTCATTGAGAATTTCGTCTTGGAAAGGGAAAGAAAAATGGTCCCTCTTTGGGGATACATTAGGGGCTTGTATTCAACACAAACCCTCCACTTACCATTCTTCTTTGGTGTGACTACCACTAGAGAAAACCCCTTTTGAGTCTTCAATAGGATAGATGAGACCTGCTTCTAATAGTTTCCTTACCTCCTTGAGCAAGGTATCCTCTTGAATCACCCCTAGACACTTGAGCTTTTGGACAACAGGTTTACTTCCCTCCTTGATCTTAATCTGATGTTGAACTACTGTGATTCTGATGATTTTATCAAATTCATCAATGAACAATGTGGTAAAATTATTTAGCGTCAAAACACAATCTTCACGCTCCTTCCCACACAACTCACTAGAGAGCATTTGATGTAGCTTACTTGCTTCTACCATAGGTTATATAACTGGTGGCTCTCCTTGGTTTGATGATGATGTATTAGGTTGCTCCATTCTTCTTAGGGTCCTTGAGAATGACCCCCATCATCTCAATGCTATTGTTGCTTTCTTCAATCATTGTTGACACCTCCTCTGAAGTGGTTGAAGAATCACTAGAAAACTCATCCTTATAGGTTTCTAGATCCATGTCGCATTGCCAATTTGTCTTCATGTCATAAATTGTTGGCTTCTTGGTATCATTCATCTCAATTATGATGGTGTCCAAATCCTGTTTAGTCTTCATAGCCAAGGCCTCCCTAGAATGATAGGATAGACCTCCCCTTTGTGTGGCATGACAAATATGTCTACATCCACTTCGTGTTGAATGCCTTTTTCCTATCTTCATTCACAATGCAACCACATTGAACTTTTACATTATTTGCCATTTTAGCTTAGCATGGTACCGGTCTACTCACTTATAAGCCCAAATGGTGCATCATTTTTCTCACTCATGATGCATATTTGTGCACCACCATTGATGTAGATATTAGAGATGTGTTGCTCTTTGATGTGAGCATCCATCACCGGTAGTACTTCTTCTAGATCCCTCCCAGAGATAGCCCTAGCTATATTTGTCTTTGGCCGTCTTGTGCTGACCATCTTTGTCCATTTTCTCATCACCCTAAGTGCAAGGTCAAGTAACTGAGGCCATGTGATCTTTGGACCCTACATAGAGACATCTTGAGCCAAATCATACGGTTTAGAACATTCACCCAAAGACAAATCTACAATATCAATTTTACATCGTGAACTTGGACGTCTTTTTGCTAGATTCTCCCTTAATTTTTATCTTTTCTTCCTTTTTATCAAGATCAAGGGAGAGGACAATGAAGGAAAAATTAGGAGTACCACTGCTACAATTATGGAAGACGGCCATGGTATATATTACTGTCCACATCCAATAAGGTAAAATTTCAGCTAAGGAGTAAGGAAAAACCAAATTTCACCACTAAGAGCAAGACCACCACCACCCAAACCACCACAACAAGCACCACCCGTGCAAAATCTACAACCACCGGTTCAACCACACCCACCACCACAAAAACCTCTCATTCTGGGAACGAATGCTGGAAGATTATTTTATGATTTTTTATACAATATAAAGTACAATGCATATCTAAGTATAATAATAATATTTCTATCTCGTCCTATTATTTACCTCAAGGGTAACATATTACTTTACTGTTATAAGTATTGTGTAAAGAAGGGTCAATAGCCGCACTAGGTGGGTCCCTTCAACTGTTAGCTCATACATAGCAAGAAACATTCCCTTTACCTTCTCTTTAAGATTTGGCCATAACCAAGCCACAAACTGAACCTTCTTTAGGAAATCAGGTTTCCCCTCATCCTCTCTTAGCGATGCAACCCTGTCCACATAGATCTACAAACTTTGACTCATATGATGTGTACTCTAGCATGCTACCTTGCTTCAACTCCATCATCAATTGCCATAGCTTATTCGATGGTGTGTCCTCTCCAAAATGCTTGATAAAGGTTGCTTTTAATAAGTCCCACCTTTCCTTGGTTTCTTGTGCCAAGGTATTGTACCATGAACTTTCCTCCACCTTCTTTAAAATTAATAAGATGCACAAGCGTGAAGCATCATCATCTCTCCCAGAGATTACTTAGGCTATTTTCAAGTTTTCTAGAAAGTCTGCAGCATCCTCACCCACTTTAATAGTGAAGGTTGAAAATGCTACACTTGACATTGTGAGAGTGAGGAAAATTAACTTGACTTCAAAACCTTTTTCTTTAATAAAAGATTCAATACATGGGTGCTTGGTAGATCAAAAACATACTATACAAGGATGAAAAGAACTACATCAAAAGATATTTCATGGTTAAATCTTAGGGATAATAAAGGGTAGAGAAGAGGTGTTTATCTCTTGCAATCTCTCTCTGCCAAACGTGGATGTAAGGAGCTATTGATAAAACATCTTGCGGTCCAAGATTAATTTGATTGATTGAATTCATTGCACTACATAAGGTTGATCCCTTGCAAAAGGTTGATGTGTTGGATCCATCACATGATAATGAAAAAGGGGTCCCTCCTTTGTTGGAAGGTTATAGCCAGAGGTGTAGAGTTTTTGGTAGTCATGGTTAAATTTGTAGTACCACAAGACGAGGTCATCTTTGTCTTCTAGATCTAGGATTGCCCCTCTAGAAATCTCTTGGAAGAGATTGAACTGTGAGGAGCTTCACTTTCCTACAAGATTGAGTGTCATCTAGTGCATACACGGGTGTGATGAGGTAGGTGGTGAGTCTTACCACTTGTATTAATCCCAATTGGATTGATATATAGCAGGTTGCAAAGTTGTCAACATAGCCTTGATCCACAAGTAACAATCCTTGAAGGTGGAGGGTCTTGTCTTTACACCAAGTGAACCCCCTGTCAAAGACCTTGGCGATGACTAGCTCTACCACTTCACTCAGTAGACAACGTAGAATCCATGCTTCTAAATCTCGTTTCTGGCCCATGAGAGAAAATTGAAGCATAAAATTAATTTGAAAGGTTTATCCTCTTATTTTGAAAACGTGGTGATTGTTGGCACTAAAACACCCTTGAATATTTTGGTGCAAGAAAGAGGGAGGGACCACACTCTTGTAGCAGCTTCCTCAAGTTTCAAAGTCTAGTTGTGGGTGTAGGTGGAATAGGTGGCAAAGGTGCAGGTGTTGGTGTAAAGAACAATTGGTGCTACTTGAAAGCCTATCAAAATAATGATGCCGGTGTGGATGTCAAGGGAGAAAATTATGGCTTCTCCTTCACTTTGGGTTGCACTCATTTTGGAGATGTGGTTTTTCGCAACAATCGGAGCTGGTGCAACCCATGCCTTGATTTTATGCTTGCGGGGATGATGAGAAATGTACACAATTTGAGTAGGGAAGAGGGTCTTAGTACCTTGTCAACACTGATGATACAGCACCCTGGCAAGAGTGTCTTAATAGTTTTTGTCACATTTTCTTCAGGCTCCTCCTTTTTGGTGGTCCAGTTTTGGAGAATTCAAGAATCCACTCATCCTCCTTGAGTTCCTAGACCATGTTGCTCCTTGTGTGACAACATGTGCCAAATAAAACGCTATGTTGGCAGATACACCGCGAGTGGATGCTAGCATAGTGAGAACAGAACCAACAACTCTATGTCGGCCAAGGACAAACCTTATCATGTAGGTGCATGGAAACAATAAGATTGGTGTCAACAACCTTCTTGACCTTCTAAGAAAATCTCTAATCGAGGAGATCAAATCTAAGCGTTCTTATGCACTAGTGAGAGCAATCCAACCTATGATGCTCATGCTATCCAAAACTAGGCCAAATGCATTCAAAATGTCACAAAACTCACAGGTTATACTCTCCTTATCACGAGGTCAATACCCTATGGACTGTGACTCAATATCCGACCTCTAACTACCTCTTTCAACAATCACATATAAAGACATGCATCAAAATACACACTACCAGATTTTGATGCACATGGTCCTAGGGCATAGCTCTACTCCTCGTGAACTCATAGGTACAAAGAACTTGTCAAATGGATACCCAATTTGCAAGAAAACTCACTCAAAAGCTCGTAGGAGCTCGCCTCACGATGTCGTCAGAATTTCACACTCTTGGCATGGGATGGAAGCCCTCGCATTTGCTTACACGTTGGCGGTGTCTCTTTCACAATGGACCTTCCGTAGAGTGCGTAGGGAAGAGAAGAAATCACACACTCTCTCACTCTCTCTCAGACACAGCTCACAGTGAAACACGGAATTGATTAGTTCAAAAGTTAGGCTTAGGGTTACAAAATTTAACTTATAAACATTCCTCCTTAGAGGCTTGTTCCCACAACGTCTTATGGCTGCTCAAATATTATAGAAAATATCATTCCGCTTCAAAAATAATGATACAACAAATTAAGGAAACTTCTTTAGTGTTTCGCCGTCAACACTCCCCCCTTCTGCGTCCATGTCATCCCTGACATGACGGGTCTTCCTCTTCTACTTCAGTGAAAGATGTCATTCTGTCAATGGAAGCCTGGTGGCTTTAGCGACTTCAGGTATGATTTGTACCTCATATTCCCCAAAGTGACTGTTGGGCCGAATATTTTGCTATCATATGTAAAGAATCCCGTGTAGAAAGCTTCCTCAAAAGCTTGCATGTGATAGCTGGGCAAAAACATGATTCTTAGATATAGTAAATGTAAGACCTCTAGGGATGGTTGTTTTGACAGAACATATGTCATTGCAGTGACAATGTCACCCGTTGATAGGATTGTTGAGTCCGTAGCTTTGGAAGGTGCGAACACTTCAATGCAAGCCAACAAGGTTTTGCTGATTTTTAATGTCATTACACACGTCAAGTCTGGAGATCCATTGAAGGTCTTAATGGTGCCCTTCAGGGTTTTCACCATATAAGAGACACTTATTCTCTCTCCTTCCTTGGGTGGTGGCATAGAGGGGTAGGTAAGCCAGTTTGGATGTTCCTTTAGGATTCTGAAATGATTTGCCCAAGTGCGGACACAAGGGATGGGGCAGAATAAGAGGTCATCCTGAATTATTTTTGGTGCCTCCACCAAGTATTTCAAAAATCTTGGGTACTTTATGAGCCAGGCTTTTCTCCATCTTGGTTGAGAGTCCACTTTTTTTGCTGCAGCCTCAGTATTCTTAACATCTCCTTCATATATGAACTCCATAGATTTTTCTTTGACTCTCTTCTTTATTATTATCATTTCATACTTTAATAGAGGATATGGGAGTGTGGGTTGCATCCATTCCTCCCTAAGCACATTTGCGGCCAGCCCTTGGACTCCTACAGAATGTAGAATTCTTGATTCCCATTCCAAGGCTGCCTTGTGGTCCTCTATTGTGCCCTTTTCTACCAAAAGCTGGAGGCGTGTCTCCTCCTCCATGATCAATGATTGTGTTTCTTCTACCTCTGTCTTGAATTGTTCTTCTTGGTGTTGCACATCGTCCGCACCCTCAATAATTTCCATTGGCTCATCTCTGACGTTTGTCCCTGCTTCACTGAGCCCTAGTTCTAATTCTTGTGTCCTTAATTCTGTTATCTCTCTTTGTAATTTTGTGATCTGTTGTTGGGCCAGTGTATGTCGTTTAGTAGCTTCGTCTACCATGTTAACCATCATCTCTTGCAGTGTTGCCAGATAATTTTGGAGTTCTTCATATTCTTTTTGAAGAGCTTTATGTTCGGCTTTCATTCTTTCTTTTGCGGCTAGAGACCCGTCTGCCATATGCATTTGCTTCTTTGCTCCAGCTATAATTCCTTTTGCAGGTTGTTGATTTGCACTTCCAATGCTTGTATAACTTGAGTATTTTCCCCTGCACTTGCCCGCACTACCCTTCGTGCTACTCTTAATCTTTTGATTGTCAAATCCTGAAGCTCTAATTTTTCTTTTAGCTCCAACACTTCATCTTTTGCTACCTCTAGCTCATCTTCTACCTTCTCTTTTCCTGATTGAGAGCCTTGACTTCTCTCGAAACCTCTACCATCTCTAGTGTGAGAGTATCTCGTTTGCTCTCATACTCCCTTAGTGTTTTAGTGAGAGTTTTGAGCTCCTTTGCTGCTTCTTTAGCTTTTAGGTGGGTAACTTGTACCAAGATCAAGAGGTCATCAAGTTCCATTTTCATATTATCATCCCTGGTATGCAACATATTGTTCTCTTTAGCAATGGTAAGAGACCACATTCTGACTCTGTCCAGTATCTGATAGACAACTCTCATGTCATCTTCATTTGCTGCCACCATGTTTCTAGTTGTTGGCCTATTGATAGGGCCAGCAAATGGAACCCGATGTCCTGTACTGATCATTTTTCCTGCTGCTGGTGGTACTCTCCATGGGTTGGTTAATGGTCTCCATAGTAGGCGCTTGAGGGGTGTGAATCAACCCTAGCACTCCAGGTTGTGGCGAGCATCTTTCTGGAGCTACTCTTTGTGATTCTTGATCTACCTTTGGTTCTTCAAATCTATTAGTGTTGTACTATCCCGTAGACAACTCTTGTCTCTCTTGTTCCTCTTTGGTAGCCCATGGCAGAATAGGAGTTCCATAAACTACTGTCAAAGCCTCTACCATTGTGTACCCGGCTTGAATGAGGTCTTCATATGTGTCTCTTTTGTCTTTCTCCTTATCCCCAGGTGCAGGTGTGGCCTTTTCTGTTTCTTTTGGTGAGAATTGTGGTTTGGGTGTAGAGTGTTTTGGACTTGGATGAGGGGTGGAAGAGCCTTGTGGTGAAGGTGGTGGTGTTTCAACTTTTTTCATATCGCCCTCCTGATCCTTCTTCACTAGAGGTTCTGGCGTTTCCTTTAGCTTCTTCTTGATGTCTCGAACTTCCTCCATAGTGAAAGACTCTAAGTTTTGTTGTTCAAGCACCCTTTTCGTCTCTTCATACACCCGAATTAGTGATCAAACTAGTCCTCTATTGGTCTAGAGGAGCTTCCTCCGACTTTTGTCGGGTCTGGTACCCAGTACTCTTCAAAATCCCCCTTGAGTGTTGAATCCGCTCTGAATTTCTCAATTAGCATCTCAATCCGAGTGGTTTTTTGGTTGTGTGCTTCCTTGGGCCTTGTTTCCCTGTCCATTGCTACTTTTCATTTCTTCTTTGGTTGTTCCACAAGCTCTTCTTCAGGTACTGTTTCTAACCTTCTTCTTATCCTTGTGGTGACTGGTGGAGCCACTGCACTTACTGGTTCATCTTCTATATCTGGCTTTAGCTTGAACCACTTGTTTTGTGTTGGTGGCTTTAGACACTATCCTCTAGCACCGATGGCTTCATATGCAATATTTGTCAAGGTTTTGCCTCCTCCAATGTACTTAGGTTTCTCCATGGGCATGCCAACCACTTGCTCATGCACGTATTGGGTGTAGTTTACTTCTTTGGCCATGATTCTTTTCAATGCCTAGGTTACGGTTGTTGCAACTGCATAGGGAGGAGTGGTGTATTTTTGGGGCCTCTTGCTACAAACATGGAAGTATTGGTTGTAAAGTTTTCATGTCTGTGCAGCTCTTGGGTCCACCAGGTCCTCAAATGTTTGATTAGGCTTCTTTTGGGCATAGACCTTTACTTTGTCTCTCCTTTCTCGAACTGAGATTCCGTTATTGTGGAGCCCAAGTCCATCTGCTATGGTTTGAGGCGTGATCAAAGTTTCTGTCTTGTAGCCATCCAAGGCCGTGATCACTGCCTTGCCATCTTTTTAAATTGCATTGACTAGCTCATAAACTCTCTGAACATCCACACTTGCTGGTGGTGTTGTGAAGAAGTTATGGAGCTCTGCTCTTTTGAGTTGGTTGAGGGTTTCTTCCCGGTTTGCAAATTCCAACATCTCCCGTGAATTCATTTATCCACTCTGTTGCCTTGTGGGTCTCTTGGTATACTGTCACTCCTTCCTTTTCTAGAGTGTCCTCATTTACCCAGGCCTTAGCTGGCTTGAGTGTCTCCTCTGGCACTATGTAGGGATCACTCGCTGCAATAATGTCCTTCATGGACATTCTTTTCTTCTTTGCTGGTGATGTACTAGCCTCCATAGATCCTGCAGGCACTTCAAGTGTGATGTACTAGCCTCCATAGATCCTGTAGGCACTTCAAGTGTGAAAGTTAGCTGATCTTGCATTTTTTCAGTTTCTAGCTATCCAAATGACTTTTAAATTGAAAAACAGGCTAATTAGTGCGGAAGGGTGCAGTGCACATGGTTATGATCATTTTTGGGTGCAGATTGATGTTTGAGACATTATACACGTATAATGTCTAAGTGCTCAAAACAGAATGATATTTCACATGTGCACAGCTCTTATCATTTACTTCATGAATATATGCTTGGATTTCAATTTGGATATTATTTGGGAAGGCTGTGACCACTAGAATCCCATGTAGGCTTGAAGCTAGATTTTGGCTTAGTTTTGAGTATGTGAGGCCCATATGGGATGAAATGAGGTAGATGCTCTCATAATTATGTTGTGGAGGCTTAGAGGGGTTAAAGTTAGTCTCCAGGTTCATTTTCAATTCACTGAGACATCATACGTGTATAATGTCTACTCTGCCAAAATGGCTCAGGCGTGAAGTGTAAGTGGTCATTGGCATGGGATACCCTCCTGTGACATAAGACTTTGATTTGGACTTCTCCTCCCGTGCTTCAAGTCAAATATCAATAATAGAGATTTGGATTTTGATAATGGGGTTAAGATGGGTATAGAGACACAGAACTTGATGGGACTTGATCTTTGGGCTAATATTACTGGGGTAAAGACCTTGGAAGTGAAATTTTTGCCCAAAATTCCCATTTGTCTATGGGAAGTGAAATTTTTGCCCAAAATTACCATTTGTCTATGGGAAGACATTATACGTGTATGATGTCTTCATTGAGTTTTCTGGCTTAGACTTCCCATGTAGCTTCCTTTAGTAACTGGGACTCCCTTCATCAACTCTGATTTTTATTTGGAGATGGGTTATGTGGATGGGGACCTAGAATGCTTCCTTTGGTGGGATTTTCTGATTTTGTGCTCCAAATGGTCATCACCTATCCCAACTTGTCCAAATTGACAAGGTTGCCCTAGCAATAAGGCATGTTGTGTGTGCATATCTTCTACCACATGAAATTTATGTGGATAGACATGTTGGTTGACCTATACTGAGCATCGTCCATCCCAGTACCTTAATCGAGTGTTTTGAATAAGTGTGTAGTTTGTGTTTCATCTCCTATAATTGGTTGTCAAGTTGAAGTTGCTTATAAAGGCTATAGGAGATCAAGTTGCCTTGAGCTCCCGAATCAAGCATTGTTGTGGCCTTCACTTGATTGTGTCCTATTTTGACATAGATTTTGGGCTCCTGTATGGTCTTGTTATCAAAGTCTATTACTTGAATGGAATTTATATTCAGAGGTGGTCCATGTTGTTGTTGTCATCAAAGAAGCTTCCTTTTTGCTATCCTTTTCCTTGGCCGCTACTTGAGCTTCTGCAACAATTTTTTGTTTTGCGTGCGTTCATTTCTTTGCATGATGGATTTGTTGGAGCATATTTAGGGTTAGTGGTAGATGAAATCTTTTTAGTCAACAACCATTAATTCGGTTAGGCATTTCTTCCCCATCCAATGTAGCAAGCTTGACAGCCCCACTTGGTGATAAGTCTTTGATCACAAAAGGTCCCATCCCTTGCTTTTTAAGTTTCTTTGCATGTTGTTTTACCGTGTAAACCAAGACATAATGGCCTGTTTTGAATTTTTTGGAGCATACATGCTAATCAAAAAATTCTTTTTGCCTTCGTTTTTGTGCATAAATATAAGCTACTGCTTTCAAGTGAAACTCATCTAGCTTTTCAAGGTCATCTATTTGTGAAGATATTTCATGACCTGTCCACTCTAGACATTTTGCTAGTCTTAGTGTTGGGATTAAGAATTCCATAGGCAGTATAGCATTAAGTCCAAACACGATGTTGTACGGTGTTGTTCCCATCAAGGTTTTGTAAGCAATCCTATATGCCCATAAAGTTGAATGTATCTTCTCATCCCAATCCGTTCTAGACTCTGATACTATCTTAGTTAAGATTGTGCATAGGGTCTTATTTGAAGCTTCTGCTTGGCCATTAGCCTATGGGTGGTAAGGAGCTGACTTCTTATGAACTGTCATGAAGTCTTCAAGAAGATTTTTGATTATCTCATTTATGAAATGTGTGCCTTGATCATTGACAATTTCTATAGGTAGACTATATCTAACAAAGACATTTTAGCTTCTACCCATTTGGTGAGATAATTTATGGCCACGATGATATACTGGGCATGTGTTTTGTAAGCAGGGGGTGATATTGGTCCTACAAAGTCTATTCCCCACTTGGAAAAAGCTCTGGCTCCCATTATTGGCCATAAGGGCATCTCATCCCACTTAATTGGTACATTAGTTTGTTGACAAGACTCACATCGTTTTGCATATTCATGCGTGTCCATATGTAATGTTGGCCCATCATATTCCAAAGGTGAGGACAATTTTTGTTGTATTTTGCCGTGAGAAATGGCCCCCACTAATCCCTCCATGTGCTTGTTCCAAGATTGGAATGTACATGTTCTCTGTTGCACACAGCCTAAGCTGGTTATCCTTTTCCCTTTTATAGAGCTGATTTTCAATCAGAGTGAAATTACAAGCTTCTATTTCTATCATTCTTTGTCGTGCTTTTGTGATATTTTCAAGAAACGTCTATTTATCCAAGAAGTCAACAATAATGTATTGACTCCATTCTTGCATAATGTTATCTGAAACAATGTCTCATGTTTGATGGGTGGGCTTGATCCGCATTTGGTGCAACTAGTTACATAATCATGGACATCAATACGCATAGTCTGCCAATACACTCCTAATTGTCGTAGTCATTGGAAAGTTTTTGTGACTGAACAATGAAACGTTAAATTTTGATTATGCGATTCCAGCAAATATATTTTGTATTTTCTCAAGGTTTATGCACACTCTTAGGATACCGTCGAAGCCTAAATTATATAAATATCCTTCAATCAACTGAAAGTTCTTAGCTTGGAAATTTGTTCTTTGTTTAAGGTCTAGGTTCTTTTTTTCAAATTCCCCACCGTGTGATAGTAGCTTCACGATCTCTTGGGACCACTTAGGTACCATTTCTATTTTGAAGAGATATGCATACGGGAGATCATCATCCACACCCTCTGGAGCTTCTCCATTTGGTAATCGAGACAGGTGGTCTACTCTGAGATGCATCTTCCCCTTTTTAACCACTACCGTAAAGTCAAACTCCACCAATGTGATGAACCATTTTACGATTCGCCCAGTGTTGCATGGTTTGGTGATAAGGTATAAAAGGGCTTGATGTTCTGTGAAAAACACAAATTTATTTGAGAGGAGATAATGCCAAAATTTCTAAATAGCATAAATCATTCCAAGCCCTTCTCTTTCGATGGTGGTGTAATTCTTTTCGGCACTATTTAGTTGTCGGCGGCTGGAATAACTGACTGGGAAATCCATGGTTCCCTCTCCTAGTTGAGCCAGAATACATCCTATAGAAAATGCAGATGCATTATATGAACATGAAATATTTTTTCCCAATCAGGTGCCTGTAGCACCAGAGTGGATACAAGGGCATCTTTTAATTTCTTAAATGATTCCTTTCACTCATCTATCCATTCAAAGATCACCATTAGTCGATATAGGGATTGGGTGATAATTGCATATATGTGTATGAACCTCCCATAATAACCAAAATGTCCCATAAAAGCATTGTACTTGCTTTGCATTGATTGGCTTAGGCATTTCAATAATCACCTTAATCTTATCCAAATCTGTGGATATGCCCTTCTTCAAGACAATATGCCCCAAGATTCGTCCTTGTCTTACCATGAAAACACATTTTTTTGGATTAAGGAAAATCCTATATGTCCTGCATTTCTTGAATACCCTTTTAAGGTGTTCCTCTCTTTGCAACACATAGGTCATCTTTGAGATGTTGTAGGTGCATTTGTCAACCCAAATGGCATGACCCAATATGCAAATATGCCCCATTCTGTGGCAAATGCCATTTTATACTAGTCAACGAGTACAATTGCATGTTGATTATAACCAAAGAATCCATCCAAGAAGGAATATGCACGCTTTCCTGCCACTCGTTCAAGGACATGGTCCATAACTAGTAAGGGATGTTTATCCCTTATTGTGGTTGCATTGACTCTTTTTTAGCTTAACACACACTCCAAGTTTACCATTCTTTTTGGGTACAACAACGATTGGAGATACCCAATCAGTGTGTTCTATCTTATAGATAAACTCCGCTTCTTTCAAATTATCAATATCTTCCTTGATACGCTTAGCAAAGGTATGATCGTACATGTATGGCCTTTGTCTGCTAGGTTTCACATCCGATTTTAAAGGGATATTATGATGACATATTGTTGGATCCACTCCCTTTGAATCCTTGTAAGACCATGCAAACACATCTTTATATTCCTTAAGAAGGTTGAGAATCTCCTCTTCCTCTTGTTGGCTCAAGTTGGTGGCTATATAGATGGGTTGCGATTTCTCTCCAGGTCCTACAAGGTCTACTTTATTTGCATCTTCCGGTCCATCATAAGACTCCTTCTCTCGTCGTTCTCTTCTAGGCTATGTCAGCACTATCTTATCGGTCTTGAATAGTGAACTGTCTGTAATGGGATGGTATACTCATGTGGTTTTTGCTATTGTCTTTCTCATCCTCTTGGTGTCAGTTTTGATTGTCCATACTTCCCTCAGAGTCTTCTTGAGCTCTTGGTACCTTTTCTTACGTTCAACTTTCGTCAATTTCAGTTCTTCTAATTTGTTTGATTTTGTTTCCATTCTTTTAGATTTAGTTTCTCCATTCAACTTTTGAGTTTTTTTTTTACATCCCTAGGACTGTCTTTTGTCCTAGGGTCTTGATCTCGAGAGTACTAGCCTGATATTTTGTTTTTAATGCAGTATTTGGCCTTTACCAAAAAAAAGAATTCCGTTCTGTTTTTTCTGTTGGGCATTAGGTTATCTCTTGCCTTGTGAACTCCCTTTTTTTTTTTAATGTGCTTGATGTCTAGGTTTTTGATTTGGAAAGTCGTAAAACCTTACATCAGGTATTATTGCCTCTAGCTCACTAGGGTTGTCAAAACATTCAAAATCTACTTCATGATCTCGTTCAAGATGATCTGTAGAATCATGGAACAACACCCCATCTACTTCTTGTTTATTTTCATTTTTTCTTGATTGTCTTGATCATCACCTTCTATTAACTCAACCATGTAGTATGGAACCACATCATAACCATTTTGGTCACAAAAATTAGTCATCGATTCCTCTGCAATAGCGCACACATCTAAGGTTGCTAAAATATGTGTCCATTCTAAAGGTTTTTAGGACTCTTCTGGAAAAGGTTCCGAAATGTATTTTGTATCCTCAATCGCTCTGTCTAGAATACATTCTTCTCGTTTTAGGCTTCCACAATTGGATGCCCCACACATCCATAATTCCTCTGGTTTACCTAGACAGGCTAGGAGTTCCAACCCTACTAGCGTAGCCAAATCAAACTCCTCTACTACCGAGGTTTGATACACACCTTTGTAGCTATGGTCTTTAAGGTTTATTCTCATAGTAGTCTCCATGTGTCTGAGGTATATGTGATTGTAGCCCCAATCTTGGACCATCTTTAATTGTCTTATGAAGGGTCATCCAAGTATTACGTCATAGTTATTTTTCTTGCCAAAATCCATGATTGCAAATGTATGCTCGTACTCAATTTTGCAAGCTGTAACAACTACTTTTTCCAAAAGCCCTATGGCCTCTCCATATAGCCATCAGCCAGCTGCAGCTTCATCTTGGTGGTTTTCAAAGCTAGTTTTCCCATTTCTTTCGGACATCCTTTGTCGTGATGGCTACACTAGCTCCACTATCAAGAATTTCCATGGTGGTGACACCTTTTAATTCAATTGGGAGTGTGGTGTCTTCCCCTTCATAGTATTCTCCGACCTTGTTTAAGGGTACTGGTTGCATGTTTACTTGAGGTTTCTCTAATTCCTTGATTCCTTCCCGCATTTGTGAATTTGGATTCCTTACTCCAAATTTTTCAATACATTTTCCTATTGTATTCCACATATTAGGTCTTATTCTGAGAAGCTCGGCTAGAGTAATGGTACAAGTCACTGGAGTTGATAAGAGGATATCAATACTTGGGAGTCCATACCCTTCCTTGTAGAGAGTTTTTGTGATGGAACAACCTTCACATCCGACGTTGCTTCATACTCTCCCATATAAGAGGGCAAGGTTCTTAGAGACATAAGCTGACTATCCAAAATTTCACGGACCCCTTGTCTCCCCAATGTGAGTGCATTTCTAGATCTGCTTGAGGTCCTGCCTCAAATTCTTCAATAGGAGGAAGGAACTCATCTTCTCCCATACTAGCTTTGTTAACCCTTTGTCTTAGTTCATTTGCTTCATTGGATTCCCTTATCTGTCTTTAAAGATCATTCAAGCCCTCATCCCCTTTATACAATTCTGGTATCATAGGTTGAAAGCCTTCTGAAGTTCGGTCTATTGAGTTCAGCACTATCCCGGGTTTTTCAATTGAATGTTCAGGTTCTAATTCAATTTCTGGGCTAACACTTATTCTTTCAAATCTGTGTGTTGGAGGGTTCCTTGGTATTGATACTGGAAGTTCTACCTCCTCCACTTGTTTCCTTGCAGTTGGCTCTAGTAAGGTTTGTGCTATTTGGATCATCTTTTGACACATTTCCAGTCTCTGTTTTTCTAACTCAGCATAGGGATATGTCATCCATTTTTGTTCCTGAGTTTGGTCAATTTTAAGCCTTCAGTCATATGCTTTCAAGCGTACATCTAGATGTTCATTTACTTTTCTACTAGCACAGATCCGCCTGATCCCGCACTTTTTAATTATTCCCCCATCTTCTCAAGCTCTATGTCTATTGGAGTTTCTTGTTTTTGAACTGTTTGTCTTTCAAGTTTTTCTAGTCTGTCTTTGGTTCGTTGTAATTCTTCTGTTATGACATTTTTTTCTCTTTCTTTCCTAACTTCCACGCGTGCTTTTCTAGCCTTCCATGTGTTTTGTTTTTTTTTTGTTCAATGTTGGGTGCTTTCAGTCGTGGTTCTTCATTTACAGGTCCTCCTTTCTCTTTTTGAGCTTGAGCTCATGTGATAACATGTATAGGTATTACTATTTTGTTTTTTGAACCACTGCTTGAAGGGATTTCCTCCAAAATGTTTAAGTTCTTTAAACCATTTTTCTTGGATTTTTTAAACAATCAGCAAAGCCAAATGAGTGATGCCGCATGGTCGCCCCCACATTTTATAGCATGGTCCCATCGGTTGCCGTGAAGCTCCTTGAGTACCCCTCTACTGGTAATCAGGTCTTGGTCGCAGGTCTTGGTCCATTGAATCCTCCATTGTCTATGAACAAAAATGATCTCTCATCCAAACTATATCTACTTTCTCTTGAAGCCTGTGCCGTTGTTGGTGGTCCAACATTGCCAATCATGCTCCATGGTTTTGACTCTCTCATCTCTTCTGGTGGGTAGTATGTTGGACAAGCCATTGTTTCACTTGGCTCTTTGTAATAGACAAGTAAAGGCACTAAGACTTGTTCCTCTGGTTCTTCCACAGCGGGCGTATATCTCACCCCTATCTGTCTTGTCCCTTGGACTGGTGGTTGTTGCCCTAAAACTGGTTGTGGTCGTTCAACCCCAACTTGTCCTGGAAAATTCCCTATAGTATATCTAGGTACTAGTGGCACTTGAGGTGGTGCTACTTGCGGTTAGGGAACATACTGTCGTTCTCGCACATACCCCTTGTTGTAGTAGCCATGATTTTTCCATTTCTATTTGATGGTGCACCACTTTAATTGCTTAGCCTGTGTCTTGGCAAATGGCCTAATCCTCTTTAGCACCTCCTCTATCAGTCGCTTTTGATTTACTCCTGGTTCATTGTGTTGTACTGCCTTCCCAAACTTTGATCCACTTTGTTGAGATGACGAATCATCATCTTTGTCTCTTTGATCTCCATCTCTGTAGATCGCACAGTTATCTATGAGGAATAAAGCCTCTTTGGTCAATTCATTCAAAGTGGGGCTTTTCTTCATATGCAAATCCTTTTGAAGGTCTGCATTTCTCAAGCCTTGGATGAATATCAACATGATTCTGGATTGAGTAGGTAATTATTCCATTGGAAAAAAATTTATGTATCATTTCAAGCTAGGGATGCCTTCCTGATAGATTCCCCCTCTTTCTGCTTGAACTTGTAGATTTGAGAGACAGTATTGTGGGCTAACCCTCCTTGAGAGAATTCCTCCACAAACTCGTCAAAGACTTCCTGGATGGTCTTAAAATTCCTTCTTTCCATTGAATCAAACCATGTGGCGGCGTCCTCCTCTAAGGTGAGTCCAAATCCGGGAAATTGTGTATCAAAGTCTCTTACCTCTTCTGCTTAGATCACTCTCAAGAACGTTGCCACGTGATCTCTAGGGTCTCCTTCTCCTGAATACCTCTTGTGTACCCATTTCTAGACTTGAGAAGGTCTAACACGTCTGTGTTCTACGAGTCTAACTATGGAATCTCCTTGTCCTTCTCCCCTCACAGGGTTTTGTTCTGGTCTCAATCTTTCGTCAACTGCTCCCCCCATCCCATATCCTCTATATGACCTTTCAATAGGTGGTTCCATTACAAACCCTCCTTTTGTTTTGATTCTCTCCATATAGGGAAATCCTATTGTGGTCGGCATCATTGTTGGTCCCTTGCTTTCCTTGGGATAAGAATAAGACTAAGTGGGCATGGGTGAGACTATAGGGGTCACATATGATTTGTTTGTGATAGGGACTTCTCCTTATTAGAACACATGTTCCCTTGTCACTGTGGGTCACAACCATGATTGCAACGTTTTAGGAATTGTGTTGAGATACGAAGGAAAAACCTCAAAGGGATTGGTAGATTTACTAGGGGTAGGGTTTATTCCTTGAGTGGCGGCCGGGTCTATTGGAATTACTCTAGTGGCTATCAATCTTGCTACCTCTGCTTTCTCTATCGTCATATACTCTTGTCCAAATTTGTCAACATATATTATCAGACTTCCTTCACCTGATTCATATGAGAGCAAGTACAAAGTTTTTTTTGTGCCTAGCCTAAAGGCAAATGGTGCTAGACAATGGAAATATGTCTTGACTCTCCCATTCAAATATTCATAGATTCCTACCGCTCCTTGGCTAGTTGCAACTTTAGTCACCTTCTTGTCAAACACTAGGGTGGCATTAGGAAGGTCTATTAGAGGTGGTATTTTAGTGATTTCAAAAACCATCTTCCCCTTTACCACATTATCCCCGTATTTGTTGTAGTTCTTTGGATCCTTAACAATAAGGTAATGTGGTCCCTCCTCATCACAGAATCTATTCCATCATCGTAAGCTAGAAGGGCATCCACTCCTTCTGCTAGTTTTTCCTCAGTACATATGCTTTTTTGTCCCTTTCATCAGCATATACCAAAGCCCCAAGGGTATTTGGTCCTTCTAAGTAAAGGGTTGTAAACCTCATTGTCCGAGGAGGGTTTTTAGAGGTTCTCCCTCCTCCTCCTTGGCTTGGTCAATTTACCGTAGTGTTTTGATCCACCATGAGGTAAAAAGATTCTTCAGAGGAGGTGTCGGTCCCAGTACCGTCTTCTATGATTGGTGCTAGTAGATCTATTCTAGCTTAGGTCACACTCTCCTCTGTAGACACTATGCTGACCTGATCTCCTTGTGATTTTTCGTCTCTTTGGAGGTTTCTTCCTGATCTTAAATACATCAATTTCTTCACACACCACTACCAATCCAAACCTTTTACCTTAAAAATTTCCTCTATCGTTTCTTACTCTGGCTATTTCATCTCTCCAATTGGTTGACTGATTGCACTTCCGATTGGCCTTCACTTGCTGGACCTTGTTGTTGGCTATCTATACAAAACATTAGACTCTGCAATCTTTGTCAATGTTGTTCCTCCCTTTAGTAACATTCAGTATTGATTCGTAAGAACATGTGAATACTTCCCATCCAAATCTTGTTTTGGAAGGGTTGGTTCCCTGTATATGTTCTTCTCTCACTGAATTGACTAGTAAAATGAGTTGTCACTCTTAAGTGGAATACTTGGTAGGCTAAATTTAATCAAATAGGCTCTAAATTTGGCCCTTAGAATTTAATCAAATAGGTTCTTGCAATTGACATGGCATGATCCATTTTAGAAAGAGTGGAACAACAATTGTAATGCTAAATGTTCCTTCCTTACTTGTTAAACAATTGTGCATCTAGTCATACTTTTTGGAGCTATACTCGGAGACTCCATCCACATACAAGCTTTTCATATATATAGTTTTCATTTGTGCTTGAATCGCTTTCTAGAATCTTGTGTTAGAATTTTGGGTGTTGTCGATCACTATAGGCCTAGCCAGAAATTTGCTCCTTGTGGGGAGCCCTTCTTTTGTTGTCTTGAGTTCTTTGTGTGGTGTATGCATGAGGACCAAAGCACTAAGAAGTTCTAGGCTATTTTCAGCAAGTGACAAGCGAGGGTGTCTCTCCAAATGAAATCACCTATGATTGTAAAAGGTATGTATACGAATGCATGGCTGTGTTGGTATATGTAATCTCTTGTCACACATTAATTGCAAGAGAGTCCAACTATGGGTTGTGTTAAATGGATGCAAAGTGAGGGCGTCTCTCCAGCTGCAATCACCTATGCTTACATCCTGACAACATGTGGGACTAGGCAAGATGTTGATATGGGCATTAGAATTCAGGATAATATAGTTAATCAGGGGCTATTAGAAAGAAACCTATACCTTGGCAATGCCTTAAATGACTTTCATGCCAAATGTGGTATGTAAGAAAGCACAAAAGTTATACATTTTTCTTTGGGATTCTGTCTCTTTAGAAATGTTGGCTGCAGGATATGCCCAACAAGGGTATGACTAGGAAGCTATGGAATTCTTTCAATTATTAAGGCTTGCTGGAGCAATGCTCTTAACATTGTGTATGCTCTTAAATTTGTGTAATTCTCTTAACTTTGTGCAATTCTCTTAACTTTGTGTAATGTTGTTGTGGATGTATACACCATTGACAAGGGAATGCATATCCATGATGAGATTTCTAGGTGGAGATTGCCTTTTTTATGTTATGATTTAAAATGGAGGGTGAGTTCCATGGATGGATCTCAATGCAAGAGTTGTTGAAGCATCAAAATGTGCTAGGTAAATACTCTCATGAACATGTATGCTAACTATTGTGCCCTTTGCTAGGCAGGGAATGAATCTGAGGCCAACAGGCTCTTCATCATTCGTCACTCTTCGTTGTAGTAATGTTGTCGTTAATATGTATGCTAATATTCTCTCCTTTACCTCTCTCAACTCCTTCTAAGTTTCCACCACAAGCTTTTAGTATAGGTGAGTGTATTTGGAGGGTGACTAGAGTATCTATAATCTATTCTTTGTCAACTTGCCTAGCTATAGATGAGGACCAAAACAAAATCTCTTGAGAAAACAACTCGTCATCAAGGATTTTTGCTAACTTCACTAGAGCACCTTAATTGAAATACATATCCACTAGATCATTTCCAATCACGGTTCCCTCTCCCAATAGATCTTGTTTCATGATATCATCATATATTTTCTCTCATTTTTCAAGTGGTTGAATGCTAGAACAAACCTCTAAAAGTGACACAAAGATTTGGAGTGCATTAAGGGAGCCAGTTATGATGCATCTACACATAGAAACTCAAAGCATCTTGATCTTTGCTATACTGGGCACACCCTGAAATTGTTGTAAATCAAGGGGCCACATCAAAATTGGTCAGCTCCTTGAATAGTGGTTGAGCTTTCATTAGAGACATATCAACTAATATGCTACCAAGTATAGTGATTTTTTCCCAGCAATCCTAGTCCAAAAATTTATTCATGAACTTATTTCACCAAGTCAATGGCTTCTACATTGCCACATTCTTTTAATTAGCTAACAAAAGTCACCCTATTCAAGGAGAAGCCCTCTCCCTATATCCAATCTAAACACATCAAAGTGTTGATCCTGGCCACTTTGGGCACATCTTGCTAGAAGTGCATTCCAAAAAAAGATAACATTTTCCTATCAAAATCTTTGAGTGCTTTGCCTAGGGCATGGCAATTGGCATACATATCAAGTGACAAAAGTTTCCAACACTACATTGCTTCCAAGTAGCCCTTGTGTATAGCTTCCTATGCCTATGAGACACATCAACATGATTGGTGTATGAGTAGTCCTTAGAATCCTAGCAACATAAGTTACGCATAGGTACTCATACAATTTTAGAATCCTTGTGTATAGCTTTCTATGCCTATGAGACACCTCAACATGATTGGTGTACAAGTAGTCCTTAGAATCCTAGCAACATAAGCTACACATAGGTACTCATACAATTCAATTTTAGGAACTTTCAAAATGCTCTGTTTTCATACACATTTGCTGCAAATGGGATTGGAGTGAGGATTTTGAGTGTAGAGGCTTTGGGGCAGGTGTATACTAGTGAGGGGATGGTGTTCCTTACGTTTCAAACAATTTTGGTATGATTTGATGAGTTTCCTTCTGTTGTGTGTATGTGGGTTGGGTTGTGTAGTTGAGACAATGAGATTCTTGATTTTGGTTTAGTTGGCCTTCTAGAGTGGGATGGTCTCAACGTGAAAAGCTATAGAAATTGCCTCCGTGCACCTATCATGTTATATGTGTCCTCAATTGACATTATGTTGATCTAGGTAGTGTTGCATGCACTTTTTAGGTGACATGATTCGTTCTTGCAACATTGGCACTATTGCCGGGGACACAAGGACTTGAATAGGTAGTCCTACTAACACTCATGTGATGGTTGCTTGCTTTAGTTTTTACTAAAAAGATCATTTTTCTTAGGTGGATCCGAAAGAGGATATTTTGAGATTAAGCGGACAGTGAGGAAGCGTGTGTCTTACCAAGGTTTTGTGATTAGATAGATTTAGTTAGGATTTGTAGTATTGGTACAATGTTGAACAAAGAGCATGTCATGGAGTTTATCATCTGATTTGTAAAAATGTAGAGTCTTCTCAATAGCTCCTATTGAATTTTTTATATGAGAGATGTGCTCCAGTATTGTTACCTATGTTGACCACCAATGCATGGACTGGATCTTATTTTGCACTTTAAAGATATAATTCTCTGCAAAATCAACAAGAAAAACTACAATGTCTCTGGGAAACTTAAGCAAGCAAACTTTAAATTTTTGAGCGTGCCACCTAAACACAAATTTATGCTTGACACAACTTTTCAGATGATCTAAAAAAGGATGAATGAAAGTTTCACTTTTCATCCTTGCCACGACCAAGTCCTTCTCTTCTTCTCTTTTCCATCTTGTAGGATTGTAGAAAATCCTACAAGCTGACATAAAGGGGTCTCTCTATACATCAAAATTGTAAAATAGGGGGTTTTATAAATACCTCTTGAATGCACCTACTATACAAGATCTCTATACAGTGACCCCGAGGTAGGTTGAGAGAGTCCCTCACCTGGTTTCTTGTACATACTAGTAGTTTAGCTAGTAGCACTCACTTATCGGTGCATCGTCTTTCAGTGGGAGGTTGTTGGGGTAAAGGAATTTTGCCTTTGCCCACAGCCAGGAAATCAAATGTCCACCCACTGACCACTAATGTTATTCTTCATATACCAAAGAATAATGGGTTCCACATTCTTGAGGCTTGCTCCACCCACACATTCGTGCACTCTTCTTCTCCTCTTCCCTCTCCCACACCACACCACACACACACACATCAATCACACTTTCACTGGTATAAGCCCTTCTCCCTCCTTTGTGCATTTTCCCTCTCTATCCACTATTAGCTTCTCTTCCTCCCACTAAGTCCAACCTTTTTAAGCCAATTGGTACCCGCTATGTCTTTTGGTGGTCCCTTATTCTTATGGGTGGCCATTGCTTATGGTCCCAAGTGCCCACTTGGTATACATATTGTCCAATGCATGGCCAGGATCAACATCCTTAGCATTTTCAACAACCAATGTACACCAAAAGAAAACATTTGAATAATAATATCCTCAAGCAGTATTTTGTCTTTTCAAAGTGCACCATGTTAGGCATACATATTGACCAAATTTGTTAAGCATCTCATGTATTAGCATAACCCATAATCAATTACTCCACAAAACTACATTTCCATCATAAATATCTTCAAGTACTTTTAGTCCTTTCTGAAGAGCACCACATTTTGCATACTTATTGTCCACGCTTCCCATTATTATAGAGCTCATTATGTATCCCACTAATTTGGTACAGTCCCTTCTTCAAAGAATGTGCTTCTACTTTAGTTAGAAAAGAGAATCTTGTTGCTTTTGATCCTCATGATGCTTTTTCTCTCTATGCTTGGGACTTGAGAAAAAATATCATTATTCTTTGCTTTTCCCCCTTATGGATGCATAACATCATGATAGTGTGGTGGTAGATGACTTGGCCCAAGTGCATTCCCTTTTGCATCAAATCTAATATTCTTCAAATACAAAATTTATCAGGAATACCCTTGATAAGGTCGCACAAGTAATTTTGATGGTGCACCTTTTAGAGCTATAAGTGTATCGTGTGCAGTCAGCAAGACGGTATATTTTAGAGTTGTAGGTACATCGTGTGCAGTTGACAAGAAGGTATATTTTAGCTCCTAAAGTTACAAATTGACGTTGACAAGAGGGCTTACTAATTCAATTTTCAAAAAAATCTTTAAGTCTATAGAGAAAGAGGGGTTATTCTATTCTAATCTATAAAATATGTAGGGGCTTAAAAAACAACCTTCGATCGCATGTGATACATTGGATTATTCAAGGTGCACCCTCCGAGATATCTAATGTCTGATGAACGATTTTAACACTTGTACTTGCAATAATCAATTTATCCCCCTATTTTTGCCTTTTAAAAATCATGTTAACATCTTCAATAACTCTTTTCACTTTGATTTTTACCCCAATTCACACGTAGGGTCCACCAAAAGATCTATCAAATTCTTATGGAACTTCGAATCTGCAACCTTCACAAAGATTTCCACCTTCTCTTGGTTCAAATACTTTTTCTCATTTGTTGGCAAAACCTTTTTGATTAATTCCTGTAATAGTTATGCACTGGATAGACCTTTGTTGCATTGTTGAATCCACTTCACAAAAAATTTCTTGGTAACCTCTATTCCACCTTCAAATTCTTCATTGAATTCCATCCAAGTGATCTATGTGCTGCTTGGATTTCTTGAGAACGTCGTTATAATTTTAAAGCACAATCAAGGCAAGTTTTCCATTGCTAGCAGTTCATCTACCCCTTTATCTTTTATAGAATGCTCATAGATTTTGTGAAATTCAAAAACATATTGCTCTTCAAATTGACCTAATCTATCTGTTGTTACCACTTGTTTTTCTTTTTGAATTCCATATCCTGTATTGTACTCTAATTTGTCATTTGTTGATGGTTTAGATGTTGTTGAAGAAATATTATTGTGAAAATTTCTACATTATCTATTGTAAATCATTTTCTAGTCTGTTAGTCGATATGGCTTACTTCTTAGCCCGATCAATTTTGTGTCAAGTTTACTAACAATAACAATTGCACATGACTGTATGTGTTTGGTCTTGTCAACCATTACAAGAGGTTCTTCATATTAGCGAGGCTAGTAGTGCAACACTCAAAAGTTAAATCCACGGCGTCGATATGAGCGTCGCTATTTTCTTTGTTGCATAGCAGCACTTATACCAATGCTCATAGCCACGCTCATAGCGATGCCGACAGGGGTAAAAAATAAACCAAGAGCACCAAAAACTCAGATCCCATATCTAAGTTTTGACACTCTAGCAAAACAGGTAAACCCGCACCTCTCTCTCTCTCTCTCTCTCTCTCTCTCTCTCTATATATATATATATATATATATATATATATATATATATATATATATATATATATATATATATATATATATATATATATATATATATATATATATATATATATATATATATATATATATATCTATCTCTTTCCCCCTCCCCCCCACCCACACACACACACACACATGAGGAGAAGAAGGAGAGCCAGGTATGCTCCTTCCCTCTCCTCCCTCTTATGTTCCCTTACCCTCTTTCTCTCTCTCCCTCTCAATCTCACACACACACATTGTGTCTTTGAGAGAGAGAGAGAGAGAGAGAGAGAGAGAGAGAGAGAGAGAGAGAGAGAGAGAATATACACACATGCATAAACAAAACACAGACGCACACACATTGAATGTACAAAAAATTACACACATATGCATAAACAAAGAATGCATACACACACATTGAGAGAAGAAGAGAGAGAGAGAGAGAGAGAGAGAGAGAGAAGAGGAGAAAACAAAGAGAAAGAGGGAGAGAGAGAGAGAGAGAGAAAACAAAGAGAGAGAGGGGGAGAAGATGAAAAGAGAGAGGTAACGGAAGAAAACAAAGAGAGAGAGAGAGATAGATTAAAAAAAGTAGAGAAAATATGAACTAATGAAATGTTATATTAAAATTTAGGATTAAGTTATTTAAAATTACATTTAAGATTAGGTTGGATTAAGATCTAAGATTAGGTTAGATTACATTTAACTTTTATTTAAAATTAGGTTAGACTTAAGATTAGGTTAAGATTTAAACTAGGTTAGACTTAAGATTAGGTTAGATTACATCTAAGTTAGATTACGTTTAGGTTTAGGTTAGATTTAAGATTAGATTGGATTTAGGTTTATGTTGGGTTTAAGATTAGATTAGATTATAACTCGAGTTGTTGCAAATTATAACTCGTCGGACTCTGATGTTGGCCAACAAGAAGCAATCTTGCAACCCAATAGATGTATTCGCAGGCGCCATGTTTGTTGGTGATGCAGCAGTTGAGGTCCAGGGAGGTTGAGACGCGAGAGGGTGATTTGGGGGCTGTGCAAGAGGCGGAGAGGACGGGGCCGTCCTGTAGGCTGATGTTGTAGTAGGAGTGAGAAAAATCGCAATGTTTCATGAGCGCATTGAAGGGCCCACCCTTGCAGTTGTGGTAGACGAGCTAGCCTCCGTTGTTGAACACCTTGTTGTTGAGGTAGATGGTACTCTCCTGCATTGCCCCATTGACATTTCTGTAGTCGGCCCTCACCCACTCCCCGCCCACAGACAGCCTTGCGTTCTTATACGATCGGCTGAAGTTGCCACCTTCCCAATCGCACTGTGCATTTGCAACTCAATCATGTTAGCACTACTCCTAACAAAGGCACCTCTCTCTCTCTCTCTCTCTCTCTCTCTCTCTCTCTCTCTCTCTCTCTCTCTCTCTCTCAGTATGACTGCACTAGCATAACTCAACTCTGCCTGCAGGTTAGAGCTACACGAAACACAAGTGGCAAACTACATTACATTTAGGTTTAGGTTAGATCTAAGAATAGATTAGATTTAGGTTTCTTTTGAGTTTAAGATTAGATTAGATTTAGATTTATGCTATATTTAAGATTAGGGCAAGATTTAAGATTAGCTAGGTTAGATTTAATATTAGATTAGATTTAGATTTAGTGTTAGATTTTAGGGCATGTCAATGAAGGGGGAGTTCTAGTTAAGCTCAAGGCTTTGCCCAAAGAGCAAACACTAGGTACACAACAATATGTATATTCCCATCAAAACCTGACACTTTTTAACTCACCCACTAACCATGTTCAATTAACTCAGAATCACTATATGTTCAATTAGGTTAAATTTAAAATTAGACTTTGGATTTAGTTTTTATCTTAAATTCTACCTTCGGGATTACAAAAAAAATTAGAGTTAGGCGAACGGTGATCCCTCTCTTATTCTCTATGGATGCAACCGTAAGTTGGAAAGCTTTCAACAGCATGATACTCAGATTGGAGACCAACATGTAATGTGCTAAGTAATCCCTCAAACAAGGATCTGTTGTGAAGAGATGTTAAGAAGTTGTGAATTGCTACAGCTAGAGAAGAGGCAATGGGGTTTTGTCCACTACATGCATTGTCATGTACACGTGGTCTGTAGATTTCTTGTACCCACAAATATAGGCATTAACCAATAAAGGTGAGATTATAACCCGGTGGTTCTAATCTCTGTGCACCTCTAGACCAAGGTGTGCAGGGATCGGACATGACTAGAGAATGTGAGGTAGTTTACAATGTGATCAAAGAGAGAGAGAGAGAGAGAGAGAGATAAAAGACGGAGGATGCCAATAGAAGATTAAATTTATGTCCAAGTTATAAGGTTTTTACATTCATTATGAGTAGTGACGACGATGTGGGACCGTCCAACCGAAACACCTATCTCTCAACGGGGATTTAACATTTGCGAGTTTTTCATTTCAAGTTTTTTTGACAATTTTAGCAATCTTTAGAGTTTTTTTAACCAAATATGTGTCATAGCATAAAGTATCTATTTAGTGTAATTTTCAATCGTCATAAGACTCCATATATGTGTGGTTGACGGAGAGAGAAAGTATAAATTCTAGAGAGATAGTATTTATGCGAGTTACCATTGGAAGACGAGATCATAAATCCTTGAGAGAGAGAGAGTGACTTCTCTTCTAGAGAGAGAAAGTAAAATCATAGAGTTGTATATCACTACGCACAGAGAGAGAGAGAGAGAGAGAGAGAGAGAGAGAGAGAGAGAGACCGAGAGGGCATAACGACGGAAAAAATGTAAACAAATAAAATCACCATTTCACAACTCATGCCATTAGAGTCAAATATGCTCGCAACGCATGTGATTAGAGTCAAATAATCCACAGCATATAAACATGCGATAAAGTAAAAAATCATGCAGAATAGAGACAACACTAATTTCAGAGTTAAATATAATCCACAGCATATATAAATGTGATGAAGTCAAGAATAATGCCAGATAGAGACAATACTATTTTTCCCAAGCAATTGCTTTTTGAAACAACATAAGTTTGAGGATGTAAGTATATTCGCAAAACTACCACAGGATAAGATCAAAATTAGAGTACAAAAAAGGATAGTCGCCATAAATGTAATGGTCACTCTAAAAGGCAAGTAACTTGCTCCCAAATAGCTTGCAAGATGCATCATATAAGTTTGCTTGAAATTTGAAATCCTTTGCTGCATAAACAATGTTTTTTCAAGATAAATAATCACAAGTATAATAAACCAAAATAAATACAGAAAAACACTTTCATATCATAGATCAATATTCTAGTTGAGTGAAAGAAGCATACCAAACCAGTTGTAATTAAATGGAGGGAGAAATCATCCTTGGTTGTCCAAGAATAAAAGCAATGTCCATTGGTGAGAGGGTTGGCTGATGAATAATCATGTGCTCCTTAGGTTCAAGTCCGAGCACTTTTGTGTACACATAGTACATATGTTTGCATGCCAAAAAGGATTTGTTGGTATTCTCTCGCTTCTGAAAATCCGGACACGTGCATGCTGGACTCTGTTTTATATGAATCTCATAACTATTTTAAGTGAGAACTCGGAAAATTACATGCTCTTGAGACCTTTTCACTTCATCCAAAAATATAATTGTCATACTATTACATGCTTCCAATTTCTTCATGGCCTCTTTAGAGATTCCATGCCTCCACTTTTTCTTCCTCGAGCTGCCACCACTTTCTTTGCAGTCGCCAGCAAGAGGTTGTGGATTTACCATTGAATTCTCTGTCCGAAATCCACTCTGATGCAGCGTGGCAAGTTCGTGTGTGGAGATATCTGTCCCTCTTGCTACTGGCCAAACATTTGGAGCAGGAGGTAAATCTTTGACTTGTCTTTTGATTGATTGGGTATGCAAAATATCATGATTACAAAACCATAACCATTGCTCGATTGTTTTACCCTTGAACATTCTTTCGGACCATATACATGGAGCAACAAGACCAATTGAGCGACTATGCAAGATATTGTCACAATTTTTTCTCCCTACTGTTCCAAAACATTTTCTTTGACTTTGAATGGGCATTCTTCTGAGGGCCCACTGAGTGTGTGGCACATCACTCTCAAACACATTGTTTGTTTTAGATGACAAAGGTGTGGTTGTTTCTTTTTGAGATCCAATATCATCACTGTCACTAATTTGCAGCGGAATGTTAGAAATACCTGGTCCTTGGGTATCAAACTTGATTTTTTTTGGTCGACCGCGATGGTTTCGTTGCTTAGATTCCATGACATATTCCGGACGATGGGAGCTACTTGTTCCTGTTCTGCCCCTCCTTTTGCGTTGTACTGTTTCTTTGTCTCCATGCAAAATTGGCTGCGCATACATGGGAGTCCCTGCAACAGCCTCGTGTAATAGATGGGCCACGTTGGTTGGAGTTGGAGTTTGCTGAGATTCAACTCGAGAAAGCAAGGTCTCCATTGTGGGACCCGTTCCTATATAACGCCCAGTAGTATATCCCAAACGCTTTGCACATTGAATATATGAGTTTATAGCATCTGTTACACATGCATCATACAAGGATATTTTTCCCTTTCCACCTTCACCTGCTAACCAACTGGCATGTACACTTTCTGATAAATTAACATTGGGAATTTGTGCCCACGGACTTAGACCACCCTATGAAATGCAAAAAAACATGAATTAAAATTTATAAATTTCATGTATGAAAAGCTTATAAATTTTTCTAAAATATTGTCATAAAGGTACTTATATCTGTTCCAATTCCTCCCTAGTGTGAAATTCGTTGCTCCCACCATTTAAGTCATCTGCTCACTCTTGTGATGCTCTCTGTAGATAGATGCTGTCTCCACCATTTTTGAATTGAAAGTGCCTTTTGAGATGCAAGCACAATGGTCTTACAAGCTCTCCAGTCCTCACACATATCAATGTGTTGATTTGTTAGATGTTGAGGTATCCACTTTTTAGCATATTTGTGGAGACTCTGCTCCCAATGAAATAGGCATGATCGTTCACGTCCCTCCATGATATTATCTGGCCCGCCATTGAAGACTGTTCGAATAGCATTCCAATTTGCACCAGCTTCATCAGACATAAAACCTGCAAAGTCAGCTGCACCATGTCCGTACTTTTCCATTGTTGAATTAAGGCTCTCCCAAAAAATAACTTGAGTCTTTGCATCCTCCTCTTTAGTTTCACATATAGCAATTATTTGTAGTGATCGTATGCTGCAAGATATTCAACATAAACATTTTCACACATCTTCTTTTATTTAATGATAAAAAAATACGAGATATTTAAATACTTAAAGATTACCTTGGATCATAAACTGAGCATGACATTGTTGCCCATCCATATATTCTATGGGTAAAATCAAAATGTACCCACGCATTTCTCAAGTCACCAATTTCAGTTCTTTTCATCCGATTTACTAGATCAATCCCAGAACCTGGTCATTTAGTGGACATTTTAAATAGGAAGCACTTGTCATCCTCTTCACCCTGTCCAGGAAATTTACTCCCATGAAAAAAAGGAAACATGCACTTTTTTTGAAGCAATAAAATATTATCATATCCATCCCCAATAACAGCACCTTGACTCTTTCTCTCTTTGAAACAATTGAAGAAAACCTACACGATGCATCACAAGAAGGCTAAATTTATAATAGTTAAAAAAGTAACAAATTCAAGGAACCAAATTGAGTTTTCTTACCCTTTGGTTTGAACCAGTGGCATCATTTCTTCCAAAAAATCATTGAATTGTACATCGGATGTAGCTTCAGCTTCCTCACCAATCAAGGAGTGAAGAACAAGTTGTTGAGCCACCAACATTTGAATTTTTCTTGGGCCACCCTTTTCTATTTTTAGTACTGCACCTACCAGTTTCCACACTCTTGAAGTAGCAGCCCTAGAGGTTCCTGCCTTAACATTATGACAATGTTTACCAACATGTATTGACAGTCGCGACATTGTACCATCTCTAGGCAAAACATAATAGATTTTGCAGGGATAAGCAGCAACACAAGTAACAACCTTCTGACAATAATGACAAGTTATTGTTGTATTCTCTTCCATTGCAAGGTAGTCCTTTTTCACCTGTCTATCCAAATATCCATGAAAATCTCTACTATTGAATTCTTGTTCCTTAATATAATGAGGACACGTTGAATAATTACACTGCATGAATCCCAAACAGTGGCTTAGACGAATTGTGCATGCTATTGCCATGGTTGTCACAGATGGGCGAGTCCACAAGTGACCATCAAAGCGTTGTTCCATCCCTGTCATTCGTCTTGTTTTATCCTGAGTCGCAGGTAACTCAAAACACAAATTTCCATCATAATGTTGTGGAAGTTCAGCAACTTGCAAAGGAGCTCCACATAATGTTAACAGATCATTTAACTTTTTTGCCCCTGGATTTTGTTGAATCCAAATGACGATTGACTGAGTTTTGAGTTGTCCTATATCGTCACCACTACTTTCAAGATGCACAATGCTTAAAACATCTTCAGATATCTCTTTGTCATTTCCTTTCTCATTGTCAGATACCTGTATAAATGTGTCTGAATGAAGCATCTCAAACAAGCTCGAAAAAGAACTATCTATTAAGAAATACTGATGACCTTCTATATCCCACTGTGGTTGCAGCAAGACTTTTGTTAGGCTACAATCACTTTCAATAAGAGCAGATAGTGACTGAAAATGGCAAGATGGAGGCAGCAAACTCGGCAAATAGTAAGCACTAAGCAACAATGAGTTTCCCTTCAACTGAATGTCGCGGTTGACTATCTGACCACCAACCTTCCAAGTTATTGTTACTTTCATGTTGGACATATTCTCTCAAGCAACAGATTACAGGGTGGAGATGCGAGAAAACTGTGGTGGATTAAGTGAAGGTGGTGAAGGTTAATGAAAGTTAAAGATAAAGTGAAGGTTAATGAAACTGGTGAAAGTTAATGAAAGATGTGAAGGTTAATGAAAGTGAAAGATTGGTAGGTAGACGAAAAGACAGTTTCATAAGATCTTGTGACGGCTCAAAGAATAATGAAAATCATAATTGTAGAAGTGCATTTAATATATGACGGTTCTGAATGTATGTGCAGTGGAATATGTCATCAAATTTGAGGGGCCATTTAATTTCTAAATGGTGGTTCAAGGACTGCATTTAATGCAGTCTAATAGTGTCTTCATCTTTTGTGTGTGTGTGTGTGTGTGTGTGTATATATATATATGATTGTGTGAGTGTGTGTATAAAAAATGTAACATTCTATATGACTGACTTTGTATAAAAAACGTAGCAATTTTTTTAGTTAAGTTATATATATGATTCCATCTTGCCATTTTATATATATATGTGTGTGTTTTTGGTAGTGTGTATATATAATTATTTTAGTTAAGTTATATACATTACTGTGCGTGTGTATAAATGATTTTGTGGCATTTTATTAAGTTAAGATATTTAATTTAAGTGTATGTGCACATAGTTTAAGTTAAGATATTTTTAAGTTGAGTGTATGTGCATTTTTTTAAGTTAAGATATTTAAGTTGAGTGTATGTGCACATAAGATATTTAACTGTGCACATAGTTTTTACATTTTGTGTGTGTGTGTGTGTGTGTGTGTGTGTGTGCATGACTTAACTTTAAGAATGCTACGTTTTTTATACACACAAACACATACAATCATTTTTTTAAATATATGGTTGTGTGTGTGTGTGTGTGTGTAAAAAACATAGTATTTTTTTTAGTAAAACTATATATATGAATCCATTTTGTGTATATCTTTGTGTGTGTATATACATATATATATATATATATATATATATAAATGAATGTGTGTGTGTGAGCGTTTATACCACAATATCATTTTTGTAATATATGGTGTGTGTGAAAAAAGTAGTAGTTGAGATGAAAGTGGAGTGAAGTTTTAATTGAGATTGAAGTGGAGTGAAGTGAAAGTGAAGTTTTTCTGTGAAGAAGGAGATGAAAGTGGAGTGAAGAGAAAGTGGAGTTTTGCTGTGAAGAAGAAGGAGTAAGAGAAGACAAGATATTGTGTGTGTGTGTGTGTGTAGATTTTCTACTCACGTGTGTGTGTGAGAGTGTGAGAGTGTGTGTGTGTGTGTGTGTGTGCTTACCTGCGCACACTCGCCCGATCCACCGAAGGAGGTCCAATGGAGCTCCTCCATGCCTTTCAAGGCATGGGGGAGCTCCAATAGGAGCTCCATTGGACCTCCTCCGGTGGATCGGGCGAGCGTGTCCAGGTAAGCACACACACACACTCACTCACACAGTGATACACACACATCAAAACACTTGCACACATAGCACAAACACACGCACAGTCATGTATACGCACACACATTACACTTACATACACACACATACATACATACATACACCACATATATAAACACTTGCATTCACAACATCAACACACTTGCATACATACACACATACACATATAAACACTTGCATTCACAACATCAACACACTTGCATACATAGCACAAACACACACACAATCATGCATACAGACACACACATATTACACTTACATTCACACGCACACACAATCATGCATACATCCACACACACACACATATAAACACTTGCATTCACACACATCAACACACTTGCATACACACATATTAAACACACTTAGAGTAACAATTACAATGATGTAAGAACAGGTCGTTGTAGAGAAGAGGTATACAAATGTCAAAGTGGATTTGTATTTTTCCTTGCCATGAGCAAGTTGAGAATGGTTTTTTTTGTAATTTGCATTTTACGCCGTTATGCTGCCAAAATTTAGAATTTTATATTTGTATTGTCAAGCATATACACACATACACATATATAAACACTTTTATTCACACCATCAACACACTTGCATACACACACATATTACACTTACATTCACACACACATAATCATGCACACATCCACTTGCATACACACACACTTGACCACATTGATAAAGCTTTTGTGGAGCTTTGGAGTAAGCTCAACACAAAAGAGTCGGATGAAAAAATTCCAGAGCTTATGGAATCTTCAAGGAGAGTATTATTCAGGTAATACAATTGATATCTTTATGGTTGTTATTTTATTTTTTACTTAGAGTTTGTATAATAAATAAGTCACTTAGGAAAGGAGCTCAAATAAAGTTAACTGCATTTTATGTAGATGGCTAATTCAGCTTTACGATCAAACTTTGTTGGAGAAGTTGCCAATTCCTATTGAAAGTTGGAGGGACCTCTCTTGTCAGGAGTGTATGTATCCACTATGGATGAGAGATTATGGTTTGATTGCTTGGGAAATTGAGTATTGCCTTTGGTGGCTAGATTACACTCGAGGCACCTACCCACGTGATGAAGGGAACTTATATAAAGGTTATTTTTGGCATTTATAAAAACTACAAAATTGCTAAAGTGCTCATACTATTTAGATTATGTTTGTGAGAAATATATTTTTGTTTGCTTTAGAGCACGTTCTTGAAAGAAATGAAAATGGTATTGAGGAGATTGGCTCAGCTTCCAAGAAAGCCACCTCTTCGAAAAGAGTAAACAATAGTACAATCTCCTCTATAAAGAAACGATTGGATTTTGTTAGATCCAAGAAGCCCAAGAAGTCTCCCAAAAAGAACCAAAAAGGTGCTCAAGGCTCCACAGGTAAACTTGCTTGTATATATATCTAGCTGTCACTTTCTTTCTACTCAACAATTCTTGATGAAATATTTTATTTTCTGATTATGCAGTGCCTTCCATAGATTGTGATGTGAACGTTATTGGGAACATGCTAGATGTTTACAAAATTTCTCTCGATGATGAGAAATGGTAAACACATGTAAAAAGAAAGACTAACTATGTGTGGTGTGTGTTGTGAATGTTTGAAATACATTTATTTGATCGTATGCAGGATCTTGGATTTTCTTCATTCAGCCCATGTTGATGGGGAAAAGAGCAATGAAGTGGCCTCTCTTTTGTTTGCGGATTTTCCAACAAACTTTAAAGTTGAAAATTTTTCAGAGAACGAGGTATGCATCCTTCAAAACCACAATGGACAGTCTATGATAGTTTTGGAACTTTAATTAAATTAACAATGCGTATTATGCAGGTCCCTCCATGGAATCAATTCTCTCGAAAATTAAGTAAGAAAGTGGCCGTAATAGCTTCAAAGTATGTGGCAGACAATGGGTGGTACATCACCTTAAGCTCCACTGATCACTTTGGCATTGTGTCTAGCCATGCCATCGAGATGGGATTCAAAATGATGCACACCATCCTTATTTTGATCCCCGATGGTTATGTGCGAAAGACCATTGAGATTGAGAGAGTAAGTAAATTTATTTGTTGATTGAAAAGCATGCTTGTACTTTTCTATAATTAGATCACATTCTAGTTGTAATTTGTAGGTGGAAACACTATTGCTAGGATTGTTTTATCGTAAGGGTCAACGTCCTATCTACGATCGACGAGATGGAGAGAGCGTGGACAACAACTCTTTCGATGCCAAGTCCGGAATACTGGTGGAGCGCGTCGACAGAGAGTACATTGGAGGACACACTCTTAGAGGTGCCGCCGAGCGTAGCCTTGACTTCTTTCGGTAAGAATATATGCTTCCTACTATGCGTTATTGGACTATGTTACATAAAGTAAAAATACGCATATTTTTTGCTTTTTTTAGCTGGCTTGTGCGGAAGTTTACTGCGGAGCACACCTACATTGTTGATATGTTTTCTGGATGTGGTGGCTTGGGCAATGTTTGCGTTGAGTTGTCTAGACACTGTCTCTGCATAGATAGTGATCCAGAGGTCTTCCATCGACATCTTTCACGCTTCAAAGCTCCATGTGTACGTGCTATTTCAGTAGTTGATGCAGATGGCGATGAGGAGACTGATTGGCAACAATATGAGCCCGGATCACATTGCCCTTGATTGACATCAACATTGGTATTATCTATCATTTTTTCTAGTTTGTGATTTTTATGGAACGACGTGTGACCATGGTGTTTGGGTGCCACTTTTTTGGTATTACTGAAGACATGTTGTTGGTGTTGATCGTCCTTATCAATTCAGCCATGATTTCATATTTATTATACTAGATAGAAGTTTGTTGAGAGCTTTGGATTTACCAAAGTAATATACCAACATATGCTTTTTTGCTTATGTAATTTCTTCTTCCCGTGAGCATTCGCTGCTGCACGAAAGCAAGTATGGAATGGGAATTTTTTTAGTTTGAATTTTCATACCGTTATGCTACCGAAATTTTGATTGCTTATCAATATCATCATGCTTTTTGTTCATGGTTGAAAACATAATCATGATTTCACGTATACAGAAAAGTTAGTCAAGCTTCACGGAAGCAAGTATGGAATGGAAAAAAATTTTGTTTGTATTTTCGCGCCGTTATGCTGTCGAAATTTTGATTGCTTGTGAATATAATCATGCTTTTTGTTCATGTTTAAAAACATAATCATGGTTTCATGTATACACAAAAGTTAGACAAGCTTTACGGAAGCAAGTATAGAATAGGAAAGCTTAACAAAAGTTAGGCAAGCTTTCACAGAAGCAAGTATGGAATGGTTTTATTTTTATTTTTCACGTTGTTATGCTGTCAAAATTTCATTTGCTTGTCAGTATTTCTTTACACTGTCGGTCTAAGAATATATATAGTTTTATATATAATATTTATATTATATATATAATATCTTTTTATTTATTTATTTATATGTGTGTGTTTATGTACGTAAGGAGATCTTCAACTCGGTAAAGTGTTTTTAAGTACTTGTTTATACAATATATATAGTTATTTATACGTGCGTGTTTATGTACGTATGCAGTTCTTCAACTCAGTAAAGTGTTCTTAATTACTATTTTATATGCAAGAGTCTATGCGTGTTTCATTACTTTGAGGTCTTCGCCCAAACAAGTACAACCATCAATATTTTTTAGATTCCTAGTTTCAAATTGGCTTATTAGGCATTCATCCTTGTTTGCAACAACACCTACATGGACAGGAAAGTATATTCTACTAAAAGTAGGGTAAATACTAAAGACATGCTCATCTTTTTCTTGCATTATATAAAAAACTCACATAGATTTTCTTTACATTTTTGGCTTTCAAACAGCTTGTAGTTACATTTGACGGTTCAGTTTAGCTACAAGATATCAACAATACCCTAAATTATGACATATCTTGAAGATGTGTTAGTAGACCAGGCCGATTAAAAGTATCACAGCTACTTCAATAATAATAAGTCAGACAGAGACATATGAATTATTCTCGCCAAGGCACTGAAGAGTGGAACACCATCATATAGTTAAAATAAGCATCATATAATTAAAATAAGTTGTTTACATGATTACGTAGGGAATCAAACCTGCACACACACACACACACAATACAACTTGCATCACACTAGTACAATTTATCATGTGCTAGTGCATATTTATTTAACTATATTATTTAGTGCATAATTATTTAAATCTTGCCTCAATCTTCTACCACATTAGAGCCAGAGATGTCGACCAGGTTGATTGTGCGTTTGCAGACAAGCAAATGGTCAATCTCCGCCTGTAAAGCGGCCCTTCGAGAGCTATCTATGTACCCCCATGTCTCCCACTTGCCCAGAGCTTCTCACATTGTCTCAAAGCCATCATTGAGTTCCTGGTCTCCGGTGTTGCGAGCGCGATTAAGGTGGTTGAACATCCGGATCGCCTTGTTTGTGTCACGCTCTCTTTGTGTAAACGTCTTCTTTTCTTCAAGGGGTACGTTGGGGGGGAGTTTGTGAAGCTCTTCATGGATTTTTGCAACTACCTCATTACCAGTACTAGCATATCCTATAGGCATTGTATAAGTACAGGGAAAATGAAAAAATCTCTCTTAATTAGCACCTCCGATTCACTTGTGCAGCATATGGTGCTTGCCTTGTAACATTTATATAGGCTAAAGCATCATGCTCTCAAAAAGCATTGATAGTGATGGAAGAGTGGCATGTGTTAGTGACATGAGGGGTCCCACGCAGCATATGCTAACTGTTAAATTGGAGCATGCAATAATATATGCATGATTTGTCAATATGAATATTATAATCGTCTACTACTCCACCACTAATTTTTAAAGTGGGGTGTGCAATAAAATATGCATGATTTGTCACTACGATTATTATTCCCCTATAAGATTTATAAGCATCTAAAAGTGAAATGAGTAGACAACACTAACTGCCTCTCTAAGGGCTCGGGAAACACTATGATTATTATTCTTCTATGAATACTATAGGCATATAATAGTGCAATGAGTAACCACCACAAACTGCCTCTCTAAGGGCTCAGAAAACATTATTTGTGGACCCGGCTTTGGAACCTTTTCACACGCATATGAACAGGAAAACTCTCTCTGTCTCTCTCTCTCTCTCTCTCTCTCTCTCTCTCTCTCTCTCTCTCTCTCTCTCTCTCTCTCTCTCTCTCTCACACACACACACACACACACACACACGTGAGTAGAAAACGTGCACACAACCTCCTTCTTCACAACAAAACTCCACTTTCATCTCAATTAAAATGTGGGATATTTATAAAATATATAAATTAAACCAACACATAAACAATTCTATACCAAGATACTAAATGAAATAATTTGAACCGGCTTGAGAACCTTCTTGCCCAAACTTAAGCCGGACTTTTTTCATTTTGAACCTATCTTTCCTCTCTCCCCCTCATCTCCCTCTCTCTCTCTCTCTCTCTCTCTCTCTCACAGACACACACACACACACACATGTGAGTAGAAAATGTGCACACAACCTCCTTCTTCACAACAAAACTCCACTTTTACTTAACTCCACTTTCATCTCAATTAAAATGTAGGATATTTATAAAATATATACATTAAACCAACACATAAACAATTTTATACCAAGTTACTAAATGAAATAATTTGAACCAGCTTGAGAACCTTCTTGCCCAAACTTTAGCCGGACTTTTTTCATTTTGAACCTATCTTTCCTCTCTCCCCCTCATCTCCCACTCTCAGGCTCTCTCTCTCTCTCTCTCTCTCTCTCTCTCTCTCTCTCTCTCTCTCTCTCTCTCTCTCTCTCTCTCTCTCTCTCTCTCTCTCTCTTTCTCTCTCTCTCTCTCTGTCGTTGTCGGTACTCTCACACCCCGATCCTATCTCTATTTCACAAGTGTGTTTTTCTCTCTCCGTCTAATCCTTCTTCTCTCTCCTTCCCTCGGTACTTATTTAACATACCACAACGCCACCTTAGAGAGCATATATATGAGTGGAATCCATGCTTCTATAAACTCGAAAAAGCATCACCTGTAGCAAAAAAACACGAATTGATTAACTCGCAAATAAAATTAACCCTCTCTCAACAAGGATCTTATGTCCCTGTAAACAATGCAAACATGTTGTGCGATGGACAAGACGCGTTTCTTTGCAGCACGTTCGTGAATTTAGTGAGTTTGATCCATCTATTATAGATTGAGCTATTGCCAACTATAACTCATCGGACTCTGACGCTGGCCAACAGCCAGCAATCTTGTAACCAAATAGACATATTCGCAGGCGCTTTGGTCAAGCACCATACGTGAGGCCACAAGATGTAGCCTTTGACAGCTTGGAGGTGTTAAGTATGGAGCCTAATTTACCCCTTGTAATTTTTTGTGGTAAAAGTGCACATTTGTAAGGCCCCCATTATGAGGAGAAGCCATCGTGCATGAAGGAAAATCACTCACCGAAAATAAAAATCACTTGCCGGAAACCAAAATTTTCACGGCCAAAAATCAGGGGCAACTTTAGAGGCCTCGAGGACGGAATCCCCCAAGACTTTTTTTTTCTTTGCCAGAATATTCCTTTTTGCCGGAATATTATGGTCGGACAGCGGCCGAAAAGTGGTCGGAAAACGACCGGTCAGTTGGCCGGTGGCCGGTAGTCAATGGCCAGTGGCCGGTGGTCAGAAGTCAATAGCTGGTGGCCGGTAGCCAAATTCAAAAGTGCACTTGTCTTCTCAAGGGCGGCCACACATGGGCAGATTGGAGGGTCCGATTTGGACTTATCTACACAAGGATGGCTACACATGCCTGCCTCTCATGAGAGAGGGTAGCCCTTTTGGCCTATAAAAGGAGGCCATTTCTACACACATTTCATAGTGTGAAGTTGATGCAACAAGGTGAGTGTGAGGTGGTGAGAGTGAAGCAAGGCGGGAGCTCTATTAAGGGTATAATCCCTTTGTAAACTACTTCTTCTTTTGAATTACTAAAGCCATTGAGTGGCTGCTTTCCCATGAACGTAGCCCATATTGGGTGAACCATGTATATCGTGTGTACTCTCTCTCTCTCTCTCTCTACTCTATAATCTCATGTGTGTGAAATCTACCTCTCTCCATTAAGTAATCTACTCAAATATCTATTTAGCTACGTCATATTTTCTAACAACTGGTATCAGAGCAACGTTTGCTCGTAGTAGCTAAGTTATCTCAAGGAAAGGATTCCTTGAATTAAGTGGGAGTTATGGTGGAGGAAGGGAAGCTCAAGATTGAGAAGTTCAATGACAAAAACTACCAACATTGGAAGATGTAGATTGAAGACTATCTCTACCAGAAGGACCTCTATTTGCCACTAGGCGGTCTTGCAAAGAAGCCCGCAAAGATGGCAGATGAACCATGGATTGTCCTTGATCGAAAGGCACTGGGAACAATCTGGTTAAGCTTGGCATCAACGGTGGCCTTCAACGTTTTGGAGATGAAGACCACGGAGGAGTTGATGAAGTCACTTGATGACTACCTGAAACCATCGGCATCCAATAAGGTATTTCTTATGAAGTGCTTGTTCAATTTAAAGATGGCACAGACTAGTTTAGTTGCAAAACACCTAAATGACTTTAACACAAACATAAGTCAACTTTGATCGGTGAAAATCAATTCAATGACGAAGTGCGAGCTCTCCTTATACTATCATCTCTACTGGATAGTTGGGACAGTCTTGTGATGGCTGTAAGTAATTCTATTTCTGGCACAAATACTCTTAAGTTTGATGATATTGTGGGTGTTCTCTTAAGCGAGGAAATACGAAGGAGAAGCACAGGAGAATCATCAAGTGTTGCACTGTCAGTGGAAACAAGAGGAAGGCCTAAGGAGAGGTTCAAAAACTAGAAGGGTCATGATCGTGCAAGACAGATCAAGTCACGCACAAAGTCAGTTCTTGAATGTTGGAACTGCGGCAAGAAGGGCCACGTCAAGAAGGATTGTTGGTCCCAGAAGAAGAAGGAGACTGAGTCTCAAGACAACAAGCCAACATCGAAAGCCAATGTGGTAGGTAAAGTAGAGCAAGATTCTCTAATTCTCTCAATAGACAATGTGTCTAATTCCTGGATAGTAGATTCCGGGGCTTCATTCCATGCGACACCACACAAGCAACATTTCCAAGATTACACTAAAGGTAATTTTGGGTATGTATACTTGGGAGATGATGAAGCTTGTGAGATTGTCAACAAAGGTACAGTTTCTGTCAAAACTGCTAACGAAAATGAATGGAAGCTTAAAGATGTTATGCATGTTCCTTCTCTTCGCAAAATTTGATCTCTACAAGACAATTGGACGATGAAGGTCACAACATTGTATTCAAAAACAAACGGTGGAAGATCTCAAAGGTATCTTTGGTGGTTGCCAAGGGAGAAAAGGTCGGTACACTTTATTTGTGTACTATCATCACGCAACCTTCAGCTTGTGCAGCAACTACAGAAGTTGACAGTGCGGTGTGGCACTACCGGCTTGGGCATATGAGTGCCAAAGGAATGCAAATCCTTCAAACAAAGAAGCTTCTTCCAGGTCTGAAAGAAGTGGACTTAGAGTTCTGTGAAGATTGTGTTTATGGTAAACAAAGGAGGGTAAATTTCATGCACATAGATAGAATCCTGAGATCAAAACTAGATGCAAAGTCCAAAAAGTGTTTCTTCATTGGCTATGGAGAACGTGACTTTGGGTATCGCCTATGGAATCCTAAAGATGGTAAAATCTTAAGGTGTAGGGATGTAATTTTTAACAAACAAAATCTGCACAAAGATTACTTGGAAAGAAAACAAACAAAAGAAACAGGTGATGAGTACATGGAGCTTGAGGACGGTGAAGACTCAAGACTGCTGAGGCGGTCCGGGGCGGGGCAACAAGAAGAGTGGCCTCTAAGCACTCTTCTAGGCTCCCGTGCTGCTCAATTGGGTTGGGGTTGGAAAAAACAACAAACACACACACAAACCCACCACCTAACCCTACAAAAATTTGGAGCACCACCTAGTTTTGGATGTGAACTAGGACGCGTAAAGAGAGAGAGAGAGAGAGAGATAGTGCTCGGGCTGCTTTGAAATGTATTGGAAATGATCAAGAAAACACAATTATATATGTAAGAAAGAGAGATAAGGGGGAGGGGGTGCTTGTTGCATTAATACCTTCTTACAAATCTGTCATGACCAATCAAAGTGAGATTAGTATTTGTTCAACATAGCTTGAGTAAATTACACCACAACACATCACAAGAAAAGCCACCCCAATCACTGTCTTAAGGCCAGGGGAGTCCTCTCCACCCTGTCACCCTCTTACAGTATGTGGGATTTATGGCTAAATTGATGACAACACCCAGAGACAAGATATCAATAACTTTAAAAAAAAACCAAGACACTTACACATCATTGTTGTCCATTACTTCACGTTGGAAGAGAGACAAAGTATCCAAGCTTAGTACAAATCCACCCTCCTTGATTCAGCAAATGTTGGGCCTACACTAGTAGGAGAAATGATAGATTTCCTACTCTCAATTGAATGATCACTCTCTCTCTCTTACAATGGCATAGAGTTCCCTTGCTAATCACCCCTATTACAACACATGCACATGCATAAGACAATGAGCTTCCACTCAAGAGCTCCTTCTAGAGAGGTTGAGCTTGGCTTCTCAAGCTATAGCATAGTGCTCTTGCTTATGGCTTCCCCCCTTTTGTGCTAGCTACACCCTCCTTTTATAGCAATTTTGAGGGCTAGGGTTACTCCTCTAACCATGGTTGGGTTAGATTTTCAGCACTTATCTAATTTCTTTTGCTTGGAATTATCAAGAAGTTGGTGTGGATAGATGAAGAAGAGAGAGAGGAGAGAAGTGGAGGTGATAGGACTTTTCATAGTAGGTTAGTGTTAGTAAATTAGTAGAGTTAGTATTTTTATTGATTTACAAATGGAATTGGATATTTACAATGGGAGTATCCAAGTAGGATACAAATAAGGAAGAAAAAACTTTTAATAGGTAAGAAAATATGGATTTCTTACAATGTTGATGCTCCAAGTGTCTTGAGTAGGGTCAATTTTCACGCTTGTTGACGGTCCACTAACTTTGACGATACGTTTTTTCTCCACTCTTGACCTTCCTTGGGAGCCAAGGTAAGTGAACATGAGTAATCAATCACCATGATGCTGTCTTTCAAGAGAAGAGGCTGAATTTTGTTGTTTTTTGATAGATATGGGTAATATGGATGAGGAAAAATGAGACTGGGTGGTCAATTTTGGAATGGAAGTGTGTGTAGGAGACATGAGTTCACCATGGTTTCTCTTATTCTTCAAGGTTGAGAAGAAGGTGAGTAGGGTGCAGAGAGGAGTGGTGAGAGAGGTGGGGATGATGAGTGGAGAAGTATGTGTGAAAGAGGAAAATGATAAAGTGGAAGAGGGAGTGTGGCTGCATAGCATGGGCAAACTGGGGTCCACCATAAAATCATAGCTCACAGCTCGTAGCTCAAAAAAATATGAAAAAAATTGATAGGGTGAGGCAACTCACTATGGAAATTACAGAGAGCCGAAAAACGGCTATCACTGCAAACGGTGACAATGTGCAACAACATCAACCAAATGAAGAGCCTCAACTTATTCCCCAAAGATCTACAAGAGCAAGTAGACCTCCAAAAAGGTTTGTTCCTTCCTTCAATCATCTCTTGATCTCAGATTCTGGAGAGCCGGAATCATACGATGAAGCTATGCAACACGAATCCAAGGAAGAATGGATGAAAAGCATGCAAGTGGAGATGGACTCACTACATCACAACCAAACATGGGAGTTGGTTGAGTTACCTAAAGGTAAGCAGGCACTTCAAAACAAATGGGTGTACAAGTTGAAGGAAGAAGATGGTGGGAAAAAAAGGTACAAGTCTAGGCTTGTGGTAAAAGAGTTTTCTCAAAAGAAAGGTATTGACTTCAATGAAATATTTTCTCCTATTGTAAAAATGAACTCAATTAGGCTTGTCTTAAGCCTTGTGGCTGCTCATGATCTAAATCTCGAGCAAATGGATGTAAATACGGCATTCCTTCACGGTGACTTGGAAGAGGAAATCTACATGCTTCAACCAAAGGAGTATGAAGTAAAAGGTAAGGAGAAAATGGTTTGCAGATTAAAGAAGAGCTTGTATGGTTTAAAACAAGCATCAAGACAACGGTACTTGAAGTTTGATTGATGGATGTTGGATCATGGATTCACAAGATGCAACTCGGATCATTGCGTCTACACGAAGAATTTGGGAGATGGAAAATTCATCATCCTAATGTTGTATGTTGATGACATGTTGATTGCAAGTGCTAACATGCAGGACATCAAAGACCTAAAAGAGGAGCTGTCTAAATCTTTTTCAATGAAATATTTAGGTGCTACAAAGAGGATACTTGGTATGAAAATATCAAGGGACAGGATGAAGAAGACAATAAAGCTATCTCAAGAGGATTACATCAAGAAGGTACTAGAAATGTTTGCAATGAAAAATGCAAAACCAGTTTCTACACCTTTGGCTGGTCACTTTAAACTAACGAAGGATATGTGTCCAAAGACACAAGAGGAGATAGCCTATATGTCTAAAGTTCCATATGCTGCAATGGTAGGTTCTCTAATGTATGCTATGGTCTGGACAAGGCTAGACATTGCACATGTAGTGGTTGTTGTGAGTAGGTTCATGGACAACCCAGGTAAAGAGCATTGGCAAGCTGTGAAGTGGATACTTAGGTATATGAAAGGGACGACAACAAATGCTTTGTATTTTAGAGGAACTGATATTTTTCTAGAAGGGTATGCTGATGCAGATATGGCAGGTGACAAAGATACTCGAAGGAGCACTACTGGCTATGTGCTCACGGTTGGAAGCACAGCAATAAGCTAGGCTTCAAAGCTGCAGAAAGTGGTCTCACTTTCTACCATGGAAGCAGACTATGTAGCAATGACGGAGGCAAGCAAAGAAATTATGTGGCTTCATAGATTCTTAGAAGAGCTTGGATTCAAACAAGACAATTGTGTCTTGTATAGTGATAGCCAAAGAGCTATCCATCTTGCAAAGAACTCAGCCTTTCATTCAAGGACAAAGCACATTGAGGTGAGATATCACTTCATACGCACTCTTTTGGAAGAGGGACAGCTAAAGCTAGGAAAGGTGCATACAAGTGAAAATCCTGCAGACATGTTTACAAAGGTGGTCAACAAGGAGAAGTTAATCTTTTGCTCATCTTCAATCAGCATTCAAGGATAAGAAGCCAGGATGGAAAGCAGTCTCAAAGGTTTGGTTTGGAGATCAGTCTCCAAGTAGGAGATTGTTAAGTATGGAGCCTGATTTACCCCTTGTAATTTTCTATGGTAAAAGCGTACATTTGTAAGGCCCCCATTATGAGGAGAAGCCATCGTGCGTGAAGGAAAATCACTCTCCGGAAATAAAAATTACTCGTTGGAAACCAAAATTTTCACGGCCAAAAATCAAGGGCAACTTTAGGGAATATTCCTTTTCGCTGGAATATTCCTTTTTGTCGGAATATTATGGCCGCACGACGGCCGAAAAGTGGTCGGAAAACGATCGGTTGGTTGGCCGGTGGCCGGTAGTCAATGAACAGTGGCCGGTGGTCAGAATTCAATAGCCGGTGGTCGGTGGCTGAATTCAATGGCCGGTGGCCGAATTCAAAAGTGGACTTGTCTTCTCAAGGGCGGTCACACATGGACGGATTGGAGGGTCCAATTTGGACTTATCTACACAAGGGCGGCTACACATGGATGCCTCTCATGAGAGAGGGCAGCCCTTTTGGCCTATAAAAGGAGGCCATTTCTACACACATTTCATAGTGTGAAGTTGATGCAACAAGGTGAGTGTGAGGTGGTGAGAGTGAAGCAAGGTGGGACCTCTATTAAGGGTATAATCCCTTTGTAAACTACTTCTTCTTTTGAAGTACTAAAGCCATTGAGTGGTTGCTTTCCCGTGGACGTAGCCCACATTGGGTGAACCATGTATATCGTGTGTACTCTCTCTCTCTACTCTATAATCTCGTGTGTGTGAAATCTATCTCTCTCCCTTAAGTAATCTACTCAAATATCTATTTAGCTATGTTATATTTCCTAATAGGACGATGATCATGCAGACCACATTCCCAACGAGGATATGTTTGAGCCCGAGATTGATGAAATGATCAAGACGATCATGGATTAAGAAAGGCTTATCTATGATGATATGAAAAGTGAAGCCGATACACCATTGTATGATGGAGCACGTGTGTCTAGATTGAAGGTGCTCCTGGATCTTCTCAACATGCAAGCAAAGTTTGGATGGAGCGACACTAGCATCACAGCGTTTTTCAGGTGATCTATTACAATGTGTTTACTTCAATTAAAAACTCTAGAAGTATAATGATTTGATAGATTACTTATACAAGTGTACCACATTTTTTTTGCTGTTTAGATTGCTCAAAGAGCACATATTGCCTGATAATGTGATGCTTGATTCAAGAGAGGAAGCAAGAAAGATCGAGCATCACATTATCAGCTGGCAGGTGATAATTCATCCTACAAACTCTACATCAAACTAGTGGTACATCATAGAGGTAGCCCCTCGTAGTGCACGGATGTATGAGGGCTACCATGTGCCAATCACAGCGGTATCAATGGAGGAGATCACTGAGGATGCTCAGTCAGAAGCCTGTCAGGACACCAGCAAGGCCGACTAGACAAGGGCAGGCTCGGGCTAGGCAGTGTGGAACGAGGAGTCCAACTAGGGCAAAGGGCCAGGGGCTTGCCTATTAAAAGGGTGGTTGGGTGGTGGACCTCAGACCCTAGTTTTCCCAGCTCTTACACTGGTATCAGAGCTCAGGGGGAGGAAGGAGAAGAAGGGTGGAGGGCATGAAAGCATGTCTCATGTCTCTTTCCTCTCTCTCTCTCTCTCTCTCTCTCTCTCTCTCTCTCTCTCTCTCTCTCTCTCTCTCTCTCTCTCTCTCTCTCTCTCTCTCTCTCTCTCTCTCTCTCTCTCTCTCTCTCTCTCTCTCTCTCTCTCTCTTCCTTGATGGAGGGCCGTGGCAGGCGTGTTGAGGGTGGTGGACAAGCTTCACGAGGAAACCCTGCTGCAAGGCGAGCATGGCCCCTTGAGTAGAGGCTAATCGAGCGGGTTTGGGAAGTCGATAAGCACCACGGGCAAGCCCGCTTAGCAGGAGGAAGGGTCGAATTTCGACCTGCATCATACATGGCATGGAAAGCATCTACGGATGTGCACTGGCCTTCGAAGTAAATTTCGCTCCTGCTGCACAGCTGTGAGATCACCATACAAGCGAAGACGATCAAGATCTTGCTTGCACAATCGGCCGCCATGGCTGCAGGAGGTCATTCAAAAAAAAAAAAAATTGGGCACCCTAATTTTGGGGTACCCATACCCAGTTAAGGGTCAAAGCCCATGACAGGGCCGGGTAGAGCAGGTTAACGACTTGGTGTTTGGGGTTTTGGGCGGCAAGTTTTCATCTCCCTCCACTTCTACAACTCTGACACAGTGACAACGGCATGGACAGTATTGTTATGGATTCGCGGATCATCGAAGCATTGATCGACAAGGCTACAACCTACCATGGTATATCCGTCAGCACCACTCGAGACTCGGAGGCAAGGAACATCTGCACAGAGATGAAAAGTTTAGCATGCATGCTCATGCATCATGCAAACCTTTGACGGCACGGCAAGTCGAGTCGCATAATTAACAAGGTATGCATAGGTTTTCCATTTATTTGGTCAATGTTTCAAATGTTGCATAGTTATATCAGGCAACAGAAGTCAGCACACATCAAGCACTCCAAGCAAGCACGGCTTGTGCCAGTTATTTGAAGCATTCAAATATATTTGCCCTACATTATTGGCAAGGGCCAATTATTAGTGGCAAGCCCGCATCAAGCACGGCTTGAATACACACAGTTTCAATCAGAAGCATGGCTTCTCCTGAGTGCATGGATAGAGCATAGCCATCAACGGTTCAAGTTTTCTTCAAGGAGAAGGACCATTTCCTGGCTATGCCTAGAACGCGTTCTAACTACAGTAAGGCAAAAGTGCTCGGCATGGCCGACCATTTGTCATAGCCTGCAAACCTGTAAAATAGTCAGGAGTATCTTTGCTTGAGTTTCACAACAAGGATTCTGTCTAGCCTTGTAAAGGCTAGAGCATGGTAGTGCTGGAGAATCTCATGGCGATCAGCACAGCCTGTTGCTAATCTTGATACAGGAGGCAGCAAGTGCTAGGCAGGACCAACCATTAATGACCATTTTAGGAAGCTTTCAAGCAAATTGTTAGGGCTTGTTTTCACTGGAACAAGGGTTCGTCTCCGTAATCAAGCCAAGCAGGTGCGAGGTCGACTTTACTAGGATATTTTTCTATGAGCAAGAGTATCCATAGCTCTGAGGCATGGTAGCATCCAAAGTGGGTCTACTAAAAAGTATCAGGCAAAGACAAGACTTCCATGTTTGGCCTTTGCTATGAGCATACAACTTGGGATAGACTTGCCAATATGCCAGCAGGTTATTTCATGAGAAACAGACGGGCGTATATGATACAAAAACAGATCACACTCGTGCAGTAGATATGGCTATGCACCATTTTTAAGCGAGTTTTCTTCCACAGAATATCGGGCCAATTGGTTACAGCAACGACCAGGTTAGCCAGGTTTAAGTTTTTCTTGTTTTTTCCTGTTTACACTTTACTTCGCAATTACTGTCATTGTGCAAAGCAAAGTGCTTTGGCAATTTCATAGGAAGCATGGCTTCAGGGAACTAGCAAAATAGGGAATATCAGCTCACAGAATCCTTACCAATCTAAACTGTGGAAGGTACTTAAAGTTTTGGTTCTCACGATTGAGGCCCTCACTCTCCGCAAGGGCTTACAATTCTTCATGCAAGGCATGCTAGTGAAGTGGATTCAATTCTACCGCTTCATGCATTACGCTTCCACTAACACACTCTCACCTCTGTCAAGGACAGACTATGGATGGATTGTTTAATATGATTGTTGGTTGCTATCAACACTCAAAAACACTAAAAGAACCTAAAATTTTGACTAGATTAACCGGCAAGGTGCCCTTTTCAAGTCATCCTCATATAGTCACGACCCATACATGGTAGATGGTCAAGATTTGACTTGTGTTTACTTTTGCCTCTCTTGATGAGAGCATCATACAGAAAGATTGCGGTATGCTTATAGGATAAGCTGCAATTCAGGCATAAGATGTCTAAGAGCACACCTTCTGGGCACACCCCCTACAAATTTAAGGAAAGTTCCTCCGCCCAGCATGGTCTTCTTCTCTCTCTTTTTCTTATTTTTCTCAAGAATAATGCAAACTTTCTAAGAAGCTTTTCATACATGTTTTGTTTGGGAGTCAGCATGAGCCAGGGTGCTCTAACTCTCAGTTAGAAATGGGCCAAGATGCCATTCACATTTTTTTTCATCAGTTTATCTATGGAACACTAATTGTAGTAAGAGCTAGGAGCCACACACAGGCTGCTTAGAGCCATTGTCAGATCTTCGGTAAGACCCAACTATTGCCATTCCTTGGGTGATTGTTCTTAGGATCGAACAGAATTGCCCAATGGAGTACACATCGAACATCTTGACGTTAATGGACGAGCAAGAGTCTTGTCATTTCGGAGGATTCGGGTGTCATTTTTGCACTATATGTTTCTAGTGCAACGCTCAAGTTGAGTTTTTGATACTCTTGCACTTACATCAGCTGATCTATACCGTGGAATCTAGAGGCAACAAACAGTTGAGACAGCATGGCTGTTGATACGAGCTAGGCATCTCACTTGTGTGGATTTCTTGCTCTCTCTATAGCACTACGAGTGTCTATGGCATCACAGTTTTGGGGTACGACCTAGCGGGTGCTTACTAAATCACCCCATACGCATTGAGGATCACAATTTGATCTTTTATACTTTCAAGGAAAGAATTCCACAATCTACCACGCGGTAGTGGAAAAAATTCAACTTTTTAAGTTGATTCTCATCATTCTGTACACGGTTAACTAGGTTGGTTACCGCTACCTACTAGTTGTGTAGTTTTGCAAACAGTCTTACCAAGGTGTTTGACTATGTAGCTTCTACCCAACGGGTTTGAATTGTGAAGGCAACACCCAGGGTTTCTAGTGCAATGTTGCTTGTTTTTTCACACGTGAACGACGTGTTCCTCTGTATTTGAATACGAGTAAGTGAACATTCAGTTCAATCTCCAGGTACACATCTATTGATTTGATGATATTCCATTTTTTAGTATGCATTGCTTGGTTTTTTCAAGACGTTTAAATACGCTTGAATATTTCAGGGCCATGCGAAGGGCATGTCAAAACAAGTATTTTGGGCCGTAGTGTCCAATGTACATTATGATGTTATGAATCCACTTGTAGGATTCGATTTGGCACATGTTGTCACATGGGATACAACATGGTCTAGGGACTCAAGGAGTTCAGTTTAGCTAGTGTGGAGCAAGGATAATGAGGGTCCCTCTCACTCCCATCGTAGAGTATTTGCAGTTACCTCCACACACAAGTACATCTTGTACTTGTAGGCTGTTCTTTTCTCAGACATCCTTAGTTGAGACATATTCCACATGTCGCGAATATGAGTCTCTTGGACTAACACTGGTGCCCACTATTTCAAATATGTGTCATGACAAAGTCCCTAAGTGCTGGTCCAATCAGTTTTTTACACCATTTTTAGCACGGCGTATCAGGAGCAGTTTCAGTGGGCCAAAAAATTTTGGATACTTAGAATGACTTGTTAAGGTACAAGTACTGCTAAATAACATTACAGATGATTGTTTATACATATACCAAATGAAAAAGTTTCATTGTTTGTACCTAGAAGTGATCGTTGTTTCACCTTCTGGTTCAGACGTTTCAGCAAGGCTTGCATGAGATTGCAAACTGAAAGTATTTAGTTTCTTTTCATACCTATTTACATTCCTTTTTAATGTGTGCTAGGCGCATCACATTTGCCATAAGTATTGGCAAGGATCACCATGGATATACATGTTCGGACCTGTTTTTTGCTAAATGCATGCACACTAGGTGTTATGGGCCCTAGTGTTTAGCAAAGCCTGATTTGGAATGGCATGCATATTACTCAAGTTGTTGCTCATGAAGCATTTTGCACTCTAAGTGCAGTATCTCTATGAGATTACTTTTTAGGTCTACCAATCACCAATAGAGGTCATGGCTCGGTTTGGATACTTGTAGATTTTTCAAGTTAATCACGAGGGTTATTCATTCCATTGTTGATTCTTCAGCAATGTGGTACAATATTGTTATCCCGTTTACCAGCCATCTGGAAAGTCTGGTTGTAAACTATGGGGAAAACACACCTCAGTACTGTCACTTACCCAAGGGGATATGCAAATTACAAAGTGTAATCTTGTGATAAAGGATATGCAAGTGCGTACATTAGCACCACGCAATCCAATTAGTAAGCAATTATTGCTCTTCTTGGAGTTTACTTACTATCAGTTAATGCATGTTGCGACTTGGTAGTCTCTTCATGTATAAATCAAGTTCTCAACCTTGAACACTAGTTATGGTGGGGTTGTTTACTGCTGAGATAGAAAAACAAGTCAAGGACTTAAACTTGACTAATGAGTATGTTAGCAAGTTGCTTTCATGGAAAGTGAAACAAGGTACTCTTTAGGGTACATATTTGTGTGATAACTCGTTTTGAATACTCATGTGTGTTCTAAATGGAGTCTACGCACAATGATAGGATAGGAATCGGTAACACAAGCTGGTTGCAAATGGACAACAATGTGGAAAATCAAGATGTTACTCTTGGTTTCATTGAACCTCCTGCGGAATCGTGTGCCAATCAACCAAATAGTTGGATCCATGAAGGATGCCACTTGGGAAAACATTAGTGTTCTTAAGAAGAAGTCTCCCACTTTTGTTTTTGAGGACAAAAACTCTTCTTAAGGGGGGAGTAATGTCAGGACACCGGCAAGGCCGGACTAAACAAGGGCAGGCCGGGCTAGGCGGTATGGAACGAGGAGTCCAACTAGGGCAAAGGGCCAGGGGCTTGCCTATTAAAAGGGTGGTTGGGTGGTGGGCTCTCAGACCCTAGTTTTCTTGTCTCTTACAAAGCCGCTGAGGTGGTGCTAGACGAGCATCAAGCTGCTACTCTCTATGGGGTGCATACAGAGGATCTACAAAATGAAATAGAGAACATCTGCCTAAACGGAGAGCTCTATATAGACATAGGGAGTTATGCTAAGCTATGCGAGGATGAGAGAGAGACCTCTTAAATCCATAAAAATTGTATTTGAACAATTTTGCTCCGTTTTATAATATATATTGTATTCAAATGGCTTTTTGTCCATTCTTGTCTATATGCTATACTTGAGAAATTTAAATTGTGTTTAATTGTCATTGCTTCCACTCCAAGCCGAAGGAGTCCTCAAAGGGCAAGCAGATCCATAAAGGAGTCCTACCCCTTTATGAGTCCTCTCTCTCTCTCTCTCTCTCTCTCTCTCTCTCTCTCTCTCTCTCTCTCTCTCTCTCTCTCTCTCTCTCTCTCTCTCTCTATACACACGAATCTCTCCCCCTATTATCTATAGTATAGATTATAACTTGTTCATATTTTCTTCTCCATTCAATATTAAGATTAAAAGTTTGTGTGTTTAATGCAAGTATGGACGCTGATGAGTTTCTTTCTTCTTTGTCACCGCAGTAGAGGAGGTGGTAGAGGAGCATTATCGCTCTGGAGCACCATCACATTGTTCCACTCCTTCAATGTCTCCCTCTGTTTTGGATCATTCAGCACGCTCCAAAGCTTCAGTGTCGACAAGACGATCTTCACACTCTTCTAGGCACCGACTCTCTATTTGTGACGGCGGTGGTTGCTATGGGGATGCCGCCATTGATGCCTCAACACCGCCTCACATTCAACGAGGCTCCTTACATTCCCCTTCTTTTCCCACCCCCACACCAGCCACGGCATTTCCATCTATGCCAGGTTTTGCACGGCGATTGGTCGTTCCTCGCTACACACCACTAGCTACTCCTCCTGGAGTCACCCCAATCGACACTCCTCGCTTCAAGGCCCAAACTCCAGTGGAGACACCTGACATCCGTACCCCCATCAAGACGCCACTAGAGACACCACACAAAACCCCTGCCAAGACACCCAGATTCATGCGTCACAGGTGAGAGGGTTTTTCGTACTCGATCAACATCAACGGCGGCATCATCTTGGATGACGAAGGCAAGAAGGTGATCTCGTGCATGCGCGGTCTTTGGTCTCAGATGTTTCGACACTACATACTAAAAACCTAGAGTGAAGTGCCAAACAAATTAAAAGACAGAGTCATCAGCATGTTGCATGACAAGTTTCCTGTGTCAAGTCAGGATGAGCACTTCAATGAAGACCTGATCAAGGTTCGAATGCGCGATACTGCAAGCAAAAGTGTTCTGAAGTACAAAACACAATAAAGCATGGGTGGAACATACCAGATTGGCTAGCCAAAGAATATTGGAAGAATGCAAATCAAGAAGCACGCAAGAATCCTGACAAGTAGAAGCAACAAAAGGAGGGAGCAAAAGCACAAGTAGAGGCAGGGAGCTCGCACCACTTAAGGAGCGACGGATGGGCATCATTTGAGGTCGATTTTGTAAGTGTTTTTTCATTGCTCTTTAGTTACATCTATTTGTATTTTTAAATTCTAGCATAATGTATTATTTGTATGTTTTGAACAGTGGTCAATGACAGGACGTGACCCCACACCGTACGAGCACGAGTACGCAGGCAGAAAGGGCTTAAACACCTTGATGGACATTCTCAGTTCTCGCGGCGGCATGGTTAGTATTTTACTTTACTCTTTCAGATTTGTTGTATTTTAAAAATAAGCTAAGAAAATAGATTGTTTTGTAATTATATGTTTATACTTACAAAAAGTCTTATTGTTTTCTTTTTGCAGAATCCGACAAATATGCCGCTTGGACGCGATGAGACGTTTGATTAGACGACGTCAATCTAGTCATAGCCAAATAGCATTAGTTTTATTTTGTCATAGAATGTATAATGAGATGATGTGTGTATGTCTTTTTGTAACTATTGAAAAACGATGCATTCTCTCAATAATGACAATTGTGTTGTAGCTATTACATTTGCAACGCTTAACAATCAAGTGATTTTGCCTATGATGTGTATAATTGTCATTAATTTACTTTCATCAATTCACTTTTGTCCAATTACTTTTGTCATTTTTGTATCTTTATTCTGCAAACAATACTATGCATGATGGAGTTAATGGTTATATTGTCTTGTGGGTGACTACTTTGGGTCTATACCTTGCACTTTCTTTCAAAGGTGAATGTGTGCTTATCTTGGATTCATTTAGGTATACTTTATTCTGGAAACATTCAATATGGTTGATGGGTGGCAGGGTATTCGATGCCCTGCCACCCAAAACATTTTACTCTCGGGCGTCGCTATAAGCATCTCTATATAAGGTTCTGCAACGTCGCTATAGAATAAATAAAATTGTCCATATAGGCGTCTCTATAGGCATCGCTATATGCATCACTATTTAGCAATGCATATAGCGATGCCTATAGCAATGTTCCTAGTGACGCTCTTAGCGACAGTGGTAGCGACGTCGGGGAGTAAAAAAACCCAATGTATTTCCGTTTCTAAAAGTGTCACAAGTGCACATAACCTCTTGTAGTGAACTTCTTGCACGATCCTACATGCCTTCAATATTGTATGTGTAGATGACTACATTTGCAATTATATAATTGTTATGCATGGGAGACTAAGGAAAGGGGCACATAGGGTACTCTAGTACACAAATTTTGAAGGAAAAAAAAAATCATTTTATGATTCTTCCTAAGACCTATAATGGGATGACAGTCCCACAAAATATTGTGATTCACACCATCCTTTGAAACCACCCAAAAGATTGTATGAGTACTACACCTATGTTCTTCTCTTGTGGGATAAAATGTTGCACTAAGAATATTCATCACATCAGTCACACACTTCATAGGCCAATCATCTAGTCTCAGGTCCTTATGAGTGAGGGTTCTCTTGATTATAGCATCTGCACCATCATGCTCTCCGTTTGCCATGTCTCAACTAGAGAAGTTATGCATCAAGTGAAAGCCTGTCAACTGATACTACCTTGTCGCAGTGCCTTGCACTATGAAGGAGCACCATCTGACCATACCCAATGATATCACAAGTGATGTCCCTATTGGTTCATCCAATTATCATGAAGCAAAAAATAATGTTGAGCAAACTACCTATCATATAGCTTGCCATTGGAAATGTAAAAATGTAAAGTGTTCTCAACAGCACCTACTATGTTTCTCATGTATGTGATGTGCACCAATATGGTAACTTGAGTTGATCACCAATGCATGAATTAAATTTGATTCTACATTTTAAATGATTATTTTTTTGCAAAATCAACAATCCAGACAACAACATCATTAGGAAAGTTCGATTAGCTATCTCAAAACTCTAGGACATGCCACCTAAAGAGGAAGTTATGGTCAATGAAGCTTTTGAGATGATCTAAAAAGAGGTGAAGAAAAGAAACACTTTGCATTATTTTTGCAATCAAGTCCTTTCTTCTCAGTACTAGTGGAATCAACTTATCCACTTTTCACATCCTTTAAAACCTCCACAATCAACTCTCTCCCTACTATTTGTTTTGAAATCTCATCCAAGAAAAATGTCAACTTTGTCACACCACATTTGGGGCGAAATCCATACTTACATTTCATTGCATGGTACTCATGGTCTAGAGTCGTTGGGTATAATATGGATTCCCACAAATTACTAATGTGCTTACATAGTTCTTCACATATTTGACTACTCACATAGCCAAGGAAGCCATATACCTCACTCTACATCATTTCCATCACCTTCTCGAGCTATCTTGGGTTGCAGTACTGTCTTGGGTTGCAGTAGAGGATCAGCATCATGTGCCAAATCTTGAAATCATCACCAACCATAGTTCTCAGCCCTTTCATACTTCTTAGCTTGCTCTCATCTTTATTTCACTTGTCTCCTGCTTCCCTATTGGCTCGTCATCCACGTGCAAACCAAGGGATGTGAGAAATCCACAGCTCTTGAAGCCCTGTAGTAGGTCAAAAACAAAGCCCATCGTTTTGCCTGCTCTTTGGTTCTCATGGAGAAATCAGACTAAGATGCTCACTTTTATTTCTCCTCCTACATCTTGGCCTCAACCCAAGCCTAAGCTCGACCATTAGCCAAGCTTGTGAAGCCCTGCATATCAAAACAAAGCCCATCATTTTGACTACTCTTGGTTTTTCATGGAGAGATCAGAATTCCATACTCATTTTACTTGCTCCTCCTACATCACGACCTCAGCCCAATCCTAAGCTCAAACATCAACCAATCTCCCAAATCCCTATAGATCAAATCCAAAGCCCATCATTTTAGTTTCTCTTCGGTTGTCATGGAGAGATCAAACTGCCATGCTCATTTTACTTGCTCCTCCTACATCACGGCATGAGACCAAGCCTAAGCTCTATCATCAACCAAGCTTATAAGAGCTACCATCGATGTTGACCCCCTCACGCCGCATAGAAGATAATTTGTTCCTACATTCCTTGATCCTCAATTCAATTTGGGAGGTCGTAGTCATGATGCCACTCACAATCATTTACTACTAGTTCTTCTCTTCTACAAGCTCTTTCATAAATCTTATTATCTCCTCATTGTGTTTTGTGCTTAAAGGTGCTACAAGAGAGGTTTCTAGTGCTACTGGTTCATGGGTAGTGTTGATTTCACAAAGTTGATTGATGTAGCCAATTGACCATATACTCTCTTTTTCTCTACACTTTGTTCTTCTTAGATACTGTATCTCTTCTTGGTTCTTTGTTCTTTTTATATATATTCTTATAAGTTAGCATATTTCTATTGGAGATCTTTAGTCAGCTATGCTTTTTCTCCTTTGTGCTTCTCTTCTTATGATTCCAAATCTTGCACTTTTTTCTTGAAAATCTTTTCTTTAGTTAGTTTGCATTTGTACGCAAACTTTGTTGCAACAAGATTTCTTTCTCTTATATAAAGTACATTCTTATGGCAAAGAAATTTCATTTCAATCCTTCCCAATGATTCTTCAAGGTTGAACCCTTTTACCATTGATCTCTTTGGCAAATAGCTTCTTATCTATGTCTTCATGATCCTCTTGTGTACTGGCTTCAGACATGTCGTTCCCTTGTAATTTGATGGACCCACAATCTCCATCGTATCCATACTTCTTGATTGCATGGAGTTTTCCTTGTTCTCCTATGTCTAGCTATCTTTTTTTTTTGCTTAAATGATTATATAGGCATTGATGACAATTTTTGGACTTCCATGGTAGTTTGTTATTTATGAACTTCAATCACATCAGGTAGTCCAGTGGTTCTCCTTCTCATTCTTGACAATTAGTATCTTTGAGTATAATATCGGCAATGTGGAGGTTACCTTCTCTTTCTTCTCACCTACTGATGAGAGGCAATTTTGCAAAATAGACCCAGAGGCCTCAACACAAAGGCTAATGCATGATGGCTTGAGCATGAAAGGCAAACAATAGGGGGACCACCTAGCTTGGGATGCGGCTAGGATGCAAAGACAAAACTATATAGCACACCACACACCATGTCACACAACTAAACATGTTGTGAATTGTGGTATGAGGTGGAAGAGAAACAAGTGGAGATAGATAGTGAGAGTTGTGAGTGTAGGTGTGTGGATTACTATTCACAAAAGAGGTGATGAACCTGCCCAACTCTACATGCAAAGCAAAAGAAAGAAACAACCATGTGGCATACTCACACGTCTTTATATATCCAACACAATAGAGAGGAAGTGGCATAAAGGAAAGAGTAGATTATTTGTGGGGAAGAGATATAATGGGTAGACAAGGGCAAGAGAGAAGGGAGGAGACCATCGATGCCTCATTGATGGATGGGAGGTGATGTCAAGGAGTAGCATGAGGGTAACCTTCACTCTTGTTGATGTTGAATGCCAAGTCGTCCACTTCAATTTGCACCAAAGTGTGGTGGCTGATGATGTTGGAGGAGGTGGAATGTTCACTATGATTTGCATGTTTTGTAGCTCTCCTTGTGTATGCATTGTGTGTTGCATAACCTCCTTAAGCCTTGCAGTGTGATGTTGTCTCCCAAAACTCTTTTGCATAGACTAACACTTCTAGCTATGTTAGAAGTTTGCAGACATGGTGTCTACGCCTCAAAATGCTCATAACCTATAACACTTAGAGCTTGTGCTTTGATGAGAGAGTTGTCTTTTGGTGATAGATATCCCTTCTTATATAAGGAAAGAGGGTGGAACTTTTATAAATTTTTTTATTGAGCGTGACCTACACCATGTGACTGTTTGTTGGCCATGTTTTCTACATGATGCAAGGTCCACAAAGAGAAAATAGTAGGAGAGGGAGTAGGGTAGAGGGATGGGGGTTTTTTTACAATGTGTTCTAGTCATAGCTAGCTTATTTGAGAGATGGAAGAGGGTATTTTACATGATTTTTTTGAGGGTGGTTTGTCATTGGAGAAGATAAATCCACCAGTTATAGCGGTAGTAGCTCTAATTTGGCCAAGACCTCATTTAATATGCCCTAGATTTCAAATCTAGAGTAAAAATATATATAATGCCCTTATTTTTAATACAAGACAAGAGAGATTATGAGGGGCATAGGTGGAGTAAAAAGATGATTATGAGGTTTGATGTTGCCGTTCAAAACTGATGAGAGATTGTCATGGCCCAGCTAATTTGTGCTTGCATGACTTGATGATTTTCTTGGGTAGGTCTTTCTTGCATTTTATCATTTGTAGTGGTTGTAGTCAAGTGCCTTTGAAATCGTCACAATTATTATCATTTTATTGAATCCATTGACACAAGGCACGTAGGTTTGAGAGCGTGTACATATGTCTAAATGATGGTGGCTGTAATTTGATTGTTTTCAGTTTATGGGCTGATTTATGAGATTGTTTGGTGGTGATTATGAGAATGGGATGTGTGCTGATGAGTAGGTTGTGTGTGCATATGTGTATGCAAGTAAGTGTGTGTGTGTGTGTGTGTGTGTGTGTGTGTGTGTGTGTGTGTGTGTGTGTGTGTGTGTGTGTGTGTGTGTGTGCGTGTGGCTAAAAAAACATCAATCTTTAGCTATGGAGAGCTTGGGAAAGACATAAAAGTGAGAGAGAAGAGAGAGAGAGAGAGAGAGAGAGAGAGAGAGAGAGAGAGAGAGAGAAAGAGAGAGAGAGAGAGAGAGAGAGAGTGTGTGTGTGTGTACTCTAAGTGTGAGTGTGTATGTCCTGAAAATAGATTGTTTTCAACTTGTGTGTGTGTGTGTGTGCATGCACGCGTGCCCGTGCGTGCATGTATGTGTGTGTGTGTGTGTGTGTGTGTGTGCACGCGCGCGCGTGTGTGTGTGAGTGTGTGTGTGTGTGTGTGTGTGTGTGCACGCGCGTGTGTGTGTGTGTGTGTGTGTGTGTGTGTGTGTGTGTGTGTCGGAGAGAGATAGAGCTTTTTTGTTGATCAAAGAGAGAGAGAGAGAGAGAGAGAGAGAGAGAGAGACAGACAGACTGAGAGAGAGAGAGAGAGAGAGAGAGAGAGAGAGAGAGAGAGAGAGAGAGAAATAAGTGACAAAAATGTGAGAATTTCATCCATGAAGAGCAAGAATGATAGGGAGAGAGATAAAAAAGTGGTGGGTTGGGGGGGGGTGGGGGGGGGAGGAGAGAAGGAGAGAGAGAGAGAGAGAGAGAGGGAGAGAGGGCTCCATGGATGGAAGATGACAAGGTGGAGAGAGGTGGTAATGAGGAGGAGGCCCACTCATTTGCTTTCGTAAGAAAGGTGGTGGCCATGGTTGTACAAACCATTGAGTGCCCCTTTTGTTTAACTAATATAGTTTTCAATTGAAAGTGGATCCCTATGAGGAGAAAATGAAGGAGGGGGGAAATAATTGTCAGTGGCTCTGGGGGTACTAGGTGACAAAGAGTCCCTACCATGCAAGATTTTTTTCTTCAGGTGAAAGCTCTTACTAGAGATTTATTTATTTTGATCATTAAGTGGTCGTTCACACCCAGTGCACTTAAAAATTTTCAACAAAGGGGGAGGGGGTCCCATAGAGAGAGGTGGGTTGGGTTCAAAAGGTGGCCCTCATTAACCCTCCCCCTTAAGCTAGAGTCATTTATGCATCTAGCTCCGTGCTTGAATCTTCTTCAATTGAGGTGGAGGCTCCCTCTTCAACATTATCCATCATTGGTGATTGATCAAATCTCAAAAAGTACTATATCAGCCTCTATCCATTGACATGCATTTTGTGAAGCCTACTATCTACATCCATCAATTGTTTGATAATTGCCATTGTTGTAGCTCTTTCTAATGATGGATGGTCCCTCCCACCTGGGTGAAAAGTGGATAGGATACATGAAAGAAGTTTGAGGATCCTTTTGCATTAATATAGCCCCAAGTGTGTCATTTCCCACACTAGGATTAACATAAAATGTCCCATACCACTTTCGAGGTGCAATGGTGGGTAGTGAGGCTAATATTTAATTTACCTCAATGAACTGTTGCTCATTCTCTTCACTCCAAGTGATGATCTCTTCATGGCTAACTTGTTGCAAAGGAAGAACCACTTGGGAGAGCAAGTGAATGAACATGCTCAAATACCTTACCATTTAAAGGAATGAGACCAATTGTTTGGCTGTTGTGGGTGAGGGTAAAGACACCAAAGCTTGAACTTTGCAATACCTTTGGCTGAGATTACATGGCCAAGAAGAGTGACCTTGCTTTCATCAATATGGCACTTTTATACATTGAGTTGGCCTCCCAATGTTTGCAACCTAGCTAAACCTTCATAGACTTTCTCCAAATGAAGAGAGTGATGAGAGATATAGATACAAAAGTCATCAATAAAAACACAAATTGGTTTGCTAAAGACTGGCTGAAAAACAAATGTCACATAGCGTTGAAAAGTGACTGGAGCATTGGTGAGACCAAAAGGCATAACTCTGTAATCAAAACATCGCCATGGTATGATGAATATTGTCTTCTTTTGATCTTCTTCAGTGATACTAATTTGGAAGGAGCGTAAGTAGCCATCACATATCGTGTAGCACTCATGTCTTGCTACCTCATTGAGAATTTCATCTTGGAAAGGGAGAGAAAAATGGTCCCTCTTTGTGTCTACATTAAGGGGCTTGTAATTAACACAAACCCTCCACTTACCATTCTTCTTTGGTGTGACTACCACTAGAGAAAACCACTTTGAGTCTTCAATAGTATAGATGAAACCTGCTTCTAATAGCTTCCTTACCTACTTGAGCAAGGTATCCTCTTGAATCACCCCTAGCCACTTGAGCTTCTGGACTACAGGTTTACTTCCCTCCTTGAGCTTAATCTGATGTTGAACTGCTATGATTTTCGATGATTTTATCACATTCATCAATGAAGAATGTGGTAAAATTACTTAGTGTCAAAACATAATCTTCACACTCCTTCCCACACAACTCACTAGAGAGTATTTGATGTAGATTACTTGCTTCTACCATAGGTTATATAACTAGTGGCTCTCCTTGGTTTGATGATGATGCATCAAGTTGCTCCATCTTGTTAGGGTCCTTGAGAATGACCCCCCTCATCTCAATGCTATTGTTGCTTTCTTCAATTATTGTTGACACCTCCTCTAAAGTGGTTGAAGGATCACTAGAAAAATCATCCTTAGAGGTTTCTAGATCCATGTCGCATTGCCAATTTGTCTTCATGTCATAAATTATTGGCTTCCCTTTGGTATCCTTCATATCAATTATGATGGTGTCCCAATCCTATTTAGCCTTCATCGCCAAGGCCTCTAGGATAGCCCTCCCCTTTGTGTGGAATGACAAATATGTCTACATCCACTTTGGTGTTGAACGCCTTTACCCTACCTGCATTCACAATGCCCCACATTGAACTTTTACATTATTTGCCATTTTAGCTTAGCATGCTATCAGCCTACTCACTTCTAAACCCAAATGGTGCATCATTTTTCTCACTGATGATGCATATTTGTGCACCAGCATCGATGTAGATATTGGAGATGTGTTGCCCTTTTATGTGAGCATCCATCACCGGTAGTACTTCTTCTAGATCCCTCCCAGAGATAGCCCTAGCTATCTTTGGCTTCGACCGTCTCATGCTGACCATCTTTGTCCATTTTCTCATCACCCTAGGTGCAAGGTGAAGTAACTGAGGCCATGTGATCTTTGGACCCTACATAGAGACATCTTGAGCCAAATCATACGGTTTAGAACATTCACCCAAAGACAAATCTACAATATCAATTTTACATCATGAACTTGGATGGCTTTTTGCTAGATTCTCCCTTGGGTTTTATCTTTTCTTCCTTTTTGGAAGATTCACCATGTCTATCATGATTTACCCCCATGGAATCTATCCCATCTACCTTGATTTTACCTTTTCCCACCCCTTTGATGTGTTCCTTCACTTTTTTCCCTCCCTTGCCTTCAAGGTTGATAACACTCACTGCCTGGTTATCGGTTGGTGGTGGAGGTAAGGGTGGAATGAGAGGTTGAAAATATTACACTTGTCATTGTGAGAGTGAGGAAAATTAACTTGACTTGAAAAAAAAATTAATAAAAGATTCAATACATGGATGCTTAGATCAAAAACATACTATACAAGGATGAAAAGAACTACATCAAAAGATACTTCATGGTTAATCATAGGGAGGATAAAGGGTAGAGAAGAGGTGTTTATCTCTTGCAATCTCTTTCTGCCAAACGTGGTTGATAAAACATCTTGTGGTCCAAGATTACTTTGATTGATTGAATTCATTGCATTACATAAGGTTGATCCCTTGAAAAAGGTTGATGTGCTAGATCCGTCACATGATTGTTATGGAATTGATATTTGATTATCTATTGCAGCTGACAGGTAGCAAGAGCATCAGCAGATAATGGATTATGCAGAAGGATGTTACATTTTATGTATATTTGATTATTCAAGTGCTCCTTGTGAGCTTTGGCCAATTATGTCCGGCCGGCCAGTTGTACTCACTTTGACCATTCAAGAATCTATAAATTAAATACGTGCAAGAGGGAAATGGTCACTCTTGCACGGGGGGAGATTGCACCCAGTGTCTGTGTACTTCTTCTCTCCTCTCCCCTCTTCTCTCTCGCCGTGCCACGCGTAGCACTCTGCTCTCAGAGGTGCGCCTGCGCATGTTCTCTTCCTCTCTCTTGCACCTTGTCTCTCTCTGTTCGTGTATCTCACGATTATGCGTCTATGCGATTGCCAGGTATGTCGATTAGTCTGCTCTATGGTTTGTAGTATGCTATTTCGGATATTTTGCAGGGAACTGCACGCCTCCGGCTGTAGCAGTGGTATTAGAGTTGTGGCTACGCTCTTGAACTTGTAGCGATGATGGCTTGGAGTTTATTGAGAACAAAGATAAGTCATGCTCACGTGTACTTAATCATTCATGTTCTCTTTAATAAATAAATACAAAAAAAGTTACATGCATGTGATTGTTTATGAATATCCACGGATCATAGGTATTCCATAACAATGATAATGCAAAAGGGCTCCCTCCTTTGTGTTGGAAGGTTATAGGCAGAGGTGTAGATTTTTTGGTAGTCACAATTAAATTTTTAGTACCACAAGATGAGGTCACCTTTGTCTTCTAGCTCTAGGATTTCCCCTCTAGCAATCTCTTGGAAGAGCCTGTATTGTCTCTCTTTGAGAAGCTTCACTTTCCTACAAGATAGAGTGTCATCTAGTGCATACATGGGTGTGATGAGGTAGGTGATGAGTCTTACCACTTGTATTAATCCCAACTGCATTTGATATGTAGTAGGTTGCAAAGTTGTCAACATAGCCTTGATCCACAAGTAGCACTCCTTGAAGGTGGAGGGTCTTGTCTTTCTAGCAAGTGAACCCCCTATCAAAGACCTTGGCGATGACTAGCTCTACCACTTCACTCACTAGAGGATGTAGAATACATGCTTCTAACTCTTGTTCCTGGCGCATGAGATGAGATTGAGGCATAAAAAGGCTTTGAAAGGTTTATCCTTTTATTTTGAAAACGTGGTGATTGTTGGCGGTAAAACACCCTTGAATATTTTGGTGCAAGAAAGAGGGAGGGACCACACGCTTGTAGTAGCTTCTCAAGTTTCAAAGTCTAGTTGTGGGTGTAGGTGGAATAGGTGGCAAAGGTGCAGGTGTCGGTGTAAAGAACCATGGTGCTACTTGAAAGCCTATCAAAGTAATGATGCCGGTGAGGATGTCAAGGGAGAAAATTATTGCTTCTCTTTCACTTTGGGTTGCACTCATTTTTGAGGTGTGGTTTTTGTAAACAATGTGAGCATGGTGCAACTCATGCCTTGCTTTTATGATTGCGGGGATGATGAGAAATGTACACAGTTTGAGTAGGGAAAGAGGTCTTAGCACCTCGTCAACACTGATGATACAGCACCCTGGCAAGAGTGTCTTGATAGTTTTTGTCACACTTTCTTCAAGCTCCTCCTTTTTGGTGGTCCAGTTGGAGAATTCAAGAATCCACTCATCCATGAAGAAAGGTAAACATGTCAGTCTTGTAAACTAAAGGTTACAAGATGTCCTCAATGGGGGTAGTCGATTTTGCAAAAAAGAATCAGTGGTCTCAACACCAAGGCTAATACATGATGGCCTTAGCATGAAAGGTACACAATAGCGTGCACCACCTAGCTTGGGATGCAACTAGGATGCAGCGACAAGACTATACAGCACACCACACACCATGTCACACAATTAAACATGTTGTGAATTGTGGTATCAGATGGCAGAGAAATAAGTCGAGATAGATTGACATTATCAATCTTCATCAGTAAACAACCCCACCATAACCAGTGTTCAAGGTTCAGAACATGAAGAGGCTAAACTTAGTTTTTCAACATGCTTTGCCTCATGGTAAGAAAACTCCAACTAGAGAGATAACCTTTCCAATTGGATTACGCGCTTAGCATATCCTTTATCACAAGATTAACACTTGTAAACTCCATATCCTCTCTAGGTAGCTAACAGTGTGTTTTTCCATCGTTTACAAACAGACATTCCTCCAAATGATCGATAAATAGGGATCATAATTCCTTGCATTATTGCTAACCATCTTGATTAAGTGTAGTGAGTTGATCTACAAGCACCCAAACCGAGCGATGAACTCTATTGGTGATTGATAGATCTACAATTAATCTCATAGAGATATTGCACATAGAATGTGAAATACTTTGGAAGTTGTTAATGTCATGAATGTGCATGCCACTCCAAATTAGTCTTTGTTGAACACTAGGTCCCATAGCACTTAGCGCACATGCATTGCGGAAAAAACAGATCTGAACTTGCATATTCATAACTATACTTGCCAATACATATTGCTAATGTTATGCTAGCAACTCACCAAGAAAGAATTAAATATCTTCCACGTGAAAATTGTGCTAACATATATGGGCCATAATAGAATTAAGGATCCATCACATCTAGGTACCAAATGAGCATAGTTTTGCTACATGTATAAACAACCATCCGTTAGAGTTTTGTAAAAAAATTGTAACCTTAACAAGTCTTACTAAGTATTCCACAATTTTTGGCCGCTGAAATTTCTCCTGATACTATGTGCTTCAAATGGTCAAGTAAATGGATGTGACCAGCACCTAGGGACTCTGTCATGACACATCATTAGAAAATATGCACCAATGTTAGTCCCAGAGACTCATATTCTCCACATATGAAATATGTCTCAGATAAGGATGCCCAAAAAACAAACATCATATAAGTACAAGATGTATCTATGTGTGGAGGTAGCTATAAACACTCTACAACATGAGTGAGAGGGACCCTCATTATCCTTACTCCACATTGGCTAAACTAAACTCCTTGAGTTCCTAGACCATGTTGCTCCTCGTGTGACAACATGTGCGGATACGCCACGAGCGGATGCTAGCATAGTGAGAACAGAACCAACAACTCTATGTCGAATCTTAGCCCATAGGCACATGGAAACAATGAAATGGGTGTCAACAACCTTCTAAGACAATCTCTAATCAAGGAGATCAAATCTAAGCATTCTTATGCACTAGTGAAAGCAATCCAACGTATGATGCTCATGTACAAAGAACTCGTCAAACGGATACCCAATTTGCAAGAAAACTCACCCAAAAGCTCGTAGGAGCTCACTTCCTGATCTCGTCAGAATCTCACACTCTTGGCATTGGATGGAAGCCCTCGTTGCTGCTTACATGTTGGCGGTGTCGTTTTCACAATGGACCTTCCGTAGAGTGTGTAGGGAAGAGAAGATATCACACTCTCTCTCAGACACAGTGCACAGTGAAACACGAAATTGATTAATTCAAAAGATAGGCTTAGGGTTACAAAATTTAACTTATAAACATTCCTCCTTAGAGGCTTGTTCCCACAAAGTCTAATTGGCTGCTCAAATATTACAGAAAATATCATTCCGCTTCAAAAATAATGATACAACAACTTGGGGAAATTTCTTCTATGTTCCGCCGTCAACACTCCCCCCTTTTGCGTCCATGTCATCCTTGACATGACGGGTCTTGCTATTTTGCTTCAGTGAAAGTTGTCCTTCTGTCAATGGAAGCCTGGTGGCTTTAGCAACTTCAGGTATGATTTGTACCTTATATTCCTTAAAGTAACTCTTGGGCCGAATATTTTGCTATCGTATGTAAAGAATCTCGTGTAGAAATCTTCCTCAAAAGCTTGCATGTGATAGCTGGGCAAAAACTGATTCTTTGTTATAGTAAATGTAAGACCTCTAGAGATGGCTGTTTTGACAAATCATATGTCATTGTGGTGACAGTGTCACCCGTTGACAGGAGTGTTGAGTCCGTTGCTTTGGAAGGTGCGAACACTTCAATGCATGCCAAACAAGGTTTTGCAGATTTTTTTATCATTACACACGTCAAGTCTGGAGAGCCACTGAAGATCTTAATGGTGCCCTTCAGGGTTTTCACCATATAAGAGACACTTATTCTCTCTCCTTCCTTGGGTGGTGGCATAGAGAGGTAGTTAAGCCAGTTTGGATGTTTCTTTAGGATTCTCAAATGATTTACCCAAGTGTGGACACAAGGGACGGGGCAAAATAAGAGGTCATCCCGAATGATTTTTGGGCCCTCCACCAAGTATTTCAAAAATCATGGGTACCTTATGAGCCAGGATTTTCTTCATCTTGGTTGAGAATCCACTTTTTGCTACAACCTCTGTATTCTTGACATCTACTTCATCTTGGTTGAGAGTCCACTTTTTTTGCTACAACCTCTATATCCTTGACATCTACTTTAGATATTGACTCCATAGATTCTGCTTTGACTCTCTTCTTTATTATTATCACTTCATACTTTAGGAGAGGATATGGGAGTGTGAGTTGCATCCATTCTTCCCTAAGCACATTTGCGGCCAGCCCTTGGACTCCTATAGAATGTAGCACTCTTGATTCCCATACCAAGGCTGCCTTGTGGTCCTCTGTTGTGGCCTTTTCTATCAAAAGCTGGAGGTGTGTCTCCTCCTCCATGGTCAATGATTGTGTTTCTTCTACCTCTATCTCCAATTGTTCTTCTTGGTGTTGCACATCATCCGCACCCTCAAGAATTTCCATTGGCTCATCTCTGGCATTTTTCCTTGCTTCACTGAGCCCTAGTTCTTATTCTTGTGTCCTTAATTTTTCTATCTCTCTTTGTAATTTTGTGATCTGTTGTTGGGCCAGTGTATCTTGTTAAGTAGCTTCGTCTGCCATGTCAACCATCATCTCTTGCAGTGTTGCCAGATTCTTTTGGAGTTCTTCATATTCTTTCTAAAGAGCTTTATGTTTAGCTTTCATTCTTCCTTTTGCGGCTAGAGACCCTTCTGCCATATGCATTCGCTATCTTTGCTCCAGCCGTAATTCCTTTTACATGTTGGTGATTTGCACTCCCAATGCTTATATAGCTTGAGTATCTGCCCTTGCACTTGCCCGCACTACCCTTCGTGCTGCTCTTAATCTTTTGATTGTCAAATCCTGAAGCTCTAATTTTTCTTCAGCTCCAACACTTCAACTTTTGCTACCTCTAGCTCATCTTCTACCTTCTCTTTTCCACTTTGAGAGCCTTGACTTCTCTTAATGCCTCTGCCATCTCAAGTGTGAGAGTATCTCGTTTTCTCTCAGCCTCCCTTAGTGTTTTAATGATAGTTTTGAGCTCCTTGGCTGGTTCTTTAGCTTTTAGGTGGGTAACTTGTACCAAGCCCAAGAGATTATCATGTTCCATTTGCATATGATCATCCGTTGTATGTTGCATACTGTTCTCTTCAGCAATGGTAAGAGACCATGTTCTGACTCTATCCAGTATTTGATAGACAGCTCTTATGTCATCTTCATTTGCTGCTACCAGGTTTCTAGCTATTGGCCTATTGATAGGGCCAGCAAATGGAACCTGATGTCCTGTACAGATCATTTTTCCGATTGGTGGTACTCTCCACAAGTTGGTTAATGGTCTCCATAGTAGGCGCTTGAGGGGTGCCTGGCACTCTAGGTTGTGGGGAGAATCTTTCTAGAGATACTCTTTGTGATTCTTGATCTACCTTTGGTTCTTCAAATCTATCAGCGTTGTACTAGCCCGTAGAGAACTCTTGTCTCTCTTGTTCCTCTTTTGTAGCCCATGGTAGAATAGGCATTCCATAGACTATTGTTGAAGCCTCTGCCATTGGGTTCCAACTTGAATGAGGTCTACATATGTGTCTCTTTTGTCTTTCTCCTTAACCCCCGGTGCAGGTGTGGCCTTTTCTATTTCTTTTGGTGAGGATTGTGGTTTGGGTGTAGAGTGTTTTGGACTTGGAGCAGGGGTGGAAGAGCCTACTGGTGAAGGTGGTGGTGTTTCCACTTTTGTCATTTCACCCTCCTGATCCTTCTTCACTGGAGGTTCTAGTGTTTCCTTCAGCTTCTTCTTGATGTCTTGAATTTCCTCCATAGTGAAAGGCTCTAAGTTTTGTTGTTCAAGCACCCTTTTTGTCTCTTCATACGCCTGAATGTAGTGATCAAACTGGTCCTCTAATGGTCTAGAGGAGCTTCCTCCGACTTTTGCCGGGTCTGGTACACAGTACTCTTCAAAATCCCCCTTGAGTACTCAATCCGCTTTGGATTTCTCAATCAGTGTCTCGATCCGAGTGGCTTTTTGGCTATGTGCTTCCTTGGGCCTTGTTTCCCTAGCCATTGCTACTTTTCCTTTCTTCTTTGGCAGTTCCACAGGCTCTTCTTCAAGTACTATTTCTAACCTTCTTCTTAGCCTTGTGGTGACTGGTGGAGCCACTACACTTACTGGTTCATCTTTTGTATCTGGCTTTAGCTTGAACCACTCGTTCTGTGTTGGTGGCTTTGGCCACTATCCTCTAGCACCGATGGCTTCATATGCAATCTTTGTCAAGGTTTTCCCTCCTCCAATGTACTTAGGCTTTTCCATGGCCATGCCAACCACTTGCTCATGCAGGTATTGGGCGTAGTTCACTTCTTTGGCCATGATGCTTTTGAATGCCTAGGTTATGGTTGTTGCCACTGCATGGGGAGGAGTGGTGTATTTTTGGGGCCTCCTACTGCAAACATGGAAGTATTGGTTGTAGAGATTGCATGTCTTTGCAGAACTCGGGTCCACCAGGTCCTCAAATGTTTGATTAGGATTCTTTTGTGCATAGACCTTTACTTCCTCTCTCCTTTCCCAAACTGAAATTCCCTTATTGGGGAGCCCAAGTCCATCTGCTATGGTTTGAGGGGTGATCAAAGTTTCTGTCTTCTAGCCATCCAAGGCCGTGATCACTGCCTTGCCATCTTTTTAAATCGCATTGACTAGCTCATAGACTCTCTGAACATCCACACTTTTTGGTGGTGTTGTGAAGAATTGATGGAGCTCTGCTCTTTCGAGCTGGTTGAGGGTTTCTTCCCAGTTTGCAAATTTAACATCTCCCGTGGATTCATTGGGATATCCACTGTGTTGCCTTGTGGGTCTCTTGGTATATTGTCACTCCTTGCTTTTCTAAAGTGTCCTCGTTTACCCAAGCCTTAGCTGGCTTAAGTGTCTCCTCTGGCACAATGCAGGGATCACTAGCTGCAATAATGTCCTTCATGGACATTCTTTTCTTCTTTGCTGGTGATTTACTAGCCTCCATAGATCCTACAAGCACTTCAAGTGCGAAAGTTAGCTAATCTTGCATTTTCGCAGTTTCTAGCTATCCAAATGACTTTTAAATTGAAAAAAAAGGCTAATTAGTGCCGAAGGGTGCAGTGCACATGGTGTTGTGGAGGCTTAGAGGGGTTAAAGTTAGTCTCCAGGTTCATTTTCAATTTAGTGAAACATCATACGCGTATAATGTCTACTTTGTCAAAAATGGCTCAGGTGTGAAGTGTAAGTGGTCATTGGCATGGGATACCCTTCTGTGACATAAGAATTTGATTTGGGCTTCTCCTCCTGTGCTTGGAGTCAAATCAATAATAGAGTTTTGGATTTTGATAATGGGGTTAAAATGGGTATAGAGCCATAGAACTTGATGGGACTTGAGCTTTGGGCTAATATTACTGGGGTAAAGACCTTGGTGGTGAAATTTTTGCCCAAAACTATCATTTGTCTATAGCAAGACATTATACGCGTATAATGTCTCCATTGAGTTTTCTGGCTTAGAATTCCCATGTAGCTTCCTTTAAGTGACTGGGACTCCCTTCATCAACTATTATTATTATTTAGAGATGGGTTATGTGGATGGGGACCTAGAATGCTTCCTTTGGTGGGATTTTTTGAATTTGAGTGTTCTGAATAACTATGGAGTTTGTGTTTCATCTCATGTAGTTGGTTGTCAAGTTGAAGTTGCTTGTAAAGGTTGTAGGAGATCAAGTTGCCTTGAGCTCCTAAATCAAGCATTGTTGTGGCCTTCACTTGATTGTGTCCTATTTTGACATAGATTTCGGGTTCCTTTATGGTCTTGTCATCAAAGTCTATTACTTGAATGGCATTTATATTTAGAGGTGGTCCATGTTGTTGTTGTCATCAAAGAAGCTTCCTTTTTGCTATCCTTTCCTTGGCCATTGCTTGAGCTTCTGCAACAATTTCTTGTTTTGTGTGCGTTCATTTCTTTGCATGATGGATTTGTTGGAGCATATTTGGGGTTAGTGGTAGATGAAATCTTTTTAGTCAACAACCATTAATTCGTTAGGTATTTCTTCCCCATCCAATGTAGCAAGCTTGACGGCCCCATTTGGTGATAATTCTTTGATCACAAAAGGTCCATCCCTTCCTTTTTAAGTTTCTTTGCATGTTGTTTTAACATGTAAACCAAGACATAATAGCATGTTTTGAATTTTTTGGAGCATACATGCTTATCAAAAAATTCTTTTTACCTTCATTTTGTGCATAGATATAAGCTAGATATATACCTTTGTTTTGTGCATAGATATAAGCTACTACTTTCAAGCGAAGCTCATCTAGCTTTTCAAGGTCATCTATTCGTGAAGATATTTCATGACCTGTCCACTCTAGAGATTTTGCTACTCTTAGTGTTGGGATTAAGAATTCCTTAGACAGTATAGCATTAAATTCAAACACCATGTTGTACGGTGTTGTTCCTATCGAGGTTTTGTAAGCAATCCTATACACCCATAAAGTTGAATGTAGCTTCTCATCCCAATCCGTTCTAGACTCCGATACTATCTTAGTTAAGATTGTGCATAGAGTCTTATTTGTAGCTTCTACTTGGCCATTAGCCTGTGGGTGGTAAGGAGCTGACTTCTTATGAACTATCATGAAGTCTTCAAGAAGATTTTTAATTATCTCATTTATGGAATGTGTGCCTCGATCATTGATAGTTTCTATAGGTAGACCATATCTAACAAAGACATTTTTGTATAGAAATTATGAAGTAGTCATGGCATCACCCTTTTGTGTAGCTTTAGCTTCTACCCATCTGGTGAGATAATTTATGGCCACGATGATATATTGGGCATGTGTTTTGTAATAAGGGGGTGGTATTGGTCCTACAAAGTCTATTCCCCACTTGGCAAAAGCTCTGGCTCCCATTATTGGTCGTAAGGGCATCTCAGGGACCAGGGATAGTGGGAGAGGGTGGGAATTTGTCGCTAGGCGGGATCAGGGAAACGCAAGCAAAGCTTGTGTGTGTGTGTGTGTGTGTGTGTGTGTGTGTGTGTGTGTGTGTGTGTGTGTGTGTGTGTGTGTGTGTGTGTGTGTGTGTGTGTGTGTGTGTGTGTGTGTGTGTGTGTGTGTGTGTGTGTGTGTGTGTGTGTGTGTGTGTGTGTGTTTTGTTCTCTACCTTTTCTTTCTACATGCCAAATGTCAGGCTACCAGCAATAGACAAGGCTGCGAAGACTCGGGATTCAATACTCATCTTGTATGTGTGTGTATATGTCAAGCCAAACGCGTATGTGTGTATATATGTCAAGCCAAACGCGCAGGGTGGGGTCATGGCAAACAGGTAGCTGAGCACCGTGTTTGTGTGAGGGATTTGAATTTATTTTTTTCATATAGTATGTTCCCATGGTAAGACCGTGTGAACGCAATCTGCTAAGCATATGTAGAATCGTTTGGCAGAGTCGTTCAAGTCACAAAATTTGCATCTCTTGCACACACGATCACCATATTCTCGATGCGCTCATTGGCTATGTTATGCCATCTTTTCTCAATATGTAGTAGATTAAAAAAAGAGAAACGACTTTCTCCAAATTGTACACAACAACACTCAAGCATTTATCAATGGCATCTTAATGCAAATAATTTGTAAGCACACATTCATGACAATTCCTTCAATTTTTTGATGCCGTATCCAACCAATTGGATGGTAATGTTGACACTCAAAGAACACTTGTATTTGGATTCATTTTGTTTTTTTTCACATGCTCAACTCTCAATTGGTGCACACATTTGGTTCATAAAGCACCCCAAATTTTATGGTAAATTCTTCACATCTATGATGTCATAAGCAATCAATTGAACGATAAATTATCATGGACACACTTATGTAATGGGTATGCAATCATAAAAATCCCAAGATTTTACTGCAAAAGTGGTGCACCTTGATACTTAATTGGGTAATGTACTTAGGCCACATACGTGCACATTCTTCCTTGGAAGAGTCAAGCCCAACTTATAATCATTACAACTTTAAGTTGCTCATTTTCACCTCCATAATTATCATGATGTTATGGATTCAAATGATAACACACATCTACAGTTACACATATCAATGCTATATTGCCATGTTCCATCAAATAAACAATAATTAGCGTGGAAATATACTAAAATTCTCCAAAATTGAGCATCATTCTCAAGGCCAATTGTGACACACTCATCAAGTATTTGGCCAAATTAAACATCATAATTGGTTAAAAAATACCAATTATTCATTCAAGCACTGGATTGCACATGCCATTGAGTAGGCACACACACCCAAATGTAGGCCAAAAGTTTTATGCAAAAATTACATCAATTCCACATTGCAATTCTCAAATTTCACACTCAATCAAGCATAAGTGAATGCATGCATGCTTAATTTCTTAAAAATTAGCACTATTTTTACCCAATCAAGAAATGCACACACTCAAAAGTGAAGCACAAATTATAGAATTTCTCTCAATTGGCAATGCATTTAGGCTTACACCTAATCATTGCACACACTTTCTATTATCATTTCACGATCAAACATCATTTACGTGCCCTAATTGACCATCAATCATAGAAAATCAAGTGGTCTTGGATAGGCACACACTCAATTTTCACCAAATTTTTTGGCATTTAGGCTTATCCAATGATTGAATTAGTCTAACATACACATCATTTACATGATTGCATACTCATGTATCATCAATTTTTATGTATGCACACATTCGCGATTAGGTGCACACACACTTTAAATTTTTGACAGTTTTTTTCCTTCCTTGGTGCATGCACACATGATTTTTATGCACACACGTGAATTCTCATTGAGAATTAAGCATTACTTGGATACACACAAAGTTCATTAGTCACAATTTGACTATCAATTTCATTCTGAGTGTATCAAATTAGGTGCAAAGTGTAGGTCAATTTGTGTTACACACCTAATTTTAGCAAATAATTAGCAACATTGAACCTCATTAATCAATCAAAAATTGACATAACAAGTGAATTCACTTACATCGTAATTACCCTCCAAGTTATTCCTTTGCTCCACGCGAAGACGCATCATTGCACACACAAGTGTGTGCACCATCAAATCAGCTCCAAAATTGACCATTTGTAGGTCAAACTTCAAACACTCAAATCATCAAATTAAGCATAAATTAGCACAATTAACTTGATTAGAGTGATGATTCCACCTCTTACAAGGGGATTTAACATACTTTACATTTCAATTGTGAGTGGTTAGGTTAGCAAGGTTAGTCAAAATTAGCATGAAATTAGTACAATTAGCATGGAAATGAAGCGAATTAGCAAGGATTAGCATGAAATTAGTGAAATTGGGAGTTTGGGGTATTCATAACTCAACATTAGCATCAATTTCTTGCACAATCATCATCAAATCACACAAAAATTGAGTTACACACTCAAAAACCAAGAAACTAGTAATGAAATTACTCTATTCTACACAATCTAAACTTACTAGCTTAGGTTATCAATCCCCGGCAATGGCGCCAAATGTTGGGAGGCATTGTAGCACGACCTAATTGCAACCCACACAAAATTATCAAATATGTGGGTCGGCAACCCGGTTAGGGCATGGAAGCATGAGCATCGGATGAATGGAAGAGGATTCAAGAGATCACCTCTCCAATGCAAGTAGAGATTAGCCATGGCAAGACTAACTCTAATCATTCTCTAATCACTAATCTAACAACTCCTACACACATCAAGTCCATCGAAGTCCAACTTTCCATAGACTAAAAACCCCAAGCACACTAATGATAAGCACACACTAATTACCACATGTCAATTACGACACTTCATCAATAGCTACACACACGAGGTGAATGGTGCTAGAGCTTCATAAAACCTATCTACACACAAGCAAAGAATAGGGTTCACACACAAATTACAAGATTAAGATGCTAAATCAACCTAATTTGCGATGCTAAATATCACAAATCAATTGCTCATACAGAGATAAGAGTGGTTAATAGCAAGAAGTACATACATCTCTCAAATCTAGAATAATGAAAGTGTAATACTACCTTATGACAAGATGAAATGTAGAGAAGAAGAGAATAATGAGAAAATAGGAATTAGATTAATCAAGAAGATCTTACTCTAATTACAATGGTTAGCACTAGCTTCTCAAGCATACACATTAAGCTCAAGGCTAAGCCATAGAGTGAACACTCTAGAGAGAGGGAGCTCTCAAAAGTGGGTCCTTAAGAGTGGATACTCAAGAATGAAGCCTCCTTGCCTAAAGTCTTCCTTTTAAGGGCTTTCACCACAATCCCTTCTACTATGGGTTTAAGCTTGAGCCCTCAAACTACCATATACAGCTTTGGAACTCCAAGTGAGCCCAAAACTTATACAAAGTGAGTGGAAATATTATGCACAACCATAGATATCTCCCGCTTGATGCATATTCGATGTACCCTGTGTTAGCCGCTGCTAACATTCCCCCCTTCCTAATTTGGCACATGTCCTCGTGTGCCGGTGAAGCAAGACACGGCTACATGGTAGAAAGCAAGTCCATGGAAGAAATGTTGAGCTGCAAAACATAAGAACAAGTAATGAGCATCAAAGGCCAACAAGGATACAAAACCTAAAGTACAATGAACAATCATGCAAAGTAAATTGTTTGCTTCTAAAAGATGAGTGAATCATAGTCAAAAACTAGACAACATAAAGCAAAAAAGACACATGTACTATTGTGAAGATTAAACCACTTGAAATTTCAGCTTTATGCATGAAACACAAGCAATCAACTAAGAACCTAGACTAATGCAAGTTTATAAACCCACTAGCCTAAAAACTATGTGAACAATATTAATAAATCATTGAAGTCTATCATGTCTACGGGCTATAAAAAAGCTCCTAATCTATTAGTACATTGTCACAGTTTTTTGAAGCTCATGGACGTTTTTTTTTGTCATTCATTGAAAAAAGTAAAGAACGATACAAGGCTACCATCCCAAGGCAAGTCTAGGTCTAGGTGTGACTCTCGGCTTCTTGAACCCTCAAGAAGGTGTTCCAAAACCCTTTTAGCCTACCAAGGTGACCGCTAACCCCTATCAGTCGAGGGCATCAGTGTAGGGACTTGACCAAGCGAGCCAAGGTGATTCCCCTTGCCTGCCAAGTGCCAATAAGGCGCTAGGCCTCACATAGACACAACATAACATAGAAATATTCTTTTCATGTGTCTAGTAGCATTTTTTCTACTTTTTCTTGACACTTTTTTTCTTCATTGTTTCATTTTTTAGCACTTTTTTATTTCTTACAATGTGAGATGCTAATGGCAATTGGAATAAATGAGTAAAGCCTAGTCATAGCCCTAGGTCATGTTAAAAATGAATGGAGTATTAAAACTATCACTAAGAATCTAGGACTAATGAGAAATCAACCTACATTAATCTAAGGTCAAGGCCAATTACCTATGATTAGCACACATAAAACCTAATTTTTGATGAGTTAATTTTCACAAAGCAAAGTGTTGAAACTTTAGTATGCCTAGCTTTTGAACATGAAAGAACCATTGCTTAGAAGCAAAAATCACTTAAGCCAAGCATAGAGAACGAGAGATGAACAAAAGAGCAAAATCATGGAAGGATTACACCTATTCATGCTCTTTTGAGCATCCTTGAGCAAGCATCCCCTTTGTATAGAGAAGCTTCTTGATCTTTTTATTTGAAAAAGAAGCTTTTTGAACCTAAGTGTAAACACAAGCTACAAAAGCCAATTATTGAAATCCAAAAACACACAAAAAACATTAATGAAAACCTAAAGCTAGGGTCTTGCATATCCGAATTTGCAAAAGGGAAAAACCCCAAGGGAAAAAAGTGCCTTTGGTTATGCACATGATGCTCTTGGATAGAAAATTTATGCATACACATCAAAATGAGAGAGATAAAAATCTTCTAAATAAGAAAATGTTGCAATTTAAAGTCCTCTCATGCATGATTCAAAAGTTTGATTAATTTCTAGCTCAATGAAATACGGAAGAAACAAGCCAAGAGCTGAAAATAATGCAAATTTTGATGAAATGAAGTGGCTCTTGAAAGCCAAATTTATATTTTTAAATTTTTCCAAACAGTTGGCTAACAACTAGCTCACATGAAATTTTACATTTTTTGAGCAATCTATGAGCTAGAGATGACTACAACTTGATGAAATGAAAATGAATGGCTCTCAATAGCCAAATTATGTACTTTAAAGGTAAAAAACGTTGGGTAAACACTAGCTCAAAATGAAAAAATTTAACTTTTGACCAAGCTATGAGCTAGCATATATACAACTTATAATCCAAACAATTGGAATGGCTCTAAGTAGCCAAATTTTGCAATATTTGCAATGATGACCCCTTCTTGGATCAATGAAATCTCTTGTTGCCCACAACCCTTCAAAATAAACTCAAGTTTTAGTGCTAAAGCATTTATTCATGCACATCAAGAACCACAAATTTCATGCTCCCTCATAAAACCAAAATGATATTTTATGGCCACTCAAAAAAGCTCAATGTTAGTGCTATGCAAGGATTTTTCAATAAATCAAGCACTAAAATGTACAAGCGATGCTAAGTTCAAATTTTGATGCACACTCTCAATCAAGCATTAGAAATCTTAAAGTGAATCACAACCAAGAAGAATTTTCATTTCTTTGCAACAAAGTTTTCCATTAAGATGGTTGGCACTAATGCATACGCCAAAAATTAAGTGCAATGAGATTCATTTATGCATGGAAATGCTCACACAATCAAAGCAAAAATGAAGAAAATGTCATGGCTCTTGATTGGATAGTCCAAATTTGCAACTTAGTTATGTGTCCCTCAATAAGAAATCTGACTCTCAACATGTTCCGCCAATCATCCCTTTCTCTACAGGACACTCCCTTTAGTGCTATGTAAGCAAAAAATGTCAAAAATCATCGCAAGTGCAATAGTTTTAGTGCAATCCAAGTAGAAGTTTTCAATGAATCGATGGAAGATACAACTTTCATGTCCATGCTCTCATGTAGTTAAACTGAGAGTAAAGGTCAGCTTGAGGCAAATTATGTTTTTTCCAAATACAAAGTGATAAGCATTGGAAAATGTAAATATGTGACAATGAAATCCGATGGGAACTTCAAGCAAAAATAATTTTAAACATTTCAAAGCATGAGCATAAATCTTTTGAAGCCATATCATTAGTGAAAATTTCACAACATTAACATACAAAAAAACTAATCACATCTTTTTATTGTATGCGTCTCCAATAGGCCGTCTCAAGGACACAGTTTTACTTGATTTCTTTGAGCCATCACATTTTTATGTCTCCCTTAATTACTTATTTTCACATGGCGCAATCATGTCTCAACATATCAATGGATGGCCAAGTGTACATTTCTATATATTTTTTAGAGGGAGAAGATGGTGGGAACAAACCCCCATTAAATTGATTTTGTTAATTTTGAATGTGACGATGGATTGATGAGGCAAGCACAGCCATAGGCCAGCGCTGAAGGGTGGGTAGTGAAGAGTCCACAGCTAGTAGGAGACAGGGTAGTGGGAGGACCATTCGCGGGCTCGTGAGGTTAGCAGCCAAGGTTGGCACAACTGGAATTTGTGCGTGCAAGTAGATCACCGTGTAGGGCATATGCTGCAGCCAACTCGCGTGTGAGTATGGGACCAGGGACAGCGACAGAGGGTTGGAATTTGTCACAAGGCGGGATCAGGAAAACGCAAGCAAAGCTTTTGTGTGTGTGTGTTTTGTCCTCTTTCCCTTTTCTCTCTACACGCCAAATGCCAGGTTGCTAGCAATACACACGGCTGCAAGGAGTCGGGATTCAAGACTCATCATGTATGTGTGTGTCTATGTCAAGCCAAACGGGCAGGGTAGGGTCATGGAAAGCAGGTAACTGAGCACCGCGTGTGTTCAGGGATTTGAATTTTTTTTTTCTTAGAGCATGTTCCCATGGTAAGACTGTGTGAATGCAATTGGCTAAGCATATGTAGAATCATTTGGTAGAATCATTCAATTAACAAAATTTTCATCTCTTGCACACACAATCACCATATTGTTGATGCGCTTGTTGGCTACGTTATGCCATCTTTTTCAATACGTAGATTAAAAAAAGAGTAATGACTTTCTCCAAATTGTACACAACAACACTCAAGCATTTGTCAATGGGATTTTAATGCAAATAATTTGTAAGCACACATTCATGACAATTCCTTCAATTTTTTGATGCCGTATCCAACCAATTGGATGGTAATGTTGACACTCGAAGAACACTTGTATTTGGATTCTTTTTTTTTTTTTTGGACATGCTCAACTCTCAATTGGTGCACACATTTTGGTGCATAAAGCACCCCAAAATTTTATGGTAAATTCTTCACATCTATGATGCCATAAGCAATCAATTGCACGCTAAATTATCATGGACACACTTATGTAATGGGTATGCAATCATTAAAATCCCAAACTTTTACTGCAAAAGTGGTGCACCTTGATACTTAATTGGGTAATGTACTTAGGCCACATACGTGCACATTCTTCCTTGGAAGAGTCAAGCCCAACTTATTATCATTACAAATTTAAGTTGCTCATTTTCACCTCCATAATTATCATGATCTTATGGATTCTCATGATAACACACATCTACAGTTACACATATCAATTCTATGTTGCCATGTTTCATCAAATTAAAAATCATTAGCATGGAAATATACTAAAATTCTCCACAATTGAGCATCATTCTCAAGGCCAATTGTGACACACGCATCAAGTATTTGGCCAAATTAAACATCATACTTGGTAAAAAATACCAATTATTCATTCAAGCACCAGATTGCACATGCCATTGAGTAGCACACACCCAAATTTAGGCCAAAATTTTTATGCAAAAATTACATCAATTACACATTGCAATGCTCAAATTTCACACTCAATCAAGCATAAGTGAATGCATGCATGCTTAATTTCTAAAAAATTCGCACTATTTTTACCCAATCAAGAAATGCACACACTCAAAAATTAAGCACAAATTATCAAATTTGGCTCAATTGGCAATGCATTTAGGCTTACACCTAATTATTGCACACACTTTCTATTATCATTTCACAATCAAAAATCATTTAGGTGCCTTAATTAACCATCAATCATAGAAAATCAAGTGGTCTTGGATAGGCACACACACTCAATTTTTTGCCCAAGTTTTTGGCATTTAGGCTTATCCAATGATTGAATTAGACTAACATACACATTATTTACATGATTTCATACTCATGTATCATCAATTCCATTAATTTTTATGTATGCACACATTCGAGATTAGGTGCACACACACTTAAAAATTTTGACAGTTTTTTTCCTTCTTTGATGTATGCACACACACAATAATTTTTATGCACACACATGAATTCTTGCTGAGAATTTAACATTATTTGGAGACATACAAAGTTCATTAGTCACAATTTGACTATCAATTTCATTCCAAGTGGATCAAATTAGGTGCAAAGTGTACGTCAATTTGTGTTACACACCTAATTTTAGCAAATAATTAGCAACATTGAACCTCATTAATCAATCAAAAATTGACATAACAAGTGAGTGCACTTACATCGTAATTACCCTCCAAGCTATTCCTTTGCTCCACGCGAAGACGCATCATTGCACACACAAGTGTGTGCACCATCAAATCGGCTCCAAAATTGACCATTTGTAGGTCAAACTTCAAACACTAAAATCATCAAATTAAGCATAAATTAGCACAATTAACTTGATTAGAGTGATGATTCCACCTCTTACAAGGGGATTTAACATACTTTACACTTGAATTGTTAGTGGTTAGGCTAGCACAGTTAGTAAAAATTAGTATGAAATTAGTAGAATTAGCATGGAAATAAAGCGAATTAGCAAGGGTTAGACTGAAGTTAGTGAAATTGGGGGTGGAATTGGGGGTTTGGGATATTCATAACTCAACATTAGCATCAATTTCTTGCACAATCATCATCAAATCACACCAAAATTAAGTTACACACACTCAAAAATCGAGAAACTAGTAATGAATTTACTCTATTCTACACATCCTAAAGTCACTAGCTTATGTTATCGATGCCCGACAACGGCGCCAAATGTTGGGAGGTGTTGTAGCATGACCTAATCACAACCCACACAAAATTATCAAATCCTTGGATTGGCAACCCGGCTAGGACATGGAAGCACGAGCATCGGATGAATGGAATAGAGGATTCAAGAGATCACCTCTCCAATGCAAGTAGAGATTAGCCATTGCAAGAGTAACTCTAATCATTCTCTAATCACTAATCTCATAACTCCTACACACATCAAGTCCACTGAAGTCCAACTTGCCATAGACTAAAAACCCCAAGCACACTAATGATAAGCACACTATAATTACCACATGTCAATTACGGCACTTCATCAATACCTACACACACGAGGTGAATGGTGCTAGAGCTTCATAAAACCTATCTACACACAACCAAAGAATAGGGCACACACACAAATTACAAGATTAAGACACAACTTAATCAACCTAATTTGTGATGGTTAATATCGCAAATCAATTTCTTATAGAGAGATAACAGTGGTTAATAGCAAGAACTACATATATCTCTCAAATCTACAATAATGAAAGTGTAATACTACTTCATGACAAGATAAAATGTAGAGAAGAAGAGACTAATGAGAAAATAGGAATTAGATTAATCAAGAAGAGCTTACTCTAATTACAATGGTTAGCACTAGCCTCTCAAGCATAAACATTAAGCTCAAGGGTAGGCCATAGAGTGAACACTCTAGAGAGAGGGACCTCTCAAAAGCGGATCCTCAAGAATGAAGCCTCCTTGCCTAAGGGCTTTCACCACAATCCCTTCTACTATGGGTTTAAGCTTGAGCCCTCAAACTACCATATACAACTTTGGAACTCCAAGTGAGCCCAAGACTTATACAAAGAGAGTGAAAATATTATGCACAACCATAGATATATCGCGCTTGATGCATATTCAATGTAGCCTGTGTTAGCCGCTGCTAGCATTCCCCCATTCCTAATCTGGTGCACGTCCTCATGTGCCAGTGAAGCAAGAGAGGTGACATGGTAGAAAGCAAGTCCATGGAAGAAATGTTGAGCTGCAAAACATAAGAACAAGTAATGAGCATCAAACGCCAACAAGGATACAAAACATAAAGTACAATGAGCAATCATGAAAAGTGAATTTTGTGCTTCTAAAACATGGGTGAATCATAGTCAAAAACTAGACAACATAAAGCAAAAAAGACACATGTACTATTGTGAAGATTAAACCACTTGAAATTTCAGCTTTATGCATGAAACACAAGCAATCAATTAAGACCCTAGGCTAATGCAAGTTCAAAAACCCACTAGCCTAAAAACTATGTGACCAATATTAATAAATCATTCAAGTCTATCATGTCTATGGCTATAAAAAAGCTCCTAATCTATTAGTACATTGTCACAGTTTTTTGAAGCTCATGGAAGTTTTTTTTTGTCATTCATTGAAAAAAGTAAAGCACGATACAAAGCTACCACCCCAAGGCAAGTTTAGGTCTAGGTGTGACTCTCGGCTTCTTGAACCCTCAAGAAGGTGTTCCAAAAACCTATTAGCCTACCAAGGTGACGGCTAACCCCTATTAGTCGAGGGCATCAGTGTAGGGCCTTGACCAAGCGAGCCAAGGTGATTCCCCTTGCCTCTCAAGTGCCAATAAGGCGCTAGGTCTCACATAGACACAACATAACATAGAAATTTTCTTTTCATGTGTCTAGTAGCATTTTTGCTACTTTTTTTGACACTTTTTTGCTTCATTGTTTCATTGTTTCATTTTTTAGCACTTTTTTATTTCTTCCAATATGAGATGTTAATGGCAATTGGATTAAAGGACTGAAGCCTAATCATATCCCTAGGTCATGTTAAAAATGAATGGAGTATTAAAAGTATCACTAAGAATCTAGGACTAATGAGAAATGCACCTACATTAATCTAAGGTCAAGGCCAATTACCTATGATTAGCACACATATAACCTAATTTTTGATGAGTTAATTTTCACAAAGCAAAGTGTCGAAACTTTAGTTTGCCTAGCTTTTGAACATGAAAGAACCATAGCTTAGAAGCAAAAATCACTTAAGCCAAGCATAGAGAATGGGACATGAACAAAAGAGCAAAATCATAGAAGGATTACACCTATTCATGCTCTTTTGAGCATCCTTGAGCAAGCATCCCCTTTGTATAGAGAAGCTTCTTGATCTTTTTATTTGCAAAAGAAGCTTTTTGACCCTAAGTGTAAACACAAGCTACAAAAGCCAATTATTGAAATCCAAAAGCACACAAAAAACATTAATGAAAACCTAAAGCTAGGGTCTTGCATATCTGAATTTGTCAAAGGGAAAAAAACCCAAGGGAAAAAAGTACCTTTGGTTATGCACAAAATGCTCTTCGATAGCAAATTTATGCATACACATCAAAGTGAGACATAAAAAGCTTCTTAATAAGCAAATTTTGCAATTTAAAGTCCTCTCATGCATGATTCAAAAGTTTGATTAATTTCTAGCTCAATGAAATATGGAAGAAACAAGCCAAGAGCTTAAAATAATGCAACTTTTGATGAAATGAAGTGGCTCTTGAAATCCGAATTTTACATTTTTAAAGCTTTCCAAAAAGTTGGCTAACAACTAGCTCACATGAAATTCTACATTTTTAGAGCAATCTATGAGCTAGAGATGACTGCAACTTGATTAAATGAAAACGAATGGATCTCAATAGCCAAATTATGTACTTGAATGCTCAAAAAAGTTGGGTAAACACTAGCTCAAACTAAAAAAAATTAACTTTTGACCAAGCTATGAGCTAGCATATATACAACTTTTAATCCAAACAATTGCAATGTCTCTAAGTAGCCAAATTTTGCAATATTTTTCTATGATGACCCCTTCTTGGATCAATGAAATCTCTTGTTGCCCACAACCCTTCAAAATACACTCAATTTTTAGTGCTAAAGCATTTATTCATGTACATTAAGAATCACAAATTTCATGCTCCCTCATAAAACCGAAATGATATCTTATGGCCACTGAAAAAAGCTCAATGTTATTGCTATGCAAGGATTTTTCAATTAAATCAGGTACTAAAACGTACAAGTGATGCTAAGTTCAAATTTTCATGCACACTCTCAATCAAGCATTAGAAATCTTAAAGTGAATCACAACCAAGAAGAATTTTCATTTCTTTGCAACAAAGTTTTCCATTAAGATGTTTGGCACTAATGCATACGCCAAAAATTAGATGCAACGAGATTCATTTATGCACAGAAATGCTCACACAATCAAAGCACACATGAAGAAAATGTCATGGCTCTTGATTGGATAGTCCAAATTTGCAACTCAATTATGTGTCCCTCAATAAGCAATCTGACTCTCAACATGTTCCGCCAATCATCCCTTTCTCTACTGGACACTTCCTTTAGCGCTATGCAAGCAAAAAATGTCAAAAATCATCACAAGTGCAATAGTTTTAGTGCAATCCAAGTAGAAGTCCTCAATGAATTGATGGAAGATACAAATTTCATGTCCATGCTCTCATGTAGTTAAACTGAGAGTAAAGGTCAGCTTGAGGCAAATTATGTTTTTTCCAAATGAAAGTGATAAGCATTGGAAAATGTAAATATGTGATATTGCAGTCCGATGAGAACTTCAAGCAAAAACAAATTCAAACATTTCAAAGAATGAACATAAATCTTTGGAATCCATATCATTAGTGACAATTTCACAACATTATCATACAAAAACTAATCACATCTTTTTATTGTATGCATCTCCAATCAGCCGTCTCAAGGACACAGTTTTACTTGATTTCTTCGAGCCATCACATTTTTATGTCCCCCTTAATTACTTATTTTCACATGGCGCAATCATGTCTCAACATATCAATGGATGGCCAAGTGTCAACAATTTTACATATTTTTTAGAGCGAGAAGATGGTGGGAACAAACCCCCATTCAATTGATTTTGTTAATTTGCAATGTGATGGTGCATTGATGAGGCAAGCAGAGCCATAGGCCAGCGCTGAAGGGCGGGCAGTGAAGAGTCCACAGCTACAAGGAGACAGGGTAGTTGCAGGACCATTTGCGAGGTCGTGAGGTTAGTAGCCAAGGTTGGCACAACTGGAATTTTTGTGTGTGTGTCAGTTGAAGGCAGCGAGTGAGATCAAAGTTGAGAGAGATTCTGACTTCCGAAATCACAGGACTCATCACAGTAGAACTCGCAACGTGGCAACAGCTTGTGAGTGTGTGCCTGTGTGATGCCAGCATTACCTCAAGCAGTCTTGACGAATGAGGATGGGTCAGAGCTCTTGACGGCGGCTGCAGTGCATATAAGGCGGGCTAGACGTGTAGTCAAAGACCCGAAATCAGCAATGTGTGTGTGTGTGTGTGTGTCTATCTGCAAGTATATCACCGTGTAGGGCATATGCTGCAGCCGACTCACGCATGAGTGTGAGACCAGGGATAGTGAGAGAGGGGAGGAATTTGTCGCAAGGTGGGATCAAGGAAACGTAAGCAAATCTTGTATGTGTGTGTTTTGTCCTCTTTCTCTTTTCTCTCTACACGCCAAACGCCAGGCTGCCAGCAATAGACAAGGCTGTGAGGAGTCAGGATTCAAGACTCATCTTGTATGTGTGTGTGTATATGTCAAGCCAAATGGGTAGGGTGGGGTAATGGCAAGCAGGTAGTTGAGCACCACGTGTGTGTGAGGGATTTGATTTTTTTTTTCTTAGAGTATGCTCCCATGGTAAGACTGTGTGAATACAATCCGCTAAGCATATGTAGAATCATTTGGTAGAGTCATTCAATTAACAAAATTGGCATCTCTTGCACACATAATCACCATATTCTCTATGTGCTCGTTGGCTACGTTATGCCATCTCTTCTCATTACATAGTAGATAAAAAAACAGTAACACCTTTCTTCCAATTGTACACAACAACACGCAAGCATTTGTCAATGGGATTATAATGCAAATAATTTGTAAGGACACATTCGTGACAATTCCCTCAATTTTTTGATACCGTATCCAACCAATTGGATGGTAATGTTGACACTCGAAGAACACTTGTATTTGGATTCTTTTTTTTTTTTTTGGACATGCTCAACTCTCAATTGGTGCACACATTTGGTTCATAAAGCACCCCAAATTATGGTAAATTCTTCACATCTATGATGCCATAAGCAATCAATTGAATGCTAAATTATCATGGACACACTTATGTAATGGGTATGCAATCATTAAAATCCCAAAATTTTACTGCAAAAGTGGTGCACCTTGATACTTAATTGGGAAATGTACCTAGGCCACATACGTGCACATTCTTCCTTGGAAGAGTCAGGTCCAACTTATAATCATTACAACTTTACGTTGCTCATTTTCACCTCCATAATTATCATGATCTTATGGATTTGCATGATAACACACATCTACAGTTACATATATCAATGCTATATTGCCATGTTTCATCAAATTAACAATCATTAGCATGGAAATATACTAAAATTCTCCACAATTGAGCATCATTTTCGAGGCCAATTGTGACACACGCATCAAGTATTTGGCCAAATTAATCATCATAATTGGTTAAAAAAATACCAATTATTCATTCAAGCACCGGATTGCACATGCCATTGAGTAGGCACACACACCCAAATGTAGGCCAAAATGTTTATCCAAAAATTACATCAATTCCACATTGCAATGCTCAAATTTCACACTCAATCAAGCATAAGTGAATGCATGCATGCTTAATTTTTTAAAAATTAGCACTATTTTTACCCAATCAAGAAATGCACACACTCAAAAATTAAGCACAAATTATCAAATTTGGTTCAATTGGCAATGCATTTAGGCTTACACCTAATCATTGCACACACTTTTTATTATCATTTCATAATCAAACATCATTTAGGTGCCCTAATTGACCATCAATCATAGAAAATCAAGTGGTCTTGGATAGACACACACACTCAATTTTTGCCAAATTTTTTGGCATCTAGGTTTATCCAATGATTGAATTAGTCTAACATACACATCATTTACATGATTGCATAGTCATGTATCATCAATTTCATCATTTTTTATGTATGCACACATTCGCGATTAGGTGCACACACACTTGAAATTTTTGACAGTTTTTTTCCTTCTTTGGTGCATGCACACACGCAATGATTTTTATGCACACACGTGAATTCTCAATGAGAATTAAGCATTATTTGGATACACACAAAGTTCATTAGTAATAATTTTGACTATCAATTTCATTCCAAGTGTATCAAATTAGGTGCAAAGTGTAGGTCAATTTGTGTTACACACCTAATTTTAGCAAATAATTAGCAGCATTGAACCTCATTAATCAATCAAAAATTGACATAACAAGTGAGTGCACTTACATCGTAATTATCCGTCAAACTATTCATTTGCTCCACGCGAAGACGTATCATTGCAAACACAAGTGTGTGCACCATCAAATCCGCTCCAAAATTGACCATTTGTAGGTCAAACTTCAAACAGTCAAATCATCAAATTAGGCATAAATTAGCACAATTAACTTGATTAGAGTGATGATTCCACCTCTTACAAGGGGATTTAACATACTTTACACTTGAATTGTTAGTGGTTAGGTTAGCAAGGTTAGTCAAAATTAGTAAAATTAGCATGAAATTAGTAGAATTAGCATGGAAATGAAGCAAATTAGCAAGTGTTAGCATGAAATTAGTAAAATTGGGGGTTTGGGGTATTTATAACTCAACATTAGCATCAATTTCTTGCACAATCATCATCAAATCACACCAACATTGAGCTACACACACTCAAAAAACGAGAAATTAGTAATGAAATTACTCTATTCTACACATCCTAAACTCACTAGCTTAAGTTATCGATCCCCAGCAACGGCGCCAAATGTTGGGAGGCGTTGTAGCACGACCTAATAGCAACCCACACAAAATTATCAAAGCCGTGGATCGGCAACCCGGCTAGGGCATGGAAGCACGAGCATCGGATGAATGGAATAGAGGATTCAAGAGATCACCTCTCCAATGCAAGTAGAGATTATCCATGGCAAGACTAACTCTAATCATTCTCTAATCACTAATCTAACAACTCCTGCACACATCAAGTCCACCGAAGTCCGACTTGCCATAAACTAAAAACCCCAAGCATTCTAATGATAAGCACACATTGATTACCACATGTCAATTATGGCACTTCATCAATAGCTACACACACGAGGTGAATGGTGCTAGAGCTTCATAAAACCTATCTACACATAAGCAAAGAATAGGGCACACACACAAATTACAAGATTAAGACTCAACTTAATCAACCTAATTTGTGATGCTAAATATCACAAATCAATTGCTCGTACAGAGATAAGAGTGGTTAATAGCAAGAAGTACATACATCTCTCAAATCTAGAATAATGAAAGTGTAATACTATTTCATGACGAGATGAAATGTGGAGAAGAAGAGACTAATGAGAAAATAGGGATTAGATTAATCAAGAAGAGCTTACTCTAATTACAGTGGTCAGCACGAGCCTCTCAAGCATAAACATTAAGCTCAAGGCTAGGCCATAGAGTGAACACTCTAGAGAGAGGGAGCTCTCAAAAGTGTATCCTCAAGAGTGGATACTCAAGAATGAAGCCTCCTTGCCTAAAGGCTTCCTTTTAAGGACTTTCACCACAATCCCTTCTATTGTGGGTTTAAGCTTGAGCCCTCAAATTACCATATACAACTTTGGAACTCCAAGTGAGCCCAAGACTTATACAAAGTGAGTGGAAATATTATGCACAACCATAGATATCTCTCGCGTGATGCATATTCGGTGTAGCCTTTGTTAGCCGCTGCTTACAAATATCCTCCAATCAATTGAAAGTTCTTAACTTGGCAAATCATTTTTTGTTTAAGGTCTAGGTCCATTTTGTCGAATTCCCCGCTCCGTGATAGTAGCTTCACGATCTCTTGGGACCACTTAGATGCCATTTGTATTTTCAAGAGATATGCATCCGGAACATCATCATCCACACCCTCTGGAGCTTTTCCATTTGGTAATTAAGAAAGGTGGTCTGCTATGAGATGCATCTTTTCCTTTTTAACCACTACCGTAAAGTCAAACTCCGCCAATATGATGAACCATCTTATGATTTGCCCAGTGTTGGATGGTTTATTGACAAGGTATAAAAGGGCTTGATGGTCTGTGAAAAACACAAATTTATTTGTGAGGAGATAATGCCAAAATTTCTTGATAGCATAAATTATTCCAAGCCCCTCTCTTTCGGTGGTGGTGTAATTCTTTTTGGCACTATTTAGTTGTTGGCTTGAATAACTGACTGGGAAATCCATGGTTCTCTCTCCTGGTTGAGCCAGAATACATCCTATAGCAAATGTAGATGCATCTATATGAACAAGAAAGATTTTTTCCAATCAAGTGCATGTAGCACTGGAGCGGATACAAAGGTATCTTTTAATTTCTTAAATGATTTCTCGCACTCATCTATCCATTCAAAGATCACTATTAGTCTGTATAGGGATTGGGTGATAATTGCATATATGTGTATGAACCTCCTGTAATAACCACAATGTCTCATAAAGCATTGTACTTGCTTTGCATTGATTGGCTTAGTCATTTCAATAATCACCTTAATCTTATCCAAATCTGTGGATATGCCATTCTTCAAGACAATATGCCCCAAGATCCGTCCTTGTCTTACCATGAAAACACATTTTTCTAGATTAAGGCAAATCATATATGTCCCGCATTTCACGAATACCCTTTTGAGGTGTTTCGTATGTTCCTCTCTTTGCAAAGAGTGTACACATAGGTCATCTTTGAGATGTTGCAGGTGCATTTGTCAACCCAAATGGCATGACCCAATATGCAAATATGCCCCATTCTGTGGAAAATGCCGTTTTATGATGGTCTTTGAGTACAATTTCATGTTGGTTTTAACCAAAGAATCCATCCAAGAAGGAATATGCACGCTTTCCTGCCACTTGTTCAAGGACATGGTCCGTAACTAGTAAGGGATAGTTATCCCTTATTGTGACTGCATTGATTTTTTTTAGGTTGACACACACTCGAAGTTTACCATTCTTTTTGGGTACAACAACGATTGGAGATACCCAATTAGTGTGTTCTATCTTATAGATAAACTCCACTTCTTTCAGTTTATCAATCTCTTCCTTGATACGCTTAGCAAAGGTATCATTGTATGTGTGTGGCCTTTGTCTGCTAGGTTTTGCATCCGGTTTTAAAGGGATAGTATGCTAACGTATTGTCGGATCCACTCCCTTTAAATCCTTGTAAGACCATGCAAACACATCCTTATATTCATGAAGAAGGTTGAGAAGCTCCTCTTCCTCTTCTTGGCTCAAGTCAGTGGCTATATAGACGGGTTGCGATTTCTCTCCAGGTCCTGTGAGGTCTACTTTCTTTGCATCTTCCGGTCCATCATAAGACTCCTTCTCCCGTCGTTCTCTTCTGGGTTGTGTCAGCACTATCTTTCGATCTTGAATAGTGAACTTTCTTTAATGTGATGGTGTACTCATGTGGTTTTTGCTATTGTCTTTCTCATCCTCTCCGTTGTCAGGTTCGGTTGTCCATACTTCCCTCAATATTTGGCCTTTACGAGAGATAAGAATTCCATTCTTTTTTTTATGTTGGGAATTAGGTTATCTCTTGCCTTGTGAACTCCTTTGTTTTTTTTGTAGTGTGCTTGACGTCTAGGTTTTTGATTTTGAAAGTCGTAAGACCTTACATCAGGTATTATTTCCTCTAGCTCACTGGGGTTGTCAGAACATTCATTATCTACATATCATCTCGTTCAAGATGATATGTAGAGTCGTGGAACAGCTCCCTATCTACTTCTTGTTTATTTTTAATTTTTCTTGATTGTCCTGATCATCACCTTCTATTAACTCAACCATGTAGTATGGAACCACACCATAACCATCCTAGTCACAAAACTTAGTTGTCAATTCCTCTCCAATAGCGCACACATCTAAGGTTCCTAGAATATGTGTCCATTATAAAGGTTCTAAGGACTCTTCTGGAAAAGGTTTCGGAATGTATTATGTATCCTCAATCGCTCTATCTAGAATACACTTCCACAATTGGATGCCCCACATATCCATAACTCCTTTGGTTTACCTAGCCAGTCTAAGAGTTCCAACCCTACTAACGTAACCAAATCAAACTCCTCTACTACCGATGTTTGGTCCACATCTTTGTAGCTATGGTCTTTAAGGTTTATTCTCGTAGTAGTCTCCATGTGTCTGAGGTATATGTGATTGTAGCCCCAATCTTGGACCATCTTTAATTGTCTTATGAAGGGTCGTCCAAGTATTACGTCATAGTTATTTTTCTTGCCAAAATCCATGATTACAAAGGTATGCTCGTACTTGATTTCGCAAGATGTAACAACTACTTTTTCCAAAACCCCTATGGGCCTCTCCATATAGCCGTCAGCCAGTTGTTGCAGCTTTGTCCTGGTAGTTTTTCAAAGCTAGTTTTCCCCATTTCTTCCATACATCCTTTGTTGTGATGGCTACACCAGCTCCACTGTCAAGAATTGCCATGGTGGTGACACCTTTTAATTCAACTGGGAGCGTGGTATTTCCATCATCGTAAGCTAGAAGGGCATCCACTCCTTCTACTGGTTTTTCCTCAATACATATGCTTTTTTGCCCCCTTTCATCAGCATATGCCAAAGCCCCATGGGCATTTGGTCCTTCTAAGTAAAGAGTTGCAAACCTCATTGTCCAAGGAGGGTTCTTAGAGGTGCTCCCTCCTCCTCCTTGCTTGGTCGGTTAACCGTAGTGTTTTGATCCACCATGAGGTAAAAACATTGTTCAGAGGAGGTGTCGGTCCCACTACCGTCTTCTATGATCGATGCTAGTGGATCTATTCTAGCTTGGGTCACACTCTCCTCCGTAGACACTATGCTAACCGGATCTCCTTGTGGCTTTTGGTCTCTTTGGAGGTTTCTTCTTGATCAATTCCTTAACACACCACTACCAATCCAAACCTTTTACCTTAAAAGTTCGCTCTATCGTTTCTTACTCTGGCTATTTCAGCTCTCCAATTGGTTGACTGATTGCACTTCCGATTGGCCTTGACTTGCTGGACCTTGTTGTTGGCTATCTATACAAAACTTTAGAATCTGCAAATCTTTGTCAATGGTGGTTCTCCCTTTAGTAACATTCAGTATCAATTCGTAAGAACATGTGAGTACTTCCCGTCCAAAGTTTGTTTTGGAAGGGTCGGTTCCCTGTATATGTTCTTCTCACTGAATTGACTAGTGAAATGTGTTGTCAGAGTTAAGTGGAATACTTGGCATGCTAAATTTAATCAAATAGGCTCTAAATCTGGCCCTTAGACTTTATACGCGTATAAATTCCATCTCACAAAAATAGCAATATTTCCTCTCCAAATGTTCTCTACCATGCATGTAACTCTCAGAAACTTTCAAAATGAAAATTGGACCACTTTTGGGCAAGTTATAATTAGATGCAGTCTGATTCTAGCTCAATTTTTGTTCTTTGGCACTTATTGGATCAAATATGCTCCAAAATTAATACAATCTTGGCTATTGGCTTCTAAGGTTCCTTAGGATGCAAGGATATGCCCTTGTTTAGCTTTTGAAGTCAATAGGTTGAAAAAGACATCATACACGTATGATGTCTTTTTGACCAGTTTGAAGAAATTTTTGCAGGTTTGTACTTACAGTTGTGTGCTCATACCCACTGTATAGTTTGAAGTTCAAAAATGTTCAATATCATCAAAAAACACATTATACATGTATAATGTCTTTTTGACCCAATTGAAATGAATCTTGCTCCAGAGGGAGTCCAACACTTAGGGACTTCTCAGTTATCACTGACTTGGGTTTGGAATCAAGTTTGTTTAAGTTGTGGCCAAAATGGGTGTGTAGAATGTTTGGATTGTTTCCTGGTCTTTTCAAGCTCATAGTTTGGTCCAAATGCAATAAAATTTAAGCTATGGACTCCCTCAATGCTCTAGGCCACTTGGGAATACACATTTGTATAATCTGAGTCTAATCTAGGCCAAAACACATCATACGCGTTGTTGGGAGCATTTCTGACACCCCGTTTTTTGTAAATTTGTACATACGAACATGACGCAAGATGTAAAAATGGTGTGTGGTATTTCTTTTTGTGGGTTTTTTAGCTTTCTTTAACAAGCACATATACATGCACTGCAAGTCGCTAGTCTAGTGACAGTTGTCAAGCTGCTGTAAGTGCACGTGAGTGAGTTTTTTGAAGTGAGAATTGCATATGATTTAAACTCAGGTACAAACTTTAAAAAGTTCATCCAAACTCCAGAAAATTGCAGGTTTGAGCTTGTTGTGCCTCCTGGATGGTTTATGTTGCAGTTTTTGCCCTCGCCTTGCCTACTCTACGTGTAGTCGTGTCAGGACAGCTCCCTGTTCGCGTCAATTTTTCATGTAGCGGCGTGTAGATTCAAATTTGGTCATCTTCAGCTTTCTTGCCATTCATTTTTCAAGCTTTACGTCAAGATTTAAAGTGCCCCAATTGGAGTTGTGCTCTTCATGTTATGACCAGTTCTCTGCAGGGTTATGGCTATGGCAGCCTTGTGGCAAATTCTATGCAGGCAGATTGGGAGGGCATCTATGTATGAATTGTGGAATTGATGTTGAAGTTGTTGGTTTGTGATGTTCAATGGTGAAAGGGGAGGACCTTGTTTTCATATGCATTGGTCAGTGTGTGTTGTAAATCCATACTTTGGCAGGGTTTTGCTCCTATGTGACATAGTCTCTTGGGTGGGCGACGGCCAGTAAATTCCCAAGGGAACTACTCTTGTTGGAGTTGTGTTGTTTCAAAGAGATTTTCCAAATATTTTTGGTGTTCTTGTAGTTCTCTTTCAACGCTCTTGGGTGGCATTGCTATAGAGGTGTTTCAGTTTGCTTGTTTTGCAACAGTGTTTTGGTGCTCCCACTAAGGATCTTCTTCAAGTGACCTTCAATTGACAGCTTGGTGGCTATGATGATAGAGTTTCCAAGGTTCTATGGTCATGTAGGTGAGGATGCTGATGCATTCATTGAAAAGATGGAGTTTTCTTGTTTGATGGAAAATAAGGAAGATCCAATGATTATGCTCAAAATTTTGTTCTTTTGCTTGAAAGAGGATGCAAGGATATGGTATGATGAGTATGAGTTTTGGTTGAAATCATCTGAACCTCCATTGGTGATGACTTATGATGCATTAAAGAAGGATTTTCTTGAGAATTTCAAGAAGGTAGAGGACCCAACGGATGTATGGAACTCCATTGAAGGACTTGTGCAATGTGATGGTCAAAGTGTAGATGCCTTTGTCAAGGAGTTCAATGCTTTGTGGAGAAGACGGTGTGTTGCTTTGGGAAGTGATGCTCCTCCTCTTATGCTTAAGAAGTGTATGTTTATGCAAAGTTTGAGGGATGATTTGAAGTTAAATATTGAGCTTAAAAGGCCACATACATTCGATGATGCAGTAAAGGTTGCAAAGCATAAGAATGGAAGCTAGAGAGAGTGAAGCAGCTTGGATTGCAAGAAGATGTGAAGCCAAATGTATCTTATGTTTTAGACATAAATATGGACAACGTATGCAATGCAAACTTCCATGTTTCTCATTCTCTTGATCATGTGAAAGAAGATTTCCATATACACAATGAGATCAAGAAGAATGCTCAATGTATGCCATCTTTGTTGTGTTTAAGCGCTTTGATTTCAACCTTCCTGTCAAAGGTGATGATGCTAGTAAGATGGATGTAGGCAAGAAGGCTACCATGGTCATGAATGAGTCTCAAATGCAAGGAGATGATCATTTTGAATGTCCAAGTCACATGGCTAATACTTCTCATATATGTTACAATGAGGATGAGTATGCTTCTGATACGAATGTTATTGCTGTGAGTTCTTCTCTTGTAGATGAAGTATTCAAAGATCACATGATGGAGGTTAAGGAAGTTAGCAATGGGAAAGATGGTGACGTGTATGATGAGGGTTTTCAAGTATATTCTTTGGGTGATTGTATGCAAAAGGGTGATGAAGAAACTAAGTATACTACTTGTGTTGTTGATGAGGACCCTATCAATGAGAAGCTTCATGGTGTGCATGATGGTGTGGATGATCCTGTCTTAATTGATGAAGAGAATATTGAGGTTTTAAAAGATATGGAAAATGATGGAGATTCTCTTGTTATGTCTCATGTGAATTGTTACCATATACATGTGGTAGTGATGTGTGTGAACACACTAGGACCGCCGGGGCATTTTTTCCCTCTTTAGGAGGTTTTTTCCCCCGTGCATTGTATATACGCCCATCACTCTAGGGCTATCTATCTTTCCATTGCACACTAAGTAACACACTCTCTATTGTGTGCCTTGAGCTTCCTTCGTCTTCTCCAAGCTGTGTGTGTTTCTCTGCAACCCTAATTCCAACAATTGGTATCAGAGCAGGTCACGTCCTCCCGGGCTTAGTCGCCAGCTGCTCCAGCACACGCCTGCTCACTTTCTCCGATTTCAGTGAGCTTTGGCGAGCGTTCGCAGGTCGACAAATATTTTGATCGCAAGTCTGCTCAGAATTTTGATTTGGGCTCATTTCGGCCTCCGTTTCCACTACGGGCAGTACTGCACAGGCTATTTCGTCATTTTAAACAGGTGCCTTATAGTCTTCTACGGTTTGTGCTATATAGCACAAGTTGTTCCCGCTCCATTTCTCCTATTTTCGGGCAGTTTTCACATCAGGTGCAACATTTACCATGGCTGACAACAACAACACAGATGTGTTCAAGATGTTTGCTGCTGAGGACAGGTTGGATGGGGACAACTACCCTATGTGGGCTTATATGATGCAACATGTTCTTGTGTCAAAAGGTGTCTGGAACATTGTGCAGGGCATTGATGTACGTCCTGGTTCTGAAGATGTAGGCGATGTTGAGGATGTTGCAGGTCTTGCTGCAAGGATTGCAGCTGTTAGAGTTGTTTTGCCTACAGCAGAACAAGCTCGTTGGGATGTTAAGGATGCGCAGGCTCATGCATTGATTGCGTTGTCTGTGAAGCGCACCATTATTCCTCACATCCGTTCAGCAAAATCTGCAAAACAGGCTTGGGATATTCTAGCAGGTCTTTATGCAAGCCGCAATGAGGCTAAAATTGCTTTGCTGCGTAAAGAGCTAGAGTCGAAGATTATGCATGAGGAGGATGATATGGACACTTTCCTTGCTAGTGTCAAGGATATCAATGAGCAACTCATTTCTGCAGGTGAAGTCATTTCTGACAGTTCCCTTGTGCAGACTGTTCTTGATGCCTTACCAGATTCCTACCAGACTTTTGCTAGTACTTGGAGACTGATGACCCAAGGAAATCCTGAAGTTGTCAAGTTTGATGCATTATGCACATTGCTGTTGCAAGAGTCACTTTCTAGAAAAAACAGGACTAGGCAGCGTGCAGTTGAACAGGCTTTTATTGCTTCTCAAAGAAAGGGTGGTAACAGTAATGCAGCCACTTCTTATGGTTCTGCTGCGAGTGGCAAAAATTCTGTTCCTAATGCTTCTGCTGGCAGCACTTCGTCTGGAAATTCTGGTGATAAGGGCAAAAAGAAGATGCGTTGCCATTATTGTAAAGCCAATGATCACTTGATCAAGTCGTGTCCTAAGTTGAAGGCCAAAGAGGCTAAGAAGAAAGAGGGTGGTTCCACTGCAAATGCTGGTTCCACTACAAATGCAGCCATTGTTGAGTCTTCTGTGAAAGGAGATTGTGATGCTGATGTTGATGCAGAATGGGCTTTTAGTGCAGAGTGCACTTACAATCCTGCTGTCCATGATGCATGCTTGTCAGTTGCTGCAGATTCACATGTGTGGTATTTCGACAGTGGTGCTACAAAGCACATTACCTCACATCGTGAATTGTTTACCTCTCTCGAGTCTGTCCCTCATGGGAATTCAGTCACTTGTGCCAACAACGCCTCTTATCCAGTTCAGGGAGTTGGAAAGATTGTGCTCACTGCTGCTAATGGCAGTTCCTTCACACTTGTTGATGCACTTTATGTACCTGGGATCAAGAAGAATCTCTTGTCTGTATCCGCACTTGCTAGACTTGGACTTGTAGTCAAATTTGTGGATGACAGATGTACAGTTCATGATCTCAGTTTTGGTGATGAAATTGTTGCATCTGGGCTTTTGTGCCGTGGGCTGTATAAGCTCACTTTGTATGACAAGTGTGGACAAAATTTTGCAAATGCTGTTGCAGATTCAAGGGCTATTTCAGATGCAAAACTTTGGCATGCACGTTTTGGTCATCTGAATTTTGCCAGTTTGCTGCGTTTGCAGAAATCTGATATGGTTGCTTCTTTGCCGCCTCTTGAAGCACCTATCAAACATGTTTGTGAAGGCTGTATTCTGGGTAAAATGCAGCGTTCTAAGTTTCCAAAGGATGGTTCAGTTAGGGCCACATGCAGGTTGCAGCTTGTGCATAGTGACGTTTGTGGGCCCATGCAAACTCCGTCCTTGGGCAATTACCTGTACTTCGTGACTTTCATTGATGATTACTCCAGGCATGCGTGGGTATTTCCGCTTAAAGCAAAGTCCGAAGTTTTTATGTGCTTCAAACAATTTTTGGCTATGGCTGAAAATGTCTCAAAATGTACTATGGGCACCCTCCGTTCCGATCGAGGGGGGGAGTATATGTCTCATGAATTTAATGCATTTCTGGCTAGTCGTGGGATAAAACACCAATGTACAGTGCCTTATACACCTCAGCAAAATGGTGTTGCTGAGAGGAAAAACAGGTCACTAACGGAAATGGCACGATGTATGGTCAAAAGTCAAGCTTTGCCGCATTCTTTTTGGCTTGAGGCCATCATGTGTGCCACTTATGTACTTAACAGGTGTCCTACGAAAGCTTTGCAGTCTATTACTCCATATGAAGCATGGCATGATAGAAAACCTTCTATTGAGCACATGCGTGTTTTTGGCTGTTTGGCATATGCTTTGGTGCCACAAGTGCAGCGCAGAAAATTGGATGATAAGGCTGTCAAATGTATTTTTGTTGGTTATAGTGCTGAAAGCAAAGGTTACAGGGTGTATCATCCGCAAACAAAACGTATTTTGGTTTCACGGGATGTAGTGTTTGTGGAAGATTCTGTTCAACCCTTGCTGTCATGTACTAGAGACAGTAATGTAAGCTCACAGGACATTTATGACACTTTGTTGCCTCTTTTCAGTGGTGGAAATACGAATGTAAGTTCCAATGAGGCAAATGTACAGCCTATGGGGGTTTCTGAAAATGTTTTAGAACAGCCTATTACTGATGCAGATGTACATGATGTACTTGATGAGGAAAGGGCTGAAAATGAGCAGGCTAGAGGTATGCCAAAATGGCTGGTGCACACTTTGCGTGACAGTAAATTGGATGCACCTTTATCTAGTCGTACTCGTTCAGGCTCTCGCCATGCATCTTATGCATCAGATTGTTATGCTTTGGCTGTGTCTAGTTTACATGATGTTGAGGAGCCTCTGTCTTTTGATGAAGCACAGAATTCAGAAAATTGGATTGCTGCCATGAAATCAGAATATGATGCACTTATAGAGAATGACACATGGACTTTATGTGAATTGCCTCCTGGCAAAAAGGCTATTGGTACGAAGTGGGTTTACAAGTTGAAACGCAAGCCGGATGGTGAGATCGATCGCCATAAGGCTCGACTTGTTGCAAAGGGTTATGCACAACAAAAAGGCATAGATTATGAAGAGACTTTTGCTCCCACTTGTCGTATGACTACTGTGCGTTTTCTATGTGCATTGGCAGCTCATTTTGGTTGGGATGTACATCAATCAGACATTGTTACTGCTTTCTTGAATGGTGACATATTTGAGGAAGTTTATGTAACGCAGCCTCGCGGTTTTGTCATAAAAGGACAAGAGGACAAAGTGTGCAAATGTAAGAAGGCTTTGTATGGGTTGAAGCAATCTCCTCGTGCTTGGTATGAGAAAGCTGACACTCATTTGGTTAAACGAGGCTTTCGTAACAGTCCAACAGAAAGCACATTGTATGTAAAGCGTGAGGATGATGTATTTCTCATTGTGGTTCTTTATGTTGATGATTTGCTGATCACTGGACCAAATGAGAGACATATTGCTGAATTTAAGGCTGATTTGAATGCTACTTTCAAGATGAAAGATTTGGGGCTGTTGCATCATTACTTGGGTATACAGTTTAAGCAGTGTGATGGTGGTATTGCCTTGTGTCAGAAAAGTTACATAGAGACATTGCTATGTAAGTTTGGACTTGAGGATTGCAAACCTATTGCCACTCCCATGGAAACAGGTTTGAAGTTGAGTCTACATGATGCTGGCGATCCTGCTGATGTCACTCTTTACCAAACTGCTGTTGGCTGCCTCATTTATGTATGCAACACGAGGCCAGATATTCAGTTTGCAGTCTCGCAGGTCAGCAGATTTATGCATAGCCCAGGGTCTAAGCATTGGCAGGCTGTCAAGAGGATTTTCCGCTACCTTAGTGGCACTTTACATCTTGGCTTGTTTTATCCCAAGGGGGATCATTGCCGCCAGACTTACATGCTTTTTCGGACTCAGATTGGGCTGGTTGTTTTGACACGCGAGTGTCCACAAGTGGTTTTTGTTTCATGCTTGGCAGTTCATGTATATCATGGTTGAGCAAGAAGCAACCTACTGTGGCCACTTCGAGTTGTGAGGCTGAGTACAGGGCAGTCTTCACAGCTACGGTTGAGTGTGTATGGCTCAGACGCCTTATGGCTGACTTGGGTGTTGGACAGGACACTGCCAACACTATCTACACTGACAGTCAGAGCGCATTGGCAGTTGCGAGGAACCCAGTTTTTCATGCTCGCACAAAGCACATTGAGGTGCATTACCACTATGTCAGGGAAAGGCTCTCAGCAGGAGAGATCAGCTTGGCTTATGTGCCAACACAGGACAACCTTGCAGATCTTTTCACAAAGGCATTGTCTCGTGAGAAGCTTGAAGCTTTCCGCAAAGCTTTGGGCTTACTCCCCTTTGTGGACTGATCCTGTCCTCAGGGCATGGCACTTCCCTTTACTCATGTGCCAGCTCTCGTTCACCGCATCACTCCAGGGGGGATTTGTTACCATATACATGTGGTAGTGATGTGTGTGAACACACTAGGACCGCCGGGGCATTTTTTCCCTCTTTAGGAGGTTTTTTCCCCCGTGCATTGTATATACGCCCATCACTCTAGGGCTATCTATCTTTCCATTGCACACTAAGTAACACACTCTCTATTGTGTGCCTTGAGCTTCCTTCGTCTTCTCCAAGCTGTGTGTGTTTCTCTGCAACCCTAATTCCAACATGAATATGGTTGGTGATACCTTGTTTGATCCTCTTGTTAAGGAGCCTAAGGTATATATGGAAGATGGCTTACCTATCAAGCATGATATGGTTGAATTGGATAGAGGCTTAATGAAGAGTGGGGAGAATGAGATGGATATGCATGAGTATATAAAAATGGCTGAGGTAAAAGTTGAAGACTTTTTGGATGAGATGTTAAAGGCTTCTTTGCATGCTATAATGATGAAAGGGTCTTTCTCTGTTGTATTTATTGAGAGTCCTTTATGCCTAAAGAGGATTTGGATTCTACACATGGTTTGTGCTTTCATATTGGGAGTGGAAGAATTGCTATGGTTGGTGTTTCTTCATGAATTTTGTGCTTATGTTGCATGGCCTTTTGATCCAAGTGGGCAAGATTGTTATGCGACTGCTGAGCATGAATGCTCTGACAAACTAGGGGATTGGCAAACTATGTTGGGAGCATTTCTGACACCTCGTTTTTTTTAAATTTGTACATACGGGCGTGACGCCAGATGTCAAAATGGTGTGTGGGATTTATTTTTGTGAGTTTTTTAGCTTGCTTTAGCAAGCACATATACATACACTGCAAGTCGCTAGTCTAGTGATGGTTGTCAGGCTGCTGTAAGTGCCCATGAGTGAGTTTTTTGAAGTGAGAATTGTATATGATTTTAACTTAAGTACAAACTTTAAAAAGTTCAGTCAAACTCCAAAAAATTGCAGGTTTGAGCTCGTTGTGCCTCTTGGATGGTTTCTATTGCAGTTTTTGCCCTCGCCTTGCCTACTCTACGTGTAGTCGTGTCGGGACAGCTCCCTGTTCGCATCAATTTTACATGTAGCGGCATGTAGATTCAAATTTGATCATCTTCAGCTTTCTCGCCATTCATTTTTCAAACTTTCTCTCAAGCTTTAAAGTGCCCCAATTGGAGTTGTGCTCTTCATGTTATGACTAGTTCTCTGCAGGGTTATGGCTATGGCAGCCTTGTGGCAAAGTCTATGCAGGTAGATTGGGAGGGCATCTATGTATGAATTGTGGAATTGATGTTGAATTTGTGGGTTTGTGATGTTCAATGGTGAAAGGGGAGGCCCTTGTTTTCATATGCATTAGTCGGCGTGTGCTGTAAATTCATGCTTTGGCAGGGTTTCACTCCTATGTGACATAGTCTCTTGGGTGGGCGACGGCCAGTAAATTCCCAAGGGAACTACTCTTGTTGGAGTTGTGTTATTTCAAAGGGATTTTCCAAAGATTTTGGTGTTCTTGTAGTTCTCTTTCAACGCTCTTGGGTGGCATTGCTATAGAGGTGTTTCAGTTTGCTTGTTTCCCAACAGCGTATAAAGTCTCTTGGACCAGATTGAAGTTTAATTTCTGCCCAAGGTTCTCCTTTATGTGTACACAAAGTATATGTGCTCAAAATCAGGTTTTTATGCCAATGTTTCACCAATTCATCACTTTTCTTTGTTTTTGGCTAGAATTTGCAAAATTCTCTCCAAATGTGAGGTTCGCTAACAAAATGGTGTGAAATCTTGCAATCAAGCTTATAGCTATCTTCCAAGTGCTTTGGTGATGACAAACATGCAGGTTACTGCCGAAATCTAAGCTAGAGACTTTACATGCGTATAAAGTCTTTCATCTCATATTTTAGATTTGTTTCTATCCCAAGTTCCCCTATTTATTAGCAACACTTACAGGTGTTTATAACAAAATTTAAAGCTTAAAAGTGCTCACAACCACAAAATTTTGCCTTTTTTCCGTCACAACCACTCCGTCTGTTGGCTTTTGGTCCCCAAATCTATGCCAAAATTTCCGACTCAAGGTGTCCCTAGGGTATAGAGACTCTTTTGAACACTCTGGTATAGTCAATTTCCATAGTTTTGGTCTCTTTTTAGCCATGGAGACTTTATACGCGTATAAAGTCTAGCCTTGCAGTTTGTCACAAACAAAATCAAACACTATGGCATACCTCATTTATTAAGCAAACCATGTTTGCCACCTCAGCCACATGGCTTCTGCATTCAAATATCCTTGAACCTTGAACCGCTGCCAATTTGTCCTTGGTTTTGCTTTCCTTCATTTCCCTGCTCTTTGGTAGCTTGAATCTTGTTTGTGATGCCTGCTCCGATCGTTGCCCAACATCCCTACCCTTGGCGTGGCTTTACTTCTTGCTTGACCGTGCCAAGTCAAAACTGGAAAGAAATGATGTCGATGCTGAAAAGAAGGCACCATACTCGTAAAAGAATACGTTGCCGATTTGCTTTGCAAACAAGTCGATTTCGCTTTGCGCACTTGTCGAAATTGGCGTTGGAAAATTGTCCTTCAACAAGCCTTGTATTTATATTTGGCAGAAATTAAATGGCAAGCTCAAAGAACATCAAAATAGATTTAGGTTCAGAAAATTTTTAACCCCACAAACGTTCTGCCCGTGCTGAACTGAGAGAACCCCTGCTATTTTTTGCTTGCTCCATGCGACTGTGGAAAATCAACTTCTTCATCTCGACAAGATCTTGAGGGCTATGTGCAGGTATGTGCCAGGGTGGGCATGCCCCCAAAGCTCTTAGAGTGGACACCCCTTGAGGCTGTGGGCGGCCACTAAGTGAAAAAATGGAGAAAAAGAACTTCAAGAATCCATGGCGTCTGCAGTCTCGTCGACAGTGCGAGGGGAAGGGAGGGAGATAACTCGCAGGGTAGGCCAATGTGGACGCCGCCATAGAAGCGAAAAAGAGTCCAAGCCCTAGCACAAACCTGGCACAAACCCGACGAGCCCACCTCCTTGCCATTCTTTGTTGGTTGATTGTCGGCCTTCTCTCACTCCAAGGGCACCTGCACACGCCGAGGGTCGAGAGTTGCTTCACCCTCTTGCAAAGCCTCCATGCCCATGGTGCATGCATGCAAGTCATGCAACTGTAGAGAAACAACGCTTCTCTGTCCCAAAAACTTGAGGCGTTGATGCTAGTGTACAGACCCAGGGGACTGACTCCAAACCCACCTCCCTACGACCCTATATATAGGCTTCTACTAGCCTTCTTTAGGATCCCCAATCCGCATGAGTAGTCTAGGCCCTTGGCCTAGGTCCGTGACCCCTTGGGTTTCCCTTGGTCTTACACTTTTTATTCTTTACTTCCAACTTGATATATTCATCTTCCATTTCTTCTTCTTCCTCAATTTGAACGAAGCACAAGATTTTTTGGTATTTCCCTTGGTGTTTAATGTGTGTATGCATTCTTCAATTGAGCACAAGATTTTTTGGTATTTTTGTTGAATAAATCCTCTCACTTGCATTCTTCTTGTCATGGGCACCAAAGAGGACACATTTTTCAACTTAGAAAAGTTAGATGGTATTGACTTCTCATATTGGAATGAACAAATGTTGGATCTCTTGGTACAAAAGAAATAGATTTGGCCTATCAAATTCAAGGGTGTGAGGCCCAAAGGCATAATGTAAGATGACCGAGAAGAGTTACACAAGATATATAGAATTACCACCAGACTTTCCTTGTTAAAGCAATTTACTTTAATGTGAAGGATCCAAAGTTGGAGGTTCTGCTCTATGACAGTGGATCTTTCACAAATATGACAAGCATTTAGCTACCTCATAGGTTTATTGGATGCATAAGCTTATTGATATGAGGATGGACAAAGGTGCCTCTATTAACTCTCCTTGAATGAGTTCAATACTATTTGCAGGTAGCTTGCAGCTTAGCAGATTGTTTTTTTGGTAGTGTGAAAGCTATGTTCTTTCTTGTCAACTTGCCTAAGTTGAGGGATACATTTACGACAACCATAAGTACCTCCATTCTTGCAGGTGAATTGGCTAGTGCTAACATGCTTACAAAAGAGGTTAGCCAAAAAATAATGTGGAAAGCACTAAGTGTTCTAGTGCTACGGTTGTAAGAGGTGGGTCTCAAAATAGACAAAAATCCAACAACCCAGGTAAATCTAGAAGCAAGTCCTATGAAATTGGAATTTGGAAAAGCTAGCTCTTGTGTATAGTGATGTATGTGGGCCTATGCCCAATCCTTCTCTTGGAGGTGCTATGTAATTTTTCACATTTATTGGAGATGCGAGTAGGAAGGTATAAACACACCCCATTCAAAAAAAGGATATGGTGTTTATTGTATGCAAGCAATGGGTGGCTATTGTTGAGATACAAAGTGGTTGTAAGTGAAGTGCTTACGAACAAATAATGGGGAAGAGCATAAGTCTCATACATTCAATACATTTTGTCTTGAGAAGGGTATACAAGTGATCTTAGTGATCCATATATACCTCCTCAAAATGGTGTTATAGAGCACATGAACAAAAGGTGCATAATATACTTACTATGGTTGGCCTGTTAGATAGTTTTTGGGTCAAAGTGGTTATGATTGTTGTGCATTTGATTAATCATGCAATTAGTGTTTCTTTGGCATTTATAGTGCCTAAAGAGGTTGAATAGGTTTTGCAACATCCGACGTCTAGTCACCATGCCATATATCAAAGTACTAATAGCTACAGCATCAAGAATTTGAGACATCTCTATAGTCTCTGCATCTATCATCATCATCATGAATAAGTTTCACATATGTAATCAATGGGGTACTAATGGGATTCCTTCTCTTGCATGTGGAAATGAAACAAGCAAGAGCTTTGTCAATGTATTCTTTGTGGCTTAAAAAGAGTAGCATATGAGAACGATCATGAATGATCCACATGCCCAAGCTATGATTGGAATTTCCAAGGTCCTTCATGGTGGTGAAGGTCTCATCATGTAGCCTATGTTTCAAGGCATACACATTCACAACTAAATTCCTTGCGATCATCATGTCATCCATATACAAAAACAAAACAACAAGACTACCATCTACATCCTTGTGAGTGTAGAGGCATGGATCGTCATGACTACATGTGTAGCCCTTTGATTGCATGAGTCTATCAAATTTTTGACACAATTTTCTTGCTTCAAGCCATAAAGGGTCCTGCAAAGCTTCCATGCCAAGTCTTTTGTATTAGGAGCCACAAAACCCAACTAGTTTCTCCATGTACAAATCCTCATGCAAGTCTCCATGTAAGAAAGTTGTCCTTATAGCCGACTATACTAATACCATATCGTGTGTAGACAACAAAAGTGATCAATGTGCAAAGGGTAGTCATCTTCACCACTAGGAAGAATATCTCATCAAAATCAATTCCTTTCTGATGCTTAAATCCCTATGCAACAAGTCTCACCTTGTACCTAAGTGTATCATTAGCTGGAGATCACTTCACCTTGTAAATCCACTTGCATGGTAGTGTCTTCTTACCCTTAGGCAAAGGAGTAAGCTTCCAAGTACCATTTTAAATCAATGAAACCATCTTTCATCGCATAACCTAGTCCCACTTGAGCTTAGCAGGCACATCTCTAATTTGGACAAGCATCATTGGGATACATTGCAAGGTATTCTTAAATATCTCTCACTACATGGGAAGCACGTAAATGTCTAATTTGGGCAAGCATCATTGGGATTCAAAGAGACGTGTTCTCAGATAGTCAAGGTGGACGTTAGAGTTGTCCTTATGCTTTGGTGAGTAGGACATGTGCACAAATATGCCAATTAAAACTATGCAGTGTGAATACACACTAGGAATCTTACTGCAAGGTGTGTTCACAGTTTTAGGTGGACCAAATCTTGGGCATCACATTTACAAACATGCATTGATTTGAAGTCATTTAGAGTCTAAGAGTCAAAAGAGTGATGGAGGATCTCCTTTGATAGCTGATACAGCTCTTGCACAACTACTTTAGTGATGTACATGTGATGCACTCAAGAGAGTTTGTTCATGGTCTATATCATCATTCACGTACACTCCTATCACTCTCAAAGAGAAAGTAAACTTTTTTTCAAAAAAATATGGCATGCATGCACTGCAAGAAACAATAATTTATGACACTTTACACACTTCAAGAAAACATTGTAGAAAAATATGTTTGCGACCATTGACAATTAAAAATTCATCAAGTAGATGACTCAATGAGGAATCCCAATTTTTGAGTGAGTAACTTTTTGCAGACGAGAAACCGAGTGAGCAATACAATGAAAAAGACGATCAAGACCTCAATAGTTACTATGTAGAGGATAGTCTAGCAAAGTAAACATGTTGCATCTCAAATAGTATTAAACAAAAGAACCATCTCCACCCAAGGCTCGAAAGTGCTCCACCTTGGTCAAGGCCGCTAGTTGTATGAACTCATGGGCTTGAGAGTCCAAAACTAGAATTTGGAGAAACACATAAGTGAGACTCTTGCCACCTCCGGTGGCGGTGCTGCCACTAAAAAGAGAAAATTCAAGATATATCCTATAGTAATTAGTGCAATAGCCTTTTTTTAATGTACTAGAACCTTTTTCCCGCATGTTGTTTAAGTATATTTGGCTCTCATGATAAATACTCCACCCAACGAGTAAGAAACCCTATCATAGCTAGGGTTGTTCCTATCACAGTCACTTGGTGTAGAACATGATAAATTATAAAAGTGTGTCTCCATTGTTTCATACTAACATTTATCCAAATACATGTTGTTGAGCATTCCATATAGATGCTAAATAGCATCCAATCATTCTATTGCCACGACTTTATAAACAAATAGATCCATAAATGTCTAGCATTGTGTTCCACGTGGATAAACAAATGTGTGTATGTGTGTGTGTGTGTGTGTGTGTGTATATATATATATATATATATAAAAGTGAATCATGTTTCTTATCAAAAGGTCTTAAGGAATATAATAGCCTCTAACCAACCTTACCAAAGGACCTGCACATGAACTTGATACACCTCTAATATCCCATGATGGAACATGCTTTGAATAACAATTTCAAAGAATAGAATGTCAACACCAAAGCATTTTGCATCTCTACATGACCCTTAAACCCAAAAGGATTTAAAATGAAGCCACATTTCTGCCAACACCATTGTACTTATGTATCCTATCGCTAACAATCTCATGTTATTTTATTGCACATGGAAATGCTTGCATAATGCCACATATCTTCAAGATGCAACCACATTTCTTGCCAACACCATTGTACTTATGTATCCTATCGCTAAAATTCTCATGTTATTTTATTGCACATGGAAATGCTTGCATAATGCCACATATCTTCAAGATGCAAGCACAGGCGAGCACCGGACAGAAACTCTCACATTGACTCAGATGAGGACCACCTAAAGCATACATGTTGTATCCCCATACTTGGACATCTATATTAAACAAAACTTAAATGGGTGGATGCCCCTAGCTATCCTAAAGTAGAGTACAATCAGGCAAGCCAGTTCTCTAGAATGGATAGCCAGGATACTTGGGGACAACTATGCCTCTGTAAACTACAGTAGATAACTATGCTCACTATTTTTGTCACATAGAGGTGCAAGTAGGGGGTGCCACATTTTGAAAATTCCACTTTTGACGAGAATCTTGGGAAATCCACAGGTGCTCGGGTTGGGTTGCATACAAAACATTACGATCTCTCGAGTCTCTCTCTCAACCTTTTCATGTTTCTAAGTCAGGAAACCACGTCTCTCTCTCTCTCTCTCTCTCTCTCTCTCTCTCTCTGTGTGTGTGTGTGTGTGTGTGTGTGTGTGTCACTCAGCGAATCCTCGAATGGAAAGGGTGGTGCCTTTCACACTTTCGCGAGGCAGGGCTCTGTTTTCTCTGCACGATGCAAGGTTGCAACGCCGCATGGCATCTCTTTGTCTCTATCTTCATTCGAATGAGGCCTATTTGCTGGTTCTGTTTGTGCCAAGCATGGCTGCAACCCCGCCGAGCCTCTCGATCTCTGTCTGTGTGAGGCCTCGTTGGTGGCTCTGACCGCATGAGGCAAGCCCGTAGCTATGCAAGGCGCCTCTCTGAGGCAGGAGGCAGAGAGAAAGAATGGGAGAGTCGGGACATGGTCGTCGACTGGTTGCTCCTCAAAGGTAATAGAGGAAGTGGAATATGCTGGGGTAATAAGGGATTTTATTTAAACGGGTGCCAGTAGTAGTAGAGTTAAAGTATACTAAATTATGGGCCTTCACTACAACTAAATTTAGTACATGTAGGTGTAGTTATGGTGTTTTACCACTAAGAGTTTGCTTTAGCAATGACGGATGGGCATTATCTTATCATCTATATAGTACCTCTCAAGCTCACCCAATTCTACGGCCACAAGGAGTTTCACTGCTCAAGTTTCACGCAATAATTTCAATAAGATCATAATCATATCGTTCATGGACTACAGTTTTGCCCATCAAACACCAAGAGTTTTTTGAGAGTGGGCAATGGGCAAGGTCTATGAGAGAGCACAGGGCTTCGTTTTGAGAGAGAGAGAGAGAGAGAGAGAGAGAGAGAGAGAGAGAGAGACTTGCATCATCCTGTGCACTGCACCTGGTTTTTTGAGTTGCCCTCGCGTAACACTGTTGCACTTAGCCTTATCATCCACGCTTTAGCATGGTTGTTGATTCATTGCTGATTTACAACTTACGACCCTATCTTTGCTTGTTTGCTTGCATTGTTGTAGAAAGAATCACATTCGCCATCGCCGTGCTCCTCATTGATCATATGAAGATATGGACACAGAATCGCACGCTTTTGTATGTTGTGGACCGTGTGCACATCGATGTGCGGTAGTTGCTGCAGGAAGTAACTCAGGCCTTGACGACAGCTTGATGGCCCTCACTCGCTGCATATCTTAAATTCCCTTGCTCAATATCAATCATTTGTGATATGCACTTGCCAATCCAATGAGCACCCTAGGGTAAAGGGGCCAATAAAAAACCACCCCCCTTTAGGGGGACTTCCGGGGTCATTTTTTTGTGCACTTTCGGACCCATTGTGAGACACAAATGGGTGAGAGTTGGGGTGGACAATATAGCCAACTTGCAATCGTGGCCATTAGATCTTGGGTTCAAGCCTTGTTGGCACAATGGCTCTAAATGCCCTCCCATTCTGGTTTCCTATTTACACCCATTTTTTATACACATAAAAAATGTTGTACGGGCGTTCTTCGCCTGTATAAATGCAACTTGATTCCAAATTTTTGTTGTTGGTAGAGACGATCTCGATCTTCATTTTGAGCGTCTAAGCACTCGATTCTGTTTAGCGTGCTTTCCGGAGTGTGTGTTTCCTCTTAGGTGGCCTTAAGTTGGCCCCTTTACCCTAGTGTTTCTAAACAATGTTCCATGACCCAAAGTAATAAAGAGGATTCTTTGCGCATATATCGTTTGGTTGTTCATGCAGGAAAATAGAGTCTTTTTTCAGTGTTTTTCATACAATGCATAACATCATAAGCTTCTACTCGAGAGGCATCGCATACCTAGCTAGGTATACAGTGCCTCCCTCATAGAAGCTCATGATGTTGAGGTAAGTCACAATGTGGGAATTAATGTGAGAATTTATCCAAAACTTCTTGTGATAGCAGCTTGTGAAGTGGATCATCTTTTTGCTATGATGACAAAGATTGAGGCATGCCACTTTTGACCCTTGTGTATGATTTTTCTATGTACGCTCTCCATCATGTATGCTACTATCAATGATTTCACAGATATGGTTTTTGCATAGCTATCCTATGGTAAGTATTGTTTGTTGCATTAAGGGGGGAGGGATCCGTAGATAGTTAACACCAAAGGAGCACCATTTTGTCTTGGTGTTGAGAAGAGAAATCTCTTTGCCAGGTATGGCAAGGTTGATGTACATGGTTGCTCGGATGCATTTCATGACTGAGTGATGCAGTCATGGAATGCTTTGCTAGTTGCACTCACCTTGAATCCCAATGCATGCCACTACATATTCAGCATTGAGAGGCCGGACGCACCACTTTTAAGAAACGTACTGAGCTTGATAGGAACTCCCCAGGGAGCCACGGATGGCACCCTGCTTTGGTGATCTCTCTCTCTCTCTCTCTCTCTCTCTCTCTCTCTCTCTCTCTCTCTCTCTCTCGCAATTGTGACTGCCTTGGCCTATAAAAGCACAGAAGCAAGAGCTATATCCGAGGTGTTTACTTCAAAATCTTAGCTTTGCAACTAGCACAAGAAGGTTTGGAAAAATTCTCACAATAATTACCACATTGAGACTTACCTCAACATCAAGAGCTTCTGTGAGGGAGGCACTGTATACCTAGCCAGGTACGATTGGGAGTAGGGGACCGCCGGCCCATGGGGGGGTCGATGGTCCCCTGCCCCCAATCGTACCTAGCTAGGTATGCAGTGCCTCTCGAACAGAAGCTCGTGATGTTATGGATTGTATGAAAAACATCAAAAAAGACTTTGTTTTCCTACATGAGAAAATTTCCAAATTTTCTTGTGTAGTTATTGTTGCTCTCTCCCTGCACGCTCGCACGCACGCACGCACACACTCCAAATGCCAAAAGAGCGCTCCCCATTCCAATGCTCACCAAAAACATGAACTCATCTACAAGTGGCATGAGTAGGTGAGAGATGGAACCTCCAAGTAACAAAGGGGTGTACACCACATGGGGTATACACATGACTAGATGCATTGAACACTCTAGAGACTGTATACATGGGAAGGAATCAAGAGTTCTCAACCCTAATATGTAGTCTATCAAGCCTTTTTGGAAGTCTTTTTCCTTGTTCATTCACTTGAAGCACACAACTTTCAGTATTTATTTTTGGTAGCTTATACATGTTTTTCCATATAGTATTCAATGTTTTGTACTCAATGGATGCAAGCATTGAGTTCTGTAATCCTTCTTTGGGTTATATTTTTTTGGTGTTCATTACCGAAATTTCATAAATAAATTGTATGTGACCATTCAATGTTTCTTCTGAAGTATGGTGATGTGTGTGATGCCATGAAATAGGCATTGCACCACCACTACAATTCATTGCTATTTCTTAAAAAAATTTAAAGGAATGACCATGAAATGGTATTTTTGTAAACATCACATATCCTATTATTCAAGTCTAAAATAAATGAGATTATTATTTTAACATTATAACAAACAAAAGGGCGTTGTAGCAACGAGGCACAAAGTGTCTTCAAAAGAATGTAAAAATTCCCTCCCATTTCCCTCTAAAATATCATTTGTATCAATTTGGGTCATTAAATAGTGTGATCCATAATTTTTACATTTGTTTACCTCCTAAATATGTTTTGAAACAAAGTGTTAAAGAGAACCTTTTGTTTACCAACATCTACATCCTAAAATCTCATTAAAAGGGACCCCACCATTGAAAGTGTAATGCATATTTTTTGACATTTTGTGGTAATCAAGCTAGTTTTCTATGCTAGAGTGGCCTTCCTCGCATTGCAAGGATCTTTTTTTCACTGTGTAAAAGGCCCTCCAAATGACTTCAAAACTATCAAGTGTTGAATTGGATATGGTGCTTTTATACAGTATATGTATTGTAGGTTAGGGTGGACGTCGTTGGTTTACCCATCCCAAATTTTGGCAGGCAAAAAAGTAAAGTTGGTATGTTGTGATCTTGATTTGAGAAGTAATTCATGACCTATCTTTGTGTTCTAAATTCACTTGGCTAAAGTCACACAATTATTTCATCAAGTCATCTTCCATAAATGGAGATAACTTAGCTAGACTGTAACATAATATGACGATGATGTCTCAAATCAATTAGTAAATGGCCTCAAAGACACTAAGAAGCTTTGGCAAAGATTTCCACCCTTATCTCAAAATTTTAGATCCTCACTGTGCTTTAACAAGTGTAGGTTGTGGTGTAAAACTTTTAATGATTTACCATTGATGATTCAAATTTTCCCCCATTAGCCTTAAGGACACGTTTCAATTTTCATTTCCACACTGTCCGGCCACTAGCACCATAATTTGAGTGTTTTCTAGAGCAAAGTTTGTGAACTCTTCGTGAAGGTATTACAAGCATCCCAAAAACCTAATCGACCATATACTACAAAGGACTAAAAGATTAAAAAAACATGTTTGGTTGCATTCCTACTCTAGCTAGAAGAAGACAAAAAAAAAAAACAAAAAAAAAAATTATTTCCATCTCTCTTGATGCTAAATCTGAGGCCCTAGCTCTTGGTCACCTATAGAATCTTGAAGGAGTTGCTTTAACCTCCTTTTCCTTTAACCTCAAAGAAATTATATGCTTGATTAAGGTGGAGGCCTAAAGGATGGTGGACTTGCTTTAACCTCCATTTATTCTCTCATTGTAGAAAAAATTACATCTTTCATTAAGATTGAGGTCATGAACTTGAAAACTTGGGTAACAATAAACTATAAACAATTACATGTTTGCTTAAATTGAGGGGTCTAGAGGATCTATAATCTATGTTATGTAGCACTCTCTCTCTCTCTCTCTCTCTCTCTCTCTCTCTCTCTCTCTGTGTGTGTGTGTGTGTGTGTGTGTGTGTGTGTGTGGTGCGCTATGCCTTTTGCAACAATGTTAATATCAATGAATTGGTGTGAGGTGCAATTTAATATTAGATAAATATGTACACTATGCTCTGGCTTGGCTAAAAATCAAGGCAATGAGGTCGTGAATACTCGCATATTGCCTCTTTCTATGCCACCAAAGAATCTCTTTTACACTACCATCACATGTCAACTATTATGCAAACGCAATCTAAATCGAACTTTAATCTCAAACAAAGTCTCATGCAGACAAAACCAAAATAACCTTCAAATGTTCATATCCTTTAGATGATCCAAGTTCAAGCAAACACCTCAAACAAATGTGATAAGAGAAACATTATTTCCACTCAACCCTAAAAGTACGATTTTTGAATCTTGGTTCGAGAAACATCTAAGAACTGAGTGTCCCTCTGCAGGCATTAAAGTCTAGTAAATCAAACATCTTCAAGTAGACACTAAGTAAATCAAGCATCTTCAAGTAGACACTAGTCCTAGAAGTAAAAAATACCATCCATAGAGTCTAAGGTATTGCTATGGCTAGAAACCAATTGCATAAATTAAAAAGCTTCTAATATTGACGAGCTCCCTAAGCACAAGGACGATGCATTAGCTCACACAACTTATAGTTCTTGATACTTTTACCGACTTGGCTCAATTTTGTATGAAGGTTTGCGGTTTTCACCTTTCTACCTCAAATCTTTAGGGTTGCAGAGGAAGTTATGACTCGGTAGCGTATTGTCCCTTAGATCCAATAAGCACAAAATTTATGGCACAAAATCCAAAATGAAGTTAACATAGATGTTACTATAGATAGGATTGCTTGTCGTCACCTACTTTATGTATTACCAGAGTTGATACATTACATTGGCATTGAGGTGGAAACAATAGTAATGGGCATTTGGTTATTGCCAAAAAAAAAAACATGTGCTAGAGAGTGCTAGACATGTTGATGAGTCTTTGGATGGCAATAATATCATGATTGGTTACACGTAAAGTACAATCAAGGAGCAAAAAAGGCTCAAAAAGGTGCCTCAGACAACCACCATAGGCAACTATTGTGAAACTAATCATTTGAACTTTATGCCAATAAGCCAAATGTAACTTTGTAATATGCATTGAAAGAGACTGATTTGCTACTGCATGCTCCCCATTTCAATATTAATTAGATCTACCCGGAATAAGTAAGTGTGCCATCACTCTTGTAAAAAGACCAGCTCGATGTAGTACAACTATAGTATCACTAGAAAAGATATGCATATCCACCAAGGCACAACAATGATGATAATTGTTGGTGGTAGTCATTCAAGAGACATACATGTTGAGCTTGACATCTCAACACTCCCCCTCAAGCAACACTCCCCCTCAAGCTTAGCGCCATTTTGTGTATGTAGAGAATCGTTTGAAAACGACGTAGCTCCATACATGGCAAAGCAAAGGGCAAAATCTCTCACAAGTGCCACAAATACACTCATGTGCTTATTAAACAGATTTTGGCCAAGACCATTTGAGTCCCCTACTTGATGTCATCCGCTGCGATGATAATACATCATCATCCTTAAGGACTCCTTTCCTAGAACAATAAACATTACATTGTTAGAATGGGTTTTTTACAGTGGATACAATCTGGTTCCATAAAGCTGTTGATATCGATGAGCTATGCAATGCTTGCCTCGCAGCTCATAAATCAAATAATTGCACCCAGCTTCACAGCACCTTGGATACAACACATAGCACCCCACTGTTCAATGTCTCTCATAGCAAAGCTCCAACGGCATATCAGCATCCAAAGGACGGGGATTACGGTAGCCAAGGTCCACTCAAAGAATCCTTTGGATGAACCCTTATTGCAAATAAAGGAAAGCGGTCGCGCCCCAAGGCCACCGGCAGGGGGGGGGGGGAAGGGGGTGGTGGTTTCTTTGACAAGGACTTTTAGAACTAAAGGTAGACTCTCATAACACTTCAAATGCCTACCTCAGCAAACACAGCAACTCACGTTGTGACACGGCATCAACTCACTTAGCAACACGGCATTAATTTTTCCTCTCTCAATTCAATGCAACTACCTAAAGAACTCTTACAACCCTAGATAACCTTGAAATGCATAACGTACTAGTAGCATACTGACATGTACCACACACAACTCTTGAACAATGCCTCTTATGCTTTTATGTAAAAACAGAGTCACAAGGTGTATTATTTACAAGAGAACATTCTCCTTTGATTACAGACCTAAGTAAATCTCACATTCTGCAATTTTGACCTGGCCGCAATGACCGAGCCGGAGTTTGCACCTGCGAGCTCACTCTACTCCTGTTATAGGTAATGACAAACCCAATACATTCTTATAAACATAAGAAGGTTCTGTCACTCTGTTCGTATGCTGTCTGTTTGAATCTGCACATGCCTTCCATAACAAGTGTTTGACAAAAGTTAATACCCATTGTGCCTCATCTAATAGGATACCAATGGAATTCAACATAAGAACATTACATTGGAAGATATTAAAGTAATGACATCCTGTTGCAAAACAACAACTGAAAACAAACCCTATCTGCCGAAGCCACCCTGGATCCCCCTACCTCCTCCATTCATGAGAATATCAAGCACCACATTCATGTCCACAGACTGGTTTCTTTCAGCAAGCCTCCTTATCACACCGTGCACTTGATCCCTAGAGAAGCCCATTGCAACAACCTTATCAACGATCCCACTCCCCTCTGGAGAAGGATGGTCACCTCGCAAAGGCTGGGCCGTTGGTAAGCGAGGAGCTGCATTAGGAGCACCTAAATTTGTCTGCCTATTCCAGGTCATTGGACCACTCACATTCCCAAAAGAACCAGACTCCTGCAATGGTTGAGGGACCTGGGGTGGCGTCAGAGCCATCTGATGAAAACTTTGTACTGGAGGCAGCTGTGATGAGTGCTGACTTGGGTTAGGGGGCAGGGGACGCTGCTGGGGAACAAAGTTTGCAGCATCACGTGCTGACTCAGTTATGTACCCCCCTTGCGTATAAGTAGGCGTACCGGGGGCAATTGTAGCATAGCTCTGACCATCATTCGGTTGACCATAGTATTGAAACGAGCCCTGCACCCGAGAGCTAGGTTGCTGCTGCAAGTGTTGAGGCTGCTGAGGCACTACCCCCTGATGTGCTTGTATCGGCTGTTGTGTCACAATCCCCTGCTGTCCTTGTATTGGTTGCTGCGTCATCATCCCCTGTTGTTGTGGTTGTAGAGGCTGCTGGACGGATGCTTGCGATTGTGGCACTTGTAGCTGTCTCTGTTGGGGTGCTGATTGGTAATGTGCCTGCTCTGTTTGCTGAGGTGTTGTTACTTGCATTGGGAGCTGGGAGGAGCCTTGTTGAAGAGGAGGTTGCTGCATCTGCATCTGTGATGGCACAGATTGGTAGCGTCCCTGCTCAAGTGGCTGCTGTGTTTGCAACATAGGCGGCGGCAGAGAGGGTAGCATTGGTTGTACTTGCAACTGTTGTGGTACAGATTGGTACTGTACCTGCTCCGAGGGAGTCATGGGTGCCTTGGAGATCTGTTGGATAACCTGGCCTGATGCTTCCTGGTGGGGTACATGTTGCACAGGCACTAACTGCTGCGATTGCGAATTCAGTGCTTGGTATTGTGGCGTCCCAAGTGACTGTGGCTGCGACACGGGTGGCTGAGGTGCAAGAGACGGCGGAGGCTGCGACACAAGCGGCGGAGGTGCAAGTGCCAGCGGCTGTGACACATGCGGCTGGGGCAATGACTTCTGAGACTGTACTTGCAAGCCTTGCTGCTGATAACCCTTCCCTGTCTCCTGAGAATCTGTGATTGCTAGCCCAGGCAAACTCTGCTTCTCAGCAAGTGCTTTAGAAGTTTGCAGCTTTTCCAGTTGTGCATGGGCTTCAATAATATCTTGTTTGTCCCTTAATATTTGTACACTACGGTGCATCTGTACAGGACATAAACTTGCAGAATCAAGTACACCGCTTGAGATCATTATTTAGCACTGTATTTAGGGTCAAGAAAGAAGTAAGAATTATGATAATTTAGCATACCTCCATGATGCGTTCATTTAGTATCTTGAAATTCCTATCTGTGTGTTCATGGTTCTCCTCCACTGAAGTTGTAAGTGTTGTGACAGAATGCTCCAAATCTTGACTGATTGATTCAAGCTGTGAAAGCCGCCCGCTCATCCCCTCTAATACATGCAACACGCCATCTGCATAATTCTTCATAGTTCGTTCAACAGCAGACACAATTGCTGAGTTGTTACGCTCCATACTTTGGTCCTTTCTTACGGGTGAAAGCTCTCTCAGATACACCTAGTGGAAAAAAAGGAAATGTTTGTACCTATGACAATGCCACAAGGTCATATGCACACCAGCACAAGTACATACGAAAGACTTCAGTCTGAACGTGTGTACGTTTCAACCAATTCAGCATTTGAACCAACTGAAAACCTGAAGTAAACAGCAGAGTGACTACACACACAGAGAGAGAGGGGAGGGGGGGGGGGATTTGGAATGCTGGAACAAGATGCTCCTGAGAATCAGTGGCCCTAAACTTCCACTGTCAATGCCCCCCATTGGGTATCTCTCTAGTGATATGGGGACATAACAGTATGACTTCAGCGTTCAAAGTTCAAACTCCGACGGTTTCCAAGCTTCTACAGAGAGAGGACTACTCTGTTCTAGGAAGAGAACTGTTTTAAAGAGAGAGAAGGGTCCGGTCTAGAAAGAAAATTAGCACGCTCTAGAGAGAGAACAAAGATTCTAAGAGAGAGTGCATGCACAGCTAGGAGGATTCTTGCTGATTGAGCTATGTGAGCTCACTGCTGCTGCTCTCTCCCCATTCCCCTACCTTCGCGCTGCACACACCCCCCCCCCCCCCCTTCCCCTTTCCCCTTTTCTGCTGGTCATTCACTTTGTTTTCTTTTTTTGCGACTTGTCGCCCTCATCATCGACTCGCCACCCTTGACATCGTCTCGCCTTTTCTTCTCCACAGCAGCAGACACACATGGAGGCTCCTGCTCCGCCCCAGAGGGACTTAGACGTGCCCCACCCTGTAGAGCCCACCGTCCAACTTAATCTTATCGCCGACAGAGCAAGCAAGCCTTGCAGTAGAGGTGGAGCGCCTGAAATTGGCCTGTGGCCTCACTAAAGGGCAGTAAACATTGGCTTTCACCCGATCTATGAGTAGTTTAACTTTACCTCTACTAAACGACACAACATAATTGCATGAATAAACCTGTGATTGGAAACTACTTTAAACAACTTATGACTTGGTAGCTAGAGTTCTCCAAAATAGACAGTGACACCCTATTGGCCCCAAAGGTTGGCACCCCTTTTAGTATTTCTTTATTCCAATTAAAATTTGAGAAAAATTTGTAAAGTTCTACGAGCTGTCCCACTTTTATGGGCTTGAAAATTGCCTACTCTATCCCAATTTTGGCAAGATAACGCTAGGTGAAAGCTTCACAAATAAAATCCCCATGTAATAAATGACTTTCCACGCACATTAGAGCACTTTTGCAAACCTGGCGAGAAAACACAGCGCACTAAATTCTCTGCTTTTATCCTCTAAAACACACCAGAACACCTATTTGGCAGTTCCCTAGCTTCCCCGAAGCTCTTGGGGGCAAAACCCTAAACCGTTTTGGGCTCCATTTTGTGGGCCGAACGCACCCGTAGGTAGCCCTTGAGTTCCCGCACCTGTTAAGCTACTTGCCCTTTGATTTGAACGAGATTCTCGCTCTAAATCAACCTGTACCTGCTTGGGATTAACAGTTAGCTAATTCGATACTTGTGCAAGAGGTTCATGCCTCGGCAATTTCGCATAAACCCACAAAATTGTACATACATATGAAAAGCCCTTGAGCTAGGCATCACAATTTTGTATTCAATAGGGGAGAAGTGTGCACGAGAGCGGAATCATCGTGCTACATAAGACAGAGGAGCAGGCAAGCTTTCCTTTTAAGTTGTAAAACTGCACCCACTACTCACACACACACTCTAGTCACTTATGAAGCTCAAGAATCAGCGCTCTCCCTTCTCTACTCGATTTTGGGTGCTCCCCTTGCTGAGGTGTCCTTGCAATTGTCTCTAGGGTAGCCAAGTGTCCACTTTGCCCGTTTGGTTTAAATTCCTAGTACCTACCAACTTATGAAGTCTCGGCGAGGGGCCTAAATGACTTTAATTGAGCCTAACCACCCTTTTACTGGTCAGATTTCAGTGCCGATCGACCTAACCATCTCATGGCTGCCTGGCCTTCACTCCTACGGGTGAACGTCTCGACTTCACACTAACCATGCAATGTCCGGCCATTTGTGACTTCAAAAAATAGGTCCCAAAAATTAAATAAAAATCAAGGGAAAGAAAAACCAACGAATAAAGTTAGTGATTGTCACAGCCTCATGACATACCCCTCTTGAAATTGCAAACATCCTCGATTGCATGCCAAATATCATGGATACAAATGACAATGTCTCAAAGTGATGACATGACATGTCTACCCGGAGGAAACTGAATCTTATAAGATGTTCCAACTTCAGGGATCTCGTCCGATGGGGCCTAGGGGACACAAGAACTCTAAAAATTAAGCAAGGACCAAAAATCATGTGGATGTGCTGACGTGGCAGGGCTGTACGAATGCCTCCACAACTTACGCTGGCTGTTGACGTGGCACTGTGCGAAATTCCGCAATTGGACTGGCAGCTTTTGGGCGCCAGTTTTTGGACCAGATGCTTTTGAGACTAAAGCTTTTCATGTGACTGCTTTTGAGAAGGCCCAGAGCCTTTATAAGAGGTGCCAGGGCCTCTAGCAGAGAGGACCCTCGAACTTTGTACTTTGCTCAAGCATTAACATAAAGATAAGGGAAAATTACCAAAATACCCCTCTAATTTGTGGAAATTGCCAAAATACACCTCAAATTTCAAAAATTCCCAAAATGCCCTTGTATCGCTTTTGGTTAGATTGGTCCAAATTCCTAATCTTATTTCCTTTTTGACAATTGAGATCCATTTTTGAGTGCTTAGCATGTAATTTGTCACAAATTATCTGGCAAAAAAAGGCATTTACGTCTAAAATTAATGAAGCAATTCATCTCTAAAGCCTACATAACCAACTCAAATTCTAGTTTTAACATCTGGTATTGACAAACAATCAATCTTCTTATGAAAAGCTACAATTGTTTTTATCTTTGGAGAAATTTAATCTCACAACCAGGGGTATTTGGGAATTTTGAGAATTTGTGACAAAATATTTGGGGCATTTTGGGAAATTCTGAAATTTGAGCGATATTTTAGGAATTTCCACAGATTAGATGAGTATTTTGGTATTTTTTCCTAAAAATAAAATACCGAAAGGGGCTTTAGACTTTGGGGCCAATACCTCTAGGCACAAAAATACGCCGGGTCGGGTTGTCTATCTATTAAATTGTGATAAGATTCTTTTAAGCAATTTTCTGAGTATTTTCGTGAGTGTCGTCGTCACGAGGACGTGGCAATTCCTAACTCGAGTTATTGATTTCTTTCCGATGATTTTTGTTTAATTTTTTAGACCCTCTTTTTGAAGTTGCAAATGGTCGAACATTGTATGGCCAGTGTGAAACAATAGTTTCACCCACAGACAGGAAGTTGGTCGGCGCTGGAATTCGAGTAGTAAATGGGTGTCTAGGCTCAGTTCAAAGTCATCTAAGTCTCCTCGCCGTACTTAATAAGTTGGTGAATACTAGGAAATTAACTCCATAGAGGCACGGTGACAAGGTGGAGTCACCAAGAGAAAATCACCCGAGAACTGGTCTACATTGCATTTTTGGACGTGGTGAAAGATGGTCAGATGACCAGTGAGAGTCCAATGGAAGAATTTCCTAAATTAGGGAACTGCTATTTTGGGCCACGAAATCTGTTCGCGTCAGTGGCTTCAGAATGACAAGGGGAACATTTTATTACTCTGCTACAAAATCAACTGATGCACCAGTTGAGAGATTTTTAAGCGGGAAGCCCAATGCGGGGAAATTGCATGCATGAGTGCCAAGTGGCACTTTTTGGCCAATTTACAAAGTCTGGGAGAACAGAACTCGTAACTGACTTTTTGGAGCAGTTTTGGAGGCTAATAACTTTGATTTCAGCCATTTCTCTGCATTTCCCAAGACTTTTCCGAGGACCAAGGAGCTCATTTTCAACATTGCAAGGCATTGGATGCGTGCTGTTTTGCTATGTTTTTAGCGATACACAGGTTTTGGCAGCCATGGAACTCTTCCCCTTTTGCATCTATTTGTCCACAGATGCTTTACAGGTCAAGCGCAGAAGAGGGGATGCTCGATTTATAATGGGGATGCTGCATTGAGAACCTGTCACAGCTTAAGACTATTGTGTGCAAGCTTTCCCTCTCATGTACAATGTAGTGCAAGAAGTAATGTCCTACACACTCTACACTACTCTCTCTCCCCCTACTAACGTGATGCCCCAGGTAACGTGATGCTCCACAAGAGGGCTCTTCGTTTGACCTACGCACAGTTGTGTGGTCTTATGCTTTTGTGTCAAGGCAAGAGCCTCTTTGAGGAGGAACAGGAGTAGCTAACTGCTACTCCAAAACCAGGCACCGGTGAGGGTGATAACCTCACTTTACACGTGCATTTTTAGCGTTGGTTATGCATTGTTTTTGGACTGTTTTGCAGCCCTATGGATACCAGAAGCATTGGGAACAGTGCCCCACTGTTAGAGGACAGTTTCGGGACTGTCACAAGACGGGCACCACGTGCCAATAGACAAGAACAGACTTTTAGCACTTCAATAACAACTGAACTGAAAGAGAGAGAGAGAGAGAGAGAGAGAGAGAGAGAGAGAGAGAGAGAGAGAGAGAGAGAGAGAGAGAGACGACATGCGACACGGAGTGGCGGAATTCCACCCTAGATCTGAGTATTGGCCCCAAACCTTGGCGCCCCTTTCAGTATTTCTTTATATTGCATCAACACAGTACAAGTCGGTACTCTAGACTCTGCACCTTCTCCAGGAAGCATGTCGGAGAATGAGCCCTTAGCACATATTTAAAGGCCCTTGGCCTATGAAAAGCAGTTTACATGAAAAGCCTTCAAACTCAAAAGCTTCTGGTCCAAAAGCAATGCTAAAAAGTTGCAAGCATAAATCACGGAAGTCCGTACAACTGCCAGCGCAAAACACAGAAATCTGTACAATCTGCCACGTCATCATGTCAATGCAATTTCCAGATTTTCCGTATAACTACCACGTCATCAACTGCGCAAGTCTTTGTGTGGGTCCTCCTTTATTTTAATGTCTTTTATGTCACTGGGGCCCCATCGGACGAGGTCCCTATAAGTTGGTAGGACTTCTTCTTTTGTTACTTGTTCTTCTTAGGGTTTGGGCCCCTCGGCCAGGATCTCCAAGTTGGCTCCATTCTTCAAGGCTTTGACACGTCAGCAGTTTGTGACAGGGACTGTTTAGGGCTGAAAACTGGGTAAAAACCAGTAAATACAGCGAGCTGTAATTGCTGTTTTTGGACTCAAAACAGAGGGTTTATGTGTTTGGAAGTGAGTTCCAGTAGGGGGATTTGTTCAGGGCGAGTTTTGGGGCAGTTATGCTGCTGAAATTTTGCAAGAACAGGTGTAAAAGGGGCTCCAGTTTTTGGGGCCTACAGGTTGTCGGTGTCTGCTCGGAGCATTCTAGCTTCCGAGCCGTGTGTGCTTTGAAGTGTTAATTCCTTTTACAGGTTCCTTCTGCAAGGTTTCTCTATGTGTTAAAGTTTAAAGTAAAGTTTCGGGTGAAAGCCAAAGTCTACAGCCCTACGGGCCGGTTTCAGTCGTGGTGTCCAAGTCCGTAACAGTGGTATCAGAGCTCAGTCGATTTTCCTTTTATGGAGAATCCGATCCCTTTTATCGCGACACACAAGGATTCAATCGAGAAGCAAGCTGTTACACCTGACCAATCAGGTTCAGGAAACAACATGGAAGATTCAATGGACGACGACCACCTTCTGTTGATTCAGAAGGATTGTATGGGCCCCCTCGACCCACGAAGCATGAATGAATGGAGATGCTGTCACAAATTGGTGACATGGCATGGTCACAGCAGATACACACCCACACACACTCTGGCAAACAATCCTGAAAATCGCGGAGAAATGCTGACGTGGCACTATTGTACGGACCCCCACAAATTGCGGCGTAAAAAGCAGAAAGTTGTACGGACAGCTGACGTGGCAAAAGCGTATAGACAGGCTGCTTTATTCTATGCAAGTGAGAGAGAGTGCTTTTGGAGATTCTTTGCTTTATTTCCTAAGCAAGGAGTGTGTGAGAGGATTGCTTTATTTTAGGCTTTTGCTTTTCAGCTTTTGGGACAACTTTTGGGGCTCTGCTTTTGGCATCCCTTGTAACTCTTTATAAGTGTGGTTTGGGCTCCCACTCTGTAGAGCATCTGGACGTAGAGTTTGAGAGTGAGACCCACCCACTCCCTTGTACTTTGTGCAACGATTTAATACAAAAAGAAATACCGAAAGGGGCGTCAGTCTTTGGGGCCAATACCTCTTGGCACGAAGCTCCGTTGGGCCGGTGTCAAATCAAATTGTGAACTGTTTTGAAGTGAATTCCTGTCGTGTTGCGGTAGATTCTTGACTTGGAGCGTCCAAGTCTGTTACAGTCGTATCAAAGCACGGCCGATTTCTCTTCTACCGGGAAATCCGATCCTTTTTACGCAGCACTTATGGATTCAAGCAAAGGACAGTCGACTTCCTCTGCATCCGGAGATGCGGGAAGAGATCACGAAGAAGATTCACACAAGGAGTACGGCCCGCCTCAGCCTACTCAGGCGGAGCTTGAAGAGATGGAACATCGGAGATTGGTCGATGAAGCGACAAAGTTGATGATGAATTTTGCGAAGGACCCTAAACTTGCAAAATTTTTCACCTAGACCTCCTTCGACGAGGTGCACTCACAGTGGCGGCAAACCATGGAGCCACCCCTCAAACCGACGCTCAAACAACCTCCTACGCCTAGGATGTTTACAGAGCAAGAATTCGAAGAGGTGGTTGATGCACGGATTAGTCAGCTTTTTGACGCGCAGAACAAAGCCAAAAAACACGACAAAAAGCAGAAAAAAGCACAGACTTCCCAAGTTACTTGGGTCGTCAATCTACTTTTGCCTCGGCAAGAAAGCAGAAGAAGCGTGTGCGATTTGATGGAGTACATAGTTCTTCTTCTTCTTCTTCTTCTTCTTCTTCTTCTTCTTCTTCTTCTTCTTCTAGCTCTTCCCACTCAAGCGAGAAGACAGAAAAGGGAAAAAGCGAAGCAAAAAGCAACGCTTCGGAAAGGCCAAGAAAAAGGTAAAGAAGTCTAAATCTCGCCCAGTTTCGGACAGTTCTACAGAGGACTCGACTTCGGATAGTTCGGACTCCGACGACAGCAGATTTTATGCAAGGAAGAAGAAATTTATAAAGCCAACCAATTTCTAGAAGATAAAAGCAAGAAAGTTCGAGAATTTAAGGAAGGTGGACAGTCAATTAAATTTGACACGTTGTGAGCGGGATAAAAACACACAGAACGCCTCTATAACGACCCGACACACACTCTTGGAAGGATACACACACACACTATGGGGCACCACTCGGCTTACACAACCCGCCTGGCCGAGACAGGAAACACACAGACGGAGTGAGAAGAGAGAGATGTCCCACTTGCCCACTCAACACTCACACACACACTCTCAATTCAGCTCAAAGGAGGCAAATTGTTGTTGTTTAGATTCAATGAAGCTCAGCCCAACACCAATGGGGCAAATAGTTTACACAGTATTGAGGAAATACACCAGATACAACCACAAAGTTAAGCAGAGGCTTCACTCACCGGAGAAGATTACACAGAAAAACAGTAGAAAATCTGTGAGGAATTTGGCAAAATGGACAACGCCATTGCGTCCGGAACGCCCAAAAACCCCACCCTACAATGTCACAGTGCTCAAATCCGACCTCGGATGAACAATTTAGGGCCAAAAAACTCCTGACATAATTTGCCCATCCCCTAGCCTGCCTGATCATTCATGATCAACAGCAGCAAAGAGAGATATGAGACTCGCCGCATCACAGGTCTCGTCATCCCTCACCAACATTGCTTGATCCACAGACAGCTCGTCTTGCTCCACCATCATCAATCTAGCATGATACAATTTAAGACGCAATCCATTTACCCTTGACTTATGTAGAACACCATCCAGGTTAGCCAGCTGATATGTGCCATTTGGAAAACACTCCACTACCTTGAAAGGGCCTTCCCACTTAATTTGAAACTTCTTTTGGAAGGTGTTGTCCAGCTTACTGTTGTAACGCAAAACCAAGTCATGTTTCTTAATACCCTTACTTTTGACCTTTTCATTTATCTTTGCCAAAGCCTTATCCTGCATCTGCCCATAATGCTCCAATGCGCTCATCCTATCCAACTGGACCTCTTGTAACTGCAAGAGCCTCTCTTTGAATGCATCACGAGGCGGCCCAAGCAACATCTCTAACATCTTGACCGCAGGCAACTCTACCTCCACAGGCAATAGTGCTTCCTTTCCATACACCAAATGAAATGGAGTAAACCCTGTACCTGTCTTCACCGAAGTACGGTAAGCCCATAATGCACTAGGCAATTCCAAATCCCAATTCTTTCCTTGGTGCTCTGTCACTTTAGAAAGAATTTATACCAACTCACCATTGAATCTTTCATTTAAGCCATTACACTGCGGGTAATAAGGAGTGGTATGCTGGTGTCTAATCTTCATCTTTGTGCATAAGAAGTCTAGCAGTTTAGCTCTAAATCCTGGCCCCTTATCCGAAAGTAGCTCTAATGGCACTCCAAACTTGCAACATATTTCATCATACACAAATTTTGCCGCATCCTTTGCAGTGATCTGTTTTACTGCTATAGCCTCTGCCCATCTAGAGAGATAGTTCACTGCCGTCAAGATATAGCTTTTGCCCCTGCTTGTGATAGGTAACGGGCCTATTGCATCAATCCCCCACTTTTCAAACACATCAAACGCCATAATGGTTTTTCGTAGCTCTGGCTTCAACACTCTTCCCAAATGCTTAACACCTATTGCAAGCCCTACACCAATGGTGAACATCCTTGTGCAAACTAGGCCATACATACCCCTCTTGCAAAATCTTATGCAAGGTGATCTTTAGAGTAAAATGGCCACCACATGCGCCTTCATGATTCTCTTCCAACACTCTGTAAAGCTCCTCCCGCCAAGGTACACGTCTCAACACGAGATCAGCCCCTTTCATGTATAAGACATCACCAATCAATTTGTACCTGTATGCTCTATGCACAAAGCCATACTTCTTAGACTTCTGAATCTCCTTTGGAATGATTCCTGTTAGCAAAAACTCCTCTTCTTGAGCCAAACTTTCCCGGCCATGATAAAGAGGTAAAGTGGTCCTCAACACAAATAGCTCCCCCAATCATGCCTTGAGCTGCTTCATGTGCCTCTCCATTTAGAGCACGTTCAATGTGTCTGATGATCCATGCTTCGAACTTTTTTAACACGCCTTTAATTCTGAAGCACATTTCCTTCAATGAGGTGTTCTTGCTCTTCCACACACCCAGCACTTGCTTCACCACTAACAAGGCATCACCTTTTATGCTCAACCTTCGAACCCCATGCTTCAAACAAATGTGTAATCCGGCTTCCAGAGTAGCATATTCAGCCTCATTGTTACTATGAGCATCCAATTTGAACCCTCTCTTGCATACTAGCTTCCCCTCTGGATCATAAAGTGCTATACCCCCTGAAGCTGCATCATGGCTCTTTCTGTATGAACCATCAAAGAACAACACATGTGCATTGCTGATCTGTGGCACTTCTTCAACTACCTTTCTCACCACCTCTTCCTTAACAATAAGGGGATTCTCCTTGTAGGTCAACAAATCAGCTAGGGTAGCCCTTATACTATCTTCCACTAGAAAAGAGAACTCAAACTCTTGCAGCTCAATTACCCATTTCTTCACCACATTTGACATGTTAGTACCATTAATTAACTGTGGCAAAAAGGCATAACTCGTCAAGAAAACAAAAGGCCGTGGTAGCAAGTAATGATGAAATCGTCAACAAGCAAATATTACATTGGCCATCACTAGCTCTACTTCCGAGAACTTTCTCTCCGCTACCAACTTCACTCGGCTTGCACAATACACTGGCCTCATATAATGGCTGCCCTTCCCCTTTTGCAATAGCATGGCTCCAATGGCATCATCCCCTACTGATGGATTTACATAAAACAATTTCTCCCAATCAGGAGCCTGCATGGTTGACAACCCCCCTAACACCTCTTTCACCTCTTGAAACACTTCTTCACACTTGTCATCCCATTGCAATGGATCATGCTTTGCCACTTGCTGTAATGGATAAAGAAGCTGTGAAGACAATGGAATAAACCGTGCCATGTACTTCACTTTGTGTATAAAAGTTGCCAATTGCTTCGTACTCGTAGATGATGGAAAACTCCTCCTTATTGTAGAAAAAACACAGTGGTACTGGTAATAGTGAAAATCGATGCACTATGTACATCCTGTCCTACCTGTACACATGTGGGCCCCACGTAACCACCTGCTCTGAAAAATGGGCAATTCTTTATTTGATGCACCATGCATGTATATGTACATATGCGCAATCCCTTGCTCCAAAAAACTCCTGACAACGTTTTCTGGATTTCGAGATGTTTCGAAGGCTTTGGCCTTCATATAGCAGTTTGACATAGCTTTCTTTGGAGGACATTACTCAAAGCACTCCAAGATTAGGAGGGCTAACTCTTACTTCAAGGAAAATGCTCGAACTTGGTGGTCCACTCTTCTATTGAACAAGAAAGCGCCACTTAAATGGCTAAAATTTAAAAGGCTTTTTATTTCTTGATGGCTGACTCAGGAGTACGAGCGCGACATACGAACTGCTTGGAACCATCTTCGGATGACCAAGAAAGATACATTAGACGCATATTGCGAGAGATTCTGGAGCTCTTTTCTACAAGCTTCTTCATTTAAGAAGATCTCGTTCAAAGAACAGATTGAGCGGTTTACCTTGGGACTTCCTACAAAGATCCAAGATCACTGCTTACAGCAAAAGTCAAATTCCATTCAGGAACTGATGAGTCATGCGAAACGGGGTTTTGCCATTCATTCAGGCAATTTGACCTACCCCACAAATGAAATCATGACGCAAAGGACCGAACAGACTTCGAACAATGAAAGTAGAAAGAAGAAGAGCAACCTACAAAAGAAAGAAAAGGATGCACGACCCAAGCTCACTCTTCGAGAGAAAGCTAACTACACCAAAGAGGGGAAGTGCTTTGGATGCGGGAAAACTGGGCACATTTCCGCGAAGTGTCCTAAAAAGGCACCGAATGAATAGGATGGAGAAAGGCCATAGAGTTCGAGAGCAGTTGAGGAACGTGGCAAAAAGGCAAATAAAAGCAGAACTAGTACCACATTGTGTGGAGCCCGAACCGAATCACATCCATGAAAATACAAAACTTTGCCGCTTTTAGGGCAAGATGAAAGATAAGGAAGCCCTCATTTTTCTTTGATGGAGGAGTCGAGACCCACTTCTTTTCACTTGAATTGGCGGCTCGATTTGGAATTACGCCCGACGAGACAGGCTGAGGCCACGGGCAGAGGTAGTTCTAGCGGCACCCGGACGGGATGTTGCCATTACATAGATCATTGGCAAACTTCGTTTGCAATGTCAGGGGTGTTTAGGGCACGAGGATTTCCACGTAATTCCCTTGGGAGGTTGTGACGTCCTACCCGAAATCCCTTGGTACCACAAGAACGACGACGTGGTTGACTACCACGCCGAGAAAGCGACTTTGACAAATGAAGGGCACAGAGATTGTACTTGATGAAATTCAGTTTCTTTACTAGAATTTTTGGAGAGAATTAATGATGATTGAAGGTCGAATACGTTTTGACCTGAATGAAGAACGCCACGATTTTTCTCCACACTCATGCACTGTCAGAGTCACCAAATGTATTGCAGCTTTACCTTGAAGCCTTTGGGTTACAACCTACCTATGCCCCAACCCCACGTGTGCAAAGGAGGGGTAATGATATAGCTAGTACATCAAATGTACATATGAATTTAGTGTAATAGATGGAAATGACAAAAGTATGAAGGTCCAATTAAGTCATTTGTATCTATGTGTTACGACCTTTCTTGCGGATACATGCGATGATAAAAGAGTGTTGATAGCAAAAGATCATCAGTGGTGTATATTTATAGTATGCAATCGAGGACGTTTGCGATTTCAAGAGGGGGGTATGTCACGTGGTCGTGGTAGCTGTTAACTATGTCACGAGGTCGAGGCAACTGCTAACCTTAGTTGTTGGTTTCTTTCCAATGATTTTTGTTTTATTTTTGAGACCCTCTTTTTGATGTAGCAAACGGTCGGACATTGTATGGCAATGTGAACGGTAGTTTCACCCGCAGACGGAAAGTGGTCGACACTGGAATTCGTATAGTAAGAGGATGTCTAGGCTCAGAGCAAGATCATGTAGGTCCCCCCGTCACACTTAGCAAGTTGGTGGATACTAGGAAGTGAACTCAATAAAGGCATAAAGTCAAGGTGGGACTACCAACAGAAAGTATCCGACAGTTGGGCCACATTGCACTTTTGGATGCGGTCCCAATGAGGATAGATGGTCAGAAGACCAGTGGGAGCCCAACGGAAGCATCTCCTAAAATTTAGGGAGCTGCTATTTTGGGCCGTGAAATGTATTCGCGTCATTACCTCCAGTATGACCAGGGGAACATTTTACAACTCTGCTGCGAAGTCAACCGAACAACCAGTCGGGAGATTTTTAGGCGGCAAACCCGAAACGGGAAAATGCTTGTAAATGCGCCAAGTGGCACATTTCTGTGCACTTGCCTCACAAAGGAAGAGGTGGCGCTGAAATTTAAGCTGGGAGAGGCCTCATTATGCAAACTGCCACAGATTAAGAGCTATGGAGTGCTTCCTTTCCCTCTATGTACAGTGTGGTGCCAGGAGTGATGCCGTGCACGCTACACACTGCTCTCTCTCTCTCCGTTACGTGCAGTTATGTGATGCCCTGTAACAGACTTGGACACTCCAAGTCAAGAATCAATCACCACAGCACCAAATAACCACTTCAAAACAATTCATAGATCACAATAGATTTGCATTGGCCCGACGGAGTTCCGTGCCTAGAGATATTGGCCCCAAAGATTGGCGCCCCTTTCGGTTTATCTTTGTGTATTAAATCAATGTCAAAGTACAAAGAGCGGTTAGGGTTTCACTCTCAGACTCTACGTCCAGATGCTCTCCAAAGTGAGCCCTAAACCGTTTACTTAAAGGTTACAAGGGATGCCCATAAGCAGAGCCCCAAAAGCTTCCAGGTCAAAAGCAATTTCTCTCTCTCTCAAGAGAGCAAAAAATAAAGCAAATTCTCTCTCTCCCTCTCTCCAAATTCCTCTTACGTAGCAAAAGCTTCCAAATTGCGTCGCTAGGAAGAAGAAAAAGCAAGTTCCGTGATTTTCGGAAATCCGTACGCTGGCCACGTGGTAGTTTCAGCCGCTTTATGGTTTCAGCCAGAAAATTAGGGTTATGGTATTAGGGTTTCTGCATATAAGGGTTTTTGGCAGAAATTAGGGTTTGCAGGAATTTTAGGGTTTCTGGCAGAAATTAGGGTTTTTGCTGTCGGTAGCCACATCATCACTTTGTGACATACCCCCCTCTTGAAAGCATTGTAATCGACCGCGATTACGCCTGCAAAACCGACAGAAGCCATAAACCGTCTTAGCAGACACTGATTGTTAGTACCTATGTACTAGGAACACACATCTAGCACATGTACAATCGACAGTCACATCACACGACATCACAGGACATCACTAGACATCACACGACATCCCATGAGATTCAACATTCATTCGGATCTTAGACCATGATTTATCGGCAATGTAGCTAGCAATCGCATCTAGGTCCAATCGGGACCTCATCGATGTCCGATTGACTAACCCCTATTGCAACCATGTCTATTCAATATCAATCAATCCAAAATGCTGCAGTCATTTAGTCTATCAGTTCCTGCACTTAAAAGAAGTCAAGAACAAATCAGTATCATAATCAGCAATTCCATCTCATTAAAGTCATACAGCAGAATATTGTCAGTTTTCAATATCCCTGAAGCTCAAAGAGACATCAGTGACTCTAGTATCTAAATCAAGGCATTTGTTGACAAAGGAGCGGAGTGACTCCCCTCTTGTGCATCCCACTGCACCAGATCTCCGGCCAAGCTGAATTCTGGGTTCTGTTTGAAGTAGACTATGCTAAACCAAAAGCATCGCAGTAAAGTTTCACAATCTGAGGAGTATCTGCTAGGTCCTCCTCCTCCATCCACTTCGCATCCAATGCAAGATAGTTCTTGAACTTAACCAAGAACCGTCTTCGGACTTTACCTTTATTCTTTGTATCCTTATGTGCCAAAATCTGTTCAGGAACAAGGATCTCCTCGTTTTCTTCCACTTCGGGTTGCTCACCAGGCTCCCCATCATCAGGCACATCACCCTTAAAAGGTTTCAAGAGACTCACATGGAATGCATTGTGAATCCTCCAAGTATCTCGCAATTTCAATCGGAAGCAGACATCATTTATCTTTTCACTGATCTGGAAAGGTCCGTAGTATTGCATACTAAGCTTTGGAAAAAGCCTCTCCTTTCCCTTTTTCTTTCTTAGGCATGCCTTCTCAAAACGTAAGAGCATTGGTTAAGACAAAAGGCATCACCAAAAACTCAAATAACCCAAAAGGAGTCCGAAAGGCAGTCTTGTAGACGTTGCGCGGCACAATTCGGATCTGATAATATCCACTCTTCAGGTCAATCTTGCTAAAGCACAAGGATCCATGTAACCTGTCGAGTATATCATCGATCCTAGGAATCGGAAATCTGTTCTTGATGGTGATTTTGTTGAGAGCTCTATAATCGATGCACATTCTCCAAGATCCATCTTTCTTCAAAACCAACAACATTGGAGAGCAATACGGTGAAGTACTACGTTGGACAAGACTCTTTTCCAAAAGATCTTTTACTTGGTTCATAATCTCTTCATTCTGTGCTCGGCTCACACGGCAAGGTGGCCGGTTCGGTGGTGTGCTTCCAGGTATCAGATCAATGGTATGATCTTTAGGATGAGCAGGTGGTGTAACAGACTTGGACACTCCAAGTCAAGAATCAATCGCGACAGCACCAAATAACCACTTCGAAACAATTCACAGATCACAATAGATTTGCACTGGCCCGGCGGAGTTCCGTGCCTAGAGATATTGGCCCCAAAGACTTGCGCCCCCTTCGGTATTTCTTTATGTATTAATCAATGTCAAAGTACAAAGAGCGGTTAGGGTTTCACTCTCAAACTCTTGCATCCAGATGCTCTGAGAAGTGAGCCCTTATCCGCGTATTTAAATGTTACAAGGGATGCCCAAACGCAGAGCCCCAAAAGCTTGAAATCAAAACCAGTTTCTCTCTCTCTCTCTCTCTCTCTCTCTCTCTCTCTCTCTCTCTCTCTCTCTCTCTCTCTCTCTCTCTCTCCATGAGAGTAAAATAAAGCAAACAATCCTTCTCTCTCTCTCTCTTGCCAAGCGTAGAGAAAAAGCAAATTGCGTCGCCCTCACAGCTACTTTTTGCTTCCGCAAATACCGGAAATCCGTACCTGTTGCCACGTGGCATTCCCCGCCTGATTAGGATTTCCAGACAACAGTTAGAGTTAGGGTTTCCAAAAATTAGGGCTTCTTTCAAAAATTAGGGTTTGCAAGCATTTTAGGGTTTTTGGCAGAATTTAGGGTTTCTGTTGTCGGTAGCCACGTCATCACTTTGTGACATACCCCCCTCTTGAAAGCATCGTAATCGACCGCCATTACGCCTGCAAAACCGACAAAAGCCATAAACCATCTTAGCAGACACTGACTGTTAGTACCTACGTACTAGGAACACACATCTAGCACATGTACCAAATCGACAGTCACATCACACGACATCACAGGACATCACCAGACATCATAGGACATCACATGACATTCAACATTCATTTGGATCTTAGAGCATGATTTATCGGCAATGTAGCTAGCAATTACATCTAGGTCCAATCGGGACCTCATCAATGTCCGATTGACTAACCCCTATTGCAACCATGTCTATTCGAGATCAATCAGACCAAAATGCTGCAGTCATTTCGTCTATCAGTTCCTGCACTTAAAAGAAGTCAAGAACAAATCTGTATCAGAATCAAGAATTCCATTTCATTTAAGTCATATAGCAAAATACTGTCAGCTTTCAGTATCTCTGAAGCTCAAAGAGACATCAGTGACTCTACTATCGAAATCAAGGCATCTGTTGACAAAGGAGTGGAGCGACTCTCCTCTTGTGCATCCCACTGCACCAGATCTGCGGCCAAGCTGAATTCTGGGTTCCGTTTGAAATAGACTATGCTAAACCAAAAACATCAAGGTAAAGTTTCACAATCTGAGGAGTATCTGCTAGGTCCTCCTCCTCCATCCACTTCGCATCCAATGCAGGATAGGTCTTGAACTTAACCAAGAACCGCCTTCGGACTTACCTTTAGTCTTCATATCCTTATGTGCCAAAATATGTTCAAAAACAAGGATCTCCTCGTTTTCTTGCACTTTGGGTTGCTCATCAGGCTCCCCATCATCAGGCACATCACCCTTAAAAGGTTTCAAGAGACTCACATGGAATGCATTGTGAATCCTCCAAGTATCTGGCAGTTTCAATCGGAAGGAGACATCATTTATCTTTTCGCTGATCTGGAAAGGTCTGTAGTATCGCATACTAAGCTTTGGAAAAAGCCTCTCCTTTCCCATTTTCTTTCGTAGACGTGCCTTCTCAAAACGTAAGAGCACCCAATCATCCTCCTTCAATTTCAAGTCGCGACGATGGCGATCCGTTGCCTTTTTCTATCGTTCTTGAGACTTCTGCAAAGTCTCGCGAACCTTGGCAAAAGTCGTATCCAAATCTCGCGTATATTCATCCGCTTCAAAGATCTTATCTTTCGTGCTTAAGAAGGGTGGAACCTTCGCAGCACCTTCAACAATCTCAAATGGCGCCTTCCCCGTCGAAGAGTGTATCGTGTTATTGTAGGCAAATTCCACCAAAGGTAAATACTTTTCCCATTGAGTCTTCTGATCAAAGATATAAGACTTCAATAAATCTAGAACCGCTGAATTTGCAATCTCAGATTGCCCATCAGTCTGTGGGTGGAACGATGCGAGAACTGCAACCGCGTGCCAATGTTCTCCCAAATTGCCTTCCAAAACAAACTCGTGAATCTGGGGTCTCTGTCGAAGACAATTCTCTCAGGAATGCCATGTAATCTGAAGATCTGGGCCACAAACAGTCTCGCTAAGTGATCCGGCTTGACTGTTTTCTTCACTGGAATGAAATGAGCCTGTTTGCTAAATCTGTCAATAACAGTCCAGATACCATCGTGACCACTCTGTGTTCTCGGGAGATCAAAAATGAAATCCATCGCAATACTTCCCTAGGGGAGGGTGGGTATGGGTAAAGGCTGTAACAATCCCTGTGCCTTATGCCTGTCAAACTTGACCTTCTGGCATACTAAGCAAATGCGCACAAACTCTTCCACATCCTTTTTGAGTCCCGGCCAAAAGAAGTATCTCTCTACCCCCTTCATGGTGGTAGCAATGCCTCGGTGACCCGTAAAAGGTGGACAATGGCATTCAGTCATAACCTTTTCCCTCAACGACTGTGTAACGCACAACATAGTCTTTCTCATCAAGTAGCCTTCCCGAAGGGAGTATCCAGCTCCTGTCTCCCCATCCCGTATCAGTGTGAAAATATCTGCAGAATCCGTATCTGTGGCATACTGATCGACCATATCCTCGAATCTCCTATGATGTATCACGGAAATAGCCAGAACCAACGGCTTCCAAGACAAAGCATCTGCCACCACATTCTTCTGTCCCTACACATGGACAATCTGAAAGTGAAACTATGACAAGATGTTCGCCCACCACATCTGCTTTTCCGAAAGCTGCTTCTGTGACAAGAAGTAGCGCAAACTCGGATGGTCTGTAAAGACAGTAAAATCAGCTCCGAGTAGGTAATGCCGCCACTGAGTAAGAGCATGGATAACCGCCAAAAGCAGGCTTTGGTAAGCAATGACATGGCCTTCTTGCATCAAGACCGCACCCAGACTACGACCACAAGCATCACAATATACTTCAAATGACTTCTGCAAGTCCGACAAAGTCAAAACTGGTCCCGTAGTCAATTTCTCTTTCAATGTCCGAAAGATAGTCACCTCAATGGATCCCCACGAGAAAGGGACTCCTTTCTGTGTCAAGACATGCAAAGGGGAAGCAACCTCTGCAAACTTTCGTATGAACCGCCTGTAGTACGAACACAATCCCACTTCATGGACATTTTTCAAATCGGGCCAATCACGGATAGTCTATATCTTGGCCGGGTCCATTTAAACTCCAGCTGCTGAGACAATGTGTCCCAAAAAGTGTATCTCTAGTAATAAAATTTACTTTTCTTTGCATTAATCACTAACTTGAGATCTCGCAATGCCTGAAAGACCTGAAGCAGATGATCTCTGTGTTCTACCTCATTCTTGGAGAAAACAATGATGTTGTCAAAGAAAGTGCCACCAAATAGCCTGTACTCTCGAAAAATCCTGTCCATCATCCGGTTAAATGTCGCAGGAGCATTGGTTAAGACAATAGGCATCACCAAAAACTCAAATAACCCACGAGTAGTCCGAAAGGCTGTCTTGTAGACGTCTCCTGGCGCGATTCGGATCTGATGATATCCACTCTTCAAGTCAATCCTGCTAAAGCACGAGGATCCCTGTAACTTGTCGAGTATATCATCGATCCTAGGAATCGAAAATCTGTTCTTGATGGTGATTTCGTTGAGAGTGCTATAATCGATGCACATTCTCCAAGATCCGTCTTTCTTCAAAACCAACAACACTGGAGAGCAATACGGTGAAGTACTAGGCTGGACAAGACCCTTTTCCAAGAGGTCTTTCACTTGGTTCATAATCTCTTCATTCTGTGCTCCGCTCACACGTTAAGATGGCCGGTTCGGTGGTGTGCTTTCAGGTATCAGATCAATGGTATGATCTTCAGGACAAGCAGGTGGTAACTCTCCTGGTAGGCCCTCTGAGAAGCAATAGCATGAGAGTGGAGAAAATCTTGGCGTTCTTTATCAAGTTTAGACGTATTTGTCCTATCCTTATCGCTCAATTCTTTCATAAAGATCGAGTAAACAAAGAGACTGGATTTCATTAATTTTGAAATGGCCGAAGCCGATACAATAGGGACAAACTCGCCCTTCAGTTTAATATCAAGTACAATTGTTCTGCCCTTTTTTGTAGTCAAAGTTGCTTTTCTCGCCCGATAATCGACCACAGCGTTGTTCTTGTGGTACCAGGGAATCCCTAAGAGAACATCACAACCCTCCAAAGGCATTATGAAGAAGTCCTCATGCCCCAAATACCCCTGACAATGCAACCGAAGTTTGCCAATGACAGGTGTAATGGCTACGTCCCTGCTGGGTGCCGCAAGAACTGCCTCCGCAAGTGGTCCCATCCGATCGAGAGTAATCTCGAGCCGCGCCGCCAATTCCTGTGAAATGAAGTTGGCCTTGGCTCCTCCATCAAAGAAAATCAGGGCCTCTTGATCTTTCACTTTGCCCCAAGCTCGGCAAAGTTCTGTACTCTCATCCATGGTGTCGGGATCGGTACCCACACAATCTCGAACCAGTCATGTTTCCATCTTGCCTTTTCGTCCACGTTCCTTAGCTGCTCTCGAACTCTCAGGCCTGTCGTCGTCCTTATCATTCTATTCTATCTGTGCCTTTTTTGGGCACTTCGCGGAGATGTGTCCCTATTCTCCGTATCCAAAGCACTTCCCCTCCTTGATGAATCGAGCTCGCTTGGGTCATGCATCCTTTTTCTCTGGGTTGCTCTTTTCTTTCTACTTTCATTCCCAGAAGTCTGTTCAGCAGGCCTGTCGTCGTCCTTATCATTCTATTCTATCTGTGCCTTTTTTGGGCACTTCGCGGAGATGTGTCCCTGTTCTCCGTATCCAAAGCACTTCCCCTCCTTGATGAATCGAGCTCGCTTGGGTCATGCATCCTTTTTCTCTGGGTTGCTCTTTTCTTTCTACTTCCATTCCAAGAAGTCTGTTCGGCTCGTTGTGTCATGTTCTCATCTGTGGGGTAGATCAGACTGCCAAAGTGAATGGCAAAGCCCCCTTTCGCATGACTCGTCAACTCCTGAATAGAACTTACTTCTGCTCCAAGCAATGATCTCAGATTTCTGTAGGTAGACCCAAGGTGAACCACTCAATCTGTTCTCTGAACGAGATCTTCTTGAATGAAGAGGCGGGTAGAAAAGAGCTCCAGAATCTTTCACAATAAGCATTGATTGTATCTTTCTTGGTCATCCGAAGATGGTTCCAAGCAGCTCGTATATCTCCTTCGTATCTTGTGTAAACCAAGAAGAAATAAAAAGCTTTTTAAATTTCAGCCATTTAACTAGCGCAGTCTTGTTTAAAAGAAGCGTGGACCACCAAGTACAAGCATTCCCCTTAAGGTAAGAGGTAGCTCTCCGAATCTTGGAGTGCTCTGAATAGCGTCCTCCCGCAAAAGCGATGTCAAACTGTTGTATAAAAGACAAAGCCTTCGAAGCATCTGAGTATCCTGAAAAAGTATCAAACTTCATCGAGTGTCCACCTTCCTTAAACTCTCAAACTTTCTTGCTTTTATCTTCGAGAAAATCATACTGGTTGGCTTTGTAAAAATTCTTCTTGTTCGCATAAAAGTTTCCGTCATCGGAATCTAAGCTATCTGTAGACGAGTCCTCAGTAGAACTGTTAGTCTCTGGGCGAGATTTAGCCTTCTTTGCCTTTTTCTTGCCCTTTCCGAAGCTTTGTTTCTTGCTTCGCTTTTTACCTTTTCTGTTTTCTTCGCTCGAATCTGAAGAGCTAGAAGAATTGTCAGAAGAAGACGAACTAGGTACTCCTACAAATCGAACACGCTTCTTCTGTTTCTTTGCCTTGTCAAAAGTCGACTGACAACCCAAATATCCCGGGAAGTCAGTGCTTTTCTTCTGCTTTTTGCCGTGCTTTTTGGCTTTCTTTTGCGCGTCAAAAAGCTGAGCAATCCGTGCATCAACCACCTCTTGTAATTCCTTCTCTGAATACTGTTTTTGATCAAAAGGTTTCTTGAGAGCGGGTTTCAGGGTGGTGTAGTGGTTTTCTGCCACTACGCATGCACTTCCTGAAAAGAAGTCTCGCTCATATACTTTGCCAATTTGGAATCCTTAGCAAAACTGAGCATCATCTTTGTCGCATCGCCAATCAATTGACGACGCTTCATCTCTCTTTGCTCTGCCTGAGTAGGCCGAGGCCGGCCATACTCTTTGTCTGAATCTTCGTTGTGATCCCTGCCCGCATCTCCAGATGCAGAGGGAGTCGACTGATCCTTGCATGAAGCCATACGTGCCACGGAAAAAAAAATTGGGGATCGGATTTCCCGTAGAAGAGAAATCGGTTGTGCTCCGATACCACTATAACAGACTTGGACACTCCAAGTCAAGAATCAATCGCGATAGCACCAAATAACCACTTCAAAACAATTCACATATCACAATAGATTTGCACTTGCCCGGCGGAGTTCCGTGCCTAGAGATATTGGCCCCAAAGACTAGCGGCCCCTTTCAGTATTTCTTTATGTATTAATCAATGTCAAAGTACAAAGAGCGGTTAGGGTTTCACTCTCAGACTCTGTGTCCAGATGCTTTGAGAAGTGAGCCCTTATCTGCATATTCAAATGTTACAAGGGATGCCCAAAAGCAAAGCCCCAAAAGCTTGAAATCAAAAGCAGTTTCTCTCTCTCTCTCCATGAGAGTAAAATAAAGCAAATAATCTCTCTCTCTCTCTCTCTCTCTCTCTCTCTCTCTCTCTCTCTCTCTCTCTCTCTCTCTCTCTCTCGCCAAGCGTAGAGAAAAAGCAAATTGCGTCACCCTTGCAGCTGCTTTTTTGCTTCCGCAAATCCCGGAAATTCGTACCTGCTGCCACGTGGCATTCCCCGCCTGATTAGGGTTTCCCGTCAGCAGTTAGGGTTAGGGTCTCCAGAAATTAGAGTTTCTGAAAATTAGGGTTTCTGGCAGAAATTAGGGTTTGCAGGAATTATAGGGCTTCTGGCAGAATTTAGGGTTTTTGCTGTTGGTAGCCACGTCATCACTTTGTGACAGGTGGTAACTCGCCTGGTAGGCCCTCTGAGAAGCAATCGGCGTGAGAATGGAGAAAATCTTAGCGTTCTTTATCAAGTTTAGACATATTTGTCCTATCATTATCGCTCAATTCTTTCATAAAGATCGAGTAAACAGACAAATTGGATTTCATTAATTTTGAAATGGCCGAAGCCAATACAATAGGGACAGACTCGCCCTTCAGTTTAATATCAAGTACAATGGTTCTGCCCTTCTCTGTAGTCAAAGTCACTTTCCTCGTCAGATAATCGACCACGGCGTTGTTCTTGTGGTACCAGGGAATCCCTAAGAGAACATCACAACCCTCCAAAAGCATTATGAAGAAGTCCTCATGCCCCAAATACCCTTGACAATGCAACCGAAATTTGCCAATGTCAGGTGTAATGGCTACGTCCCTGCCGGGTGTCGCTAGAACTGCCTCCGCAAGTGGTCCCATCCCATCGGGAGTGATCTCGAGCCGCGCCGCCAATTCCGATGAAATGAAGTTGGCCTTGGCTCCTCCATCAAAGAAGATCAGGGCCTCTTGATCTTTCACTTTGCCCCAAGCTCGGCAAAGTTCTGTACTCTCGTCCATGGTGTCGGGATCGGTACCCACACAATCTGGAACCAGTCCTGTTTTCATCTTGCCTTTTCGTCCACGTTCCTCAGCTGCTCTCAAACTCTCAGGCCTGTTGCTGTCCTTATCATTTTGTTTTTTCTGTGCCTTTTTAGGGCACTTCGCGCAGATATGTCCTTGTTCCCCGCATCCAAAGCACTTCCCCTCCTTGATGAATCGAGCTCCCTCCTGAGGAGTAAGCTTGGGTCGTGCATCCTTTTTCTCTAGGTTGCTCTTTTTCTTTCTACTTTCATTCCCAGAAGTCTGTTCGGCTCGTTGTGTCATGGCCTCATATGAGGGGTAGGTCAAACTAGTGAATGGCAAAGCCCCGCTTCGCATGACTCATCAACTCCTGAATAGAAGCTAACTTTTGTTCCAAGCAGTGATCTCAGATCTCTGTAGGTAGACCCAAGGTAAACCGCTCAATCTATTCTCTGAACGAGATCTTCTTGAATGAAGAGGCGGGTAGAAAAGAGCTCCAAAATCTCTCGCAATAAGCATCCATTGTATCTCTCTTGGTCATCCGAAGATGGTTCCAAGCAGCTCGTATATCACGTTCATACTCTTGCATCAGCCAAGAAGAAATAAAAAGCTTCTTAAATTTCAGCCATTTAACTGGCGCAGTCTTGTTTAGAAGAAGCGTGGACCACCAAGTGCGAGCATTCCCCTTAAAATAAGAGGCAGCTCTTCGAATCTTGGAGTTCTCTGAGTAGCGTCCTCCCGCGAAAGCGATGTCAAATTGTTGTATAAAAGACAAAGCCTTCGAAGCATCTGAGTATCTTGAAAAAGTGTCAAATTTGATCGAGTGGCCACCTTCCTTAAACTCTCGGACATTCTTGCTTTTATCTTCGAGAAAGTCATACTGGTTGGCTTTATAAAAATTCTTCTTGTTCGCATAAAAGTTTCCGTCATCGGAATCTGAGCTGTCTGTAGACGAGTCCTCAGTAGAACTCTCAGTCTCTGGGCGAGATTTAGCCTTCTTTGCCTTTTTCTTGCCCTTTCCGAAGCATTGTTCCTTGCTTCGCTTTTTACCTTTTCTGTCTTCTTCGCTTGAATCTGAAGAGCTAGAAGAAATGTCGAAAGAAGAAGAAGAAGAAGAACTGGGTACTCCTTCAAAGTGAACACGCTTCTTCTGTTTCTTTGCTTTGTCAAATGTGAATGACGACCCAAATATCCCGGGAAGTCAGTGCTCTTTTTCTGCTTTTTGCTGTGCTTCTTAGCTTTCTTTTAAGCGTCAAAAAGCTAAGCAATCCGTGCATCAACCACCTCTTCTAATTCCTTCTCTGAATATTTCTTGTGAGGAGAAGGTTTCTTGAGAGCGGGTTTCGAGGGTGGTGTAGTGGTTTTTGGCCACTACTCATGCACTTCCTGAAAAGAAGTCTCACTCATATATTTTGCAAATTTTGGGTCCTTCGCAAAATTGAGCATCATCTTCGTTGCATCGCCGATCAACTGACAATGCTCCATCTCTCGCCGCTCCACCTGAGTAGGCCGAGGCGGGCCATACTCTGCCAGAATTTTCGTTGTGATCCCTGTCCGCATCTCCCGATGCAGAGGGAGTCGACTGATCCTTGCGTGAAGCCATGTGCCGCGGAAAAAAAATTGGAGATCGGATTTCCCGTAGAAGAGAAATCGGCCGTGCTCTGATACCACTGTAACAGACTTGGACACTCCAAGTCCAGAATCAATCACCACAGCACCAAATAACCACTTCAAAACAATTCACAGATCACAATCGATTTGCACTGGCCCCACGGAGTTGCGTGCCTAGAGATATTGGCCCCAAAGACTTGCGCCCCTTTCAGTATTTCTTTATGTATTAAATCAATGTCAAAGTACAAAGAGCGGTTAGGGTTTCACTCTCAGACTCTGCGTCCAAATGCTCTCCAAAGTGAGCCCTAAACCGTTTAGTTAAAGGTTACAAGGGATGCCCAAAAGCAAAGCCCCAAAAGCTTCCAGGTCAAAAGCAATTTCTCTCTCTCTCAAGAGAGCAAAAAATAAAGCAAATTCTCTCTCTCCCTTTCTCTCCAATTCCTCTTGCATAAAATTGCGTCGCTAGGAAGGAGAAAAAGCAAGTTCCGTGATTCCCGGAAATTCGTACGTTGGCCACGTGGCAATTTCATCCGCTTTAGGATTTCAGCCAGAAAATTAGGGTTAGGGTTTCCAGAAATTAGGGTTTCTGTAGATTAAGGTTTCCTGTCAGAAATTAGGGTTTGCAGGAATTTTAGGGTTTCTGGCAGAAATTAGGGTTTTTGCTGTCGGTAGCCATGTCATCACTTTGCAGGAATTTTAGGGTTTCTGGCAGAAATTAGGGTTTCTGCTGTCAGTAGCCACGTCATCACTTTGTGACATGCCCCACAAGAGGGCTTTTCATTTGACTGATGTACAGTTGTGTGGGTTCATGCGCAATTGTTGAGGCAAGAGCCTCTTGCACAGTTACTGGGTTAGCTAGTGGCTAATCCCCCTCAGACAAAGGTGAATTCGGAGAAGTTTCACGTGAGAAATCTCGTCCGATTCAAAGGGCAAGTAGCCCTACAGGTGCAGGAGCTCAAGGTCTTGCTACAGATGTGACCGGCACGCGAAACGGAGCCCAAGACAGGGAATTACAGCCTGCTGTGTATTTTTGCAGGTTTAGGGTTTCGGCCCTAAATGGTCCCTAATACCCCCAGGAGCTTTGAGGACGCGAGGGGACCGTTGTAGAGGTCATCTGGCACATTTTCGGGGCAGAAAACAGAGAATTCAGCGTGCTGCAGATTCTCGCCAGGTTTTGCAAAGTGTCCGTATGCGTCGGGAAAGTCATCTATTGCGTGGGGATACTGACTGTGAAGCGTCCTAGTGCAGTTATGCTGCCGAAATTGGGCCAGAACAGCTGTTTCTCAACCTGGATTATGCGGGGAAGCTCGTAGGAGATCACAAGTTTTATTCCCTCTGTTAAAGAATAAAGAAATACCGAAAGGGGCGCCAATTTTGGGGCCTACAGGTTGTCGGCGTCTGCTCGGAGCATTCTAGCTTCCGAGCTGTGTGTGTGCTCAAGTGTTAATTCCAATCACAGGTTTCCTCTGCACGTTCCCTCTGTGTGTGTCTAAAGTAAAGGAATTTCATTTATCATTTAATACTGAAGCCAAATGATATAGACAGAAATAGAGAGAGAGAGAGAGAGAGAGAGAGAGAGAGAGAGAAGATCGACACAGTACTAGGGACCAAGAGATGGGCTGGTCCCCCCTCTGTAATAGTATCTTTATTACCGAGGAGAAGTCTATACAAACACTTGAACGAAACGTATTACCACGTTCGTTCTAGAATAAGACTTGATGGTTCCCAAAAGCCTCGGCTTCCTATTCCTAGGGCAAAACCCTATTCCAAGGAACTTCCATTCCTTATTCCAATGTTAGGTGCGGCGGAATGAATGTTGTATTTTCTCAAGATTAGTGATCTTTATTGCTCAAGGTTCCTTTTAGTTCTTAGGGAAAGAGAGAGCTTTCCGTCTTGTAGAGTGATGTGGTCACGAACAAAGTGAGTGGACATTGTGCGTGTAAGTGAATGAGACTGAGAGAAGGAGAGAGAAGAGATACGACACCCGAGAGGTTGTAAAACCCTCCTCCGAAGGCCCCACTCTCGTCGGCGAGAGTGGTCTACTTGATTGCACAAAGGTGTACAATGCGAATGCAATGGACTATGCAACTTGGACTATGCCAATGACGACGACGGTGGTGACGATGACGACTTGATGGCTGAAATCTGATATCTTCTAATCGCTGAATTTCGGGACTGTTTCGGTGGCTGAAAATGACTGTTTTTGGCTACGTTTTCTTGGCTGAAAAATGAGGTTTCTTAGGGCTGAAAACTGATGGTCTTTACGGCTTGAATCTGCTACACTTTAGGTGAATAATGCCGGTCTTAATTTGCTGCTGAAATCCAAAAACGCCAAGGGCTGAAATTGGTCCTTTTGTCGCCGGGGTTCTGCAAATGCAAAAACGCTAGGCTGATCTGCTGTGTCGTGATGATGCTGGGACTGATCTGCTGTGCAGAAATCGCCAAGGCTGATCTGATGCAAAAACGCTAGGTCTTCTGTGGAAAAAACGCCAGAGTAGTCGCGGGGGTTGGTCTTGCTGAGAAGTTGCCTGTTGAGCAAGGTGCTCTTGCTGCCTCTTCTCCCAGAAAGTGCTAACTTGGGTTTGCTTATATAGAAACTTAGCAAAATTGCCCTACCTACTTTTGTTGGAAAGTCGTTTAAAAATAATAAGTGAAAATACCAATAAATAGGAAAATAGGCTAAATGCACTGGAAAATTCCACTAACTGATGCTAATGGATTCTGATGGGAATTCCGATGATCATGCTGTGTGCAACCGGAGGATATGCATCTATGCTAAGTGACTGGGCATGCACGGTCTACGAATAGACTCACAAAAGTGCCAGATTACTGCTAATCTAGACTTGACTGAACTGACTGAACCCTGCTGTGGTGTAGCTTGTCCACGGACACATAGGGTTGGGATGTGTCACGTGACATCCCCTCCTTTTCAAAGTGAGGTACTCGTACCGAACTGTATGGCGTCGAGGGAGATCGCCAACAGCATCCGGAATCCTGGAAGGGACTCTTCGCCGGCCCACTCTGATGTGTGGGTCGTGCGGTACTTGAACTTCATAAAGGTCTGCAACGCTTGCTTCTTTGGGCCGCGCCGAAAGCGACTCAGAGTCTTCTGAATCTCCTTTCTTGCTTCAACTTCGTCTAGAGTCCTACGTCCTTCGTCTTCAAGAATCTCCATGGCTGAAAATTCCTGAAACCAACTCCAACACAAAACCATGAACATACCTATTCCATGTAAAGTGAAGGAAAAAAATCTTGTCTTCTCTAAAGACTATGTATGCACGGTAGATGAACATAGAGACGGAGTGACAACCCATTCATCAAACACATGCAAACAATGAGGTCGAATCTTTTCAGTTTGATCAAAATCAATCAACTGTGGCAAATCACAATGGAAATGCCCATGCTTGGTGCTCATACTATCATGTGCTCGTTCGGAAACTGTGTCATGCCAAGGAAGAGACATGGAATTCGACTTCCTTACATACAGACTTTTCAGCTTTTCATGAACAATCCGCATACATTCGTGCTCATCCATGAGAGAAACGTGCTCAACATACAATATGTCATGCCTAGTAAAAGGGATCACATAACGATGCTGACTAAAATACAGGAAACCTTCACGAATGAAACACTCGAACAATGCGTGCGTATCAATCATGCGAACACATAATACTTCTTGTGAGGGTTCTTTGGACCAAGGCTCGAGAGCCAAGATCGCTTCTTCTTGAATGATCGAATCGTCTTGTGGGGGTTCTTTGGACCTCGACTCAAAAGCCAAGATCGATTCTTGGTGATTGATCGAATCTACAACGAGGTTAGCTTCGCTAGAAAAAGCATCCACTAACACATCATCCCTGTGAACAATCACATCATCTTCATGCAACTCATCATGCTTGTGAGAAACCACATCTTGATCATGCAAATCATCATGCTTGTGAGAAATCACATCTTGATCATGCAAATCATCATGCTGGTCATTGTCATCCAAATCATTATGCAAATCATTGGCATCCAAATCATCATACTTATCATTGTGCTTCAAATCATCATGCAATTCATTGTCAATCAAATCATCATCATGCTTCACACAATCATGCAAATCCTGTGTGTCATGCTTTGGAGAAGAAGAGACTGAGAGAGTCTTCTTTTCTCGATCTTGTTGCATCTGTGCCTGTATTCGAGAAAAGAGTCGCAACATCTCTTGCATTCTTGCTTTGGTCTCGCGATCAAATCTTGCTTGACTTTCTGTTTCTTCCAAGTCGAACTGACGCTCTATGGCTGCCATTTCTTCTTCGTAGGCCTTTCTGTCTGCTTCTCTTGCTTGGTCCAACTCCTCCATAGGAGTTAGTGCAATCTTTGTCGTAGATGGGGAAGGGTCGGAAAAACCTCCTAGTGGAGAAAATTCTTCTTCGCCTCTCTCATGCTCATCACTTCCAAGCGAAGTATCCAATCCGCTTCGAGTGATGATCATTCTGCAATCGTGGGTTCTTGTGTTCTTAAGTCCACGAGGAACTTGGGTGCTTGCCGGTCTTGGGTTCTTAAGTTCACGAGGAACTTGGGTTCTTGAGGTTCTTGAGGTCCTTGATTCGTGAGAATCTAGGGTTCTTGAGGTTCTTGAGGTCCTTGATTCGTGAGAATCTAGGGTTCTTGAGGTTCTTGAGGTTTTCTTTCGCTTGCCAATCGCGTTGGAGAAGGATCTTCTCTTCACCCGAGTTCTACCCTTTTCTACGGGCGCACTCCTTGGCGGCCTTGCGCTCACACCAAGGTTGCTTTTTCCCACCTCACGTCGATTGGCCGGCTGCTAAGTGCACGGTCCGCTCTCAATGAGTGAAAAGAGACACAAGGGGAGGCTGGACAAGCCCTTCTTTCTTGGGATTCCTGTCACTCTTCAACAAAACACGATTAGGAATCGCCACGCCCAAGTAAACTTGGGTTCGTGCGATCGCAACAAGCAAAAAAAATTCTTGTGGTTCTTTCCTTGAGTAATGCAGAACACTTCCAAAGCTCTGATACCAATGTTAGGTGCGGCGGAATGAATGTTGTATTTTCTCAAGATTAGTGATCTTTATTGCTCAAGGTTCCTTTTAGTTCTTAGGGAAAGAGAGAGCTTTCCGTCTTGTAGAGTGATGTGGTCACGAACAAAGTGAGTGGATATTGTGCGTGTAAGTGAATGAGACTGAGAGAAGGAGAGAGAAGAGATACGACACCCGAGAGGTTGTAAAACCCTCCTCCGAAGGCCCCACTCTCGTCGGCGAGAGTGGTCTACTTGATTGCACAAAGGTGTACAATGCGAATGCAATGGACTATGCAACTTGGACTATGCCGATGACGACGACGGTGGTGACGACGACGACTTGATGGCTGAAATCTGATATCTTCTAATCGCTGAATTTCGGGACTGTTTCGGTGGCTGAAAATGACTGTTTTTGGCTACGTTTTCTTGGCTGAAAAATGAGGTTTCTTAGGGCTGAAAACTGATGGTCTTTACGGCTTGAATCTGCTACACTCTAGGTGAATAATGCCGGTCTTAATTTGCTGCTGAAATCCAAAAACGCCAAGGGATGAAATTGGTCCTTCTGTCGCCGGGGTTCTGCAAATGCAAAAACGCTAGGCTGATCTCCTGTGTCGTGATGACGCTGGGGCTGATCTGCTGTGCACAAATCGCCAAGGCTGATCTGATGCAAAAACGCTAGGTCTTCTGTGGAGAAAACGCCAGAGTAGTCGCGGGGGTTGTTCTTGCTGAGAAGTTGCATGTTGAGCAAGGTGCTCCTGCTGCCTCTTCTCCCAGAAAGTGCTAACTTGGGTTTGCTTATATAGAAACTTAGCAAAATTGCCCTACCTACTTTTGTTGGAAAGTCACTTAAAAATAATAAGTGAAAATACCAATAAATAGGCAAATAGGCTAAATGCACTGGAAAATTCCCCTAACTGATGCTAATGGATTCTGATGGGAATTCCGATGATCATGCTGTGTGCAACCGGAGGATATGCATCTATGCTAAGTGACTGGGCATAAACGGTCTACGAATAGACTCACAAAAGTGCCAGATTACTGCTAATCTAGACTTGACTGAACTGACTGAACCCTGCTGTGGTGTAGCTTGTCCACGGACACATAGGGTTGGGATGTGTCACGTGACATCCAAATCCTTGAGAACCAAGGTTCTCGCCTCTGGATCTCGCCTTCCAGACTCGGGGCATAGCATCCCTGCAACTCTTTTCCAACTCTATTTCCAGAATCCTCTTCCCGTAGAACAACTCTGCTTTCCCGGACGCGAAGTCTTCCGGATCACATCTCGAGAGTCTACCACTCTCGGATCCGTGGATCTACTTCCCAAACTTGGATACGAAACCCTTGGGCTGATCTGGCTCTAGTTCCTCAGAGCGCTTTCTCCTACAGAGGCTCATGCCTTCCTCTACTCCTACTCCCTCACAAAGAGGAAGTTCACCTGCAATAAAACACTCAGAGATCATAACATTGAAATCGTTACCTTCAAAGTCTCAACGCTCGAAACGCAATTCGGTTCTCGAAAAGAAACTTCCCAGAAGAGATCTCTGCTAAAAGGATCCTCTCTTCCAATCCCGCACACCAAAGAAGTGCGCTCTCGGGTTCCTTCCCGTAAATCAGCCCCGTCTACAACGTTTACAGGCTGAAAAACAGAGAAAAACAGCAACTCATCGCAATGGAAACTCTTGCGGTAGGCACTTCTTTGCGATGGAATCCGCGCACTAGGTCTTGGCGACATTTGGTACAGTGAGCTTCCTTCGTCTTCTCCAAGCTGTGTGTTTCTCTGCAACCCTAATTCCAACAATTGGTATCAGAGCAGGTTGCGTCCTCCCGGGCTCTGTCGGCAGCTACTCTAGTACACGCCTGCTCACTTTCTCCAATTTCAGTGAGCTTTGGCGAGCGTTCGCAGGTCGACAAATATTTCGGGATAGCTCGTAGAACTGAGTCTGCTCAGATTTTTGATTCGGGCTCATTTCGGCCTCCGTTTCCACTACAAGCAGGTCTGCACAGGCAATTTCGTCATTTTGTGCAGAAATTCTGTCAGTGCTGTTTTCTGCATAACAGGTGCCTTATAGTCTTCTACGGTTTGTGTTGTATAGCACGTGTTGTTCCCGTCCGTTTGTCCTATTTTCGGGCAGTTTTCACATCAAGTGCAGCATTTACCATGGCTGACAACAACAACACAGATGTGTATAAGATGTTTGCTGCTGAGGACAGGTTGGATGGGGACAATTACCCTATGTGGGCTTGTATGATGCAACACGTTCTTGTGTCATAAGGGCGTCTGGAATATTGTGCAGGGCATTGATGTACGTCCTGGTTCTGAGGATGTAGCCGATGTTGAGGATGTTGCAGGTCTTGCTGCAAGGATTGTTGTTGTTAGAGTTGTTTTGCCTACGGCAGAACAAGCTCATTGGGATGTTAAGGATGCGCAGGCTCATCCATTGATTGCGTTGTCTGTGAAGCGCACCATTGTCCCTCACATCCGTTCAGCAAAATCTGCTAAACAGGCTTGGGATATTTTGGCTAGTCTTTATGCAAGTCGCAATGAGGCTAAAATTGCTTTGTTGCGTAAAGAGCTGGAGTCGAAGATTATGCATGAGGAAGATGATGTGGACACTTTCCTTGCTAGTGTCAAGGATATCAATGAGCAACTTATTTCTGTAGGAGAAGTCATTTCAGACAGTTCCCTTGTGCAGACTGTTCTTGATGCCTTACCAGATTCTTACCAGACTTTTGCTTGTACTTGGAGACTTATGACCTAAGGAAATCCAGAAGTTGTCAAGTTTGATGCATTATGCACATTGCTGTTGCAAGCATAGTTACCGGGGAACGCCCCCTAGCCCCCGTTCCCGCGTTCCGGGGGGCAGTTCCCTTCTCGAACGTTCCGAAACGTCCTCGAACGTCTGACGTTTCGGGTGGCCAGTGCAAACCGGAACGGCCGTTCCGGAACGTTCCGGAATTCCCCTGGAACGGCCAATGGCTACAAACAAATTTGGCAAAAATTGAAAAAATTGAAGTAAATGTTTGGGCTTCTTTTTGAAGTGTGCAAGGCCTCAAGGACTCATAAAATGCACCCCCTCCCCCTTTCTCTCCACAAGCTAATCCTCAAGGCTCAAGCTCTCTCCCTCTCACACTCTCAAGATCTCTCCCTCTCAAGACTCTCTTTCTCAAGGCTCAAGGCTTTAGGCCTTCAAGCTCTCTTCCTCTCCCTCCCACTCTCTCAAATCTCTCCCTCTCCCTCTCACTCTCTCGAGTCTCTCTCTCTCTCTCATCATCTAGGCATAGCAAGGTTGAATGGTCTTCAAAACGAGTTTTTTGTGAGTATTAAAGTCAAAGCACTCTAATACTCCTTGTATTTAAACACAAGGAGCTAAAAAATGCACTATTTGGGTGTTTTTTATACCTCCCGTTCCGCGCCGTTCCTGTTCCGGACCCCTAGCCGTTCCCCCGTTCCGCGGGGATCCCGTCGCCGTTCCCGTTCCGCGTTCCGGGTAACTATGGTTGCAAGAGTCACTTTCCAGAAAAAACAAGACTAGACAGCTTGCAATTGAACAGGCTTTTATTGCTTCTCAGAGAAAGGGCAAACTTTGGCATGCACGTTTTGGTCATCTGAATTTTGCTAGTTTGTTGCGTTTGCAGAAATCTGATATGGTTGCTTCTTTGCCGCCTCTTGAAGCACCTGTCAAACATATTTGTGAAGGCTGTATTTTGGGTAAGATGCAGCGTTCTAAGTTTCCAAAGGATGGTTCAGTTCGGGCCACATGAAGGTTGCAGCTTGTGCATAGTGATGTTTGTGGGCCCATGCAAACTCCGTCCTTGGGCAATTACCTGTACTTCGTGACTTTCAATAATTGATTACTCCAGGCATGCATGGGTATTCCCGCTTAAAGCGAAGTCCAAAGTTTTTATGTGCTTCAAACAATTTCTGGCTATGGCTGAAAATGTCTCCAAATGTACTATGGGCACCCTCCGTTCCAATCGAGGGGGGGGAGTATATGTCTCATGAATTTAATGCATTTCTGGCTAGTCGTGGGATAAAACACCAATGTACAGTGCCTTATACACCTCAGCAAAATGGTGTTGCTGAGAGGAAAAACAGGTCACTGACGGAAATGACACGATGTATGGTCAAAAGTCAAGCTTTGCCGCATTCTTTTTGGCTTGAGGCCATCATGTGTGCCACTTATGTACTTAACAGGTGTCCTACGAAAGCTTTGCAGTCTATTACTCCATATGAAGCATGGCATGATAGAAAGCCTTCTATTGAGCACATGCGTGTTTTTGGCTGTTTGGCATATGCTTTGGTGCCACAAACACAGCGCAGAAAATTGGATGATAAGCATGTCAAATGTATTTTTGTTGGTTATAGTGCTTAAAGCAAAGGTTATAGGTTGTATCATCCGCAAACAAAACGTATTCTGGTTTCATGGGATGTAGTGTTTGTGAAAGATTCTGTTCATCCCTTACTGTCATGTACTAGAGACAGTAATGTAAGCTCACAGGACATTTATGACACTTTGTTGCCTCTTTTCAGTGGTGGAAATACGAATTCAAGTTCCAATGAGGCAAATGTACAGCATATGGGGGTTTCTGAAAATGTTACAGATCAGCCTATTACTGATGCAGATGTACATGATGTACTTGATGAGGAAAGGGCTGAAAATGAGCACGCTAGAGGTATGCTAAAATGGCTGGTGCACACTTTGCGTGACAGTAAATTGGATGCACCTTTGTCTAGTCGTACTCGTTCAGGCTCTCGTCATGCATCTTATGCATCAGATTGTTATGCTTTGGCTGTGTCTAGCTTACATGATGTTGAGGAGCCTCTGGCTTTTGATAAAGCACAGAATTCAAAAAATTGGATGGCTGCCATGCAATCAGAATACGATGCACTTATAGAAAATGACACATGGACTTTATGTGATTTGCCTCCTGGCAAAAAGGCCATTGGTACGAAGTGGGTTTACAAGTTGAAACGCAAACCGGATGGTGAGATTGAACGCCATAAGGTTCAACTTGTTGCAAAGGGTTATGCTCAGCCAAAAGGCATAGATTATGAAGCGACTTTTGCTCCCACTTGTCGTATGACTACTGTGCGTTTTCTATGTGCATTGGTAGCTCATTTTGGTTGGGATGTACATCAATCAGACATTGTTACTGCTTTCTTGAATGGTGACATATTTGAGGAAGTTTATGTAACGCAGCCTCGCGGTTTTTTCATGAAAGGACAAGAGGACAAAGTGTGCAGATGTAAGAAGGCTTTGTATGGGTTGAAGCAATCTCCTCGTGCTTGGTATGAGAAAGCTGACACTCATTTGGTTAAACGAGGCTTTCGTAATAGTCCAACAGAAAGCACATTGTATGAAAGCGTGAGGGTGATGTACTTCTCATTGTGGTTCTTTATGTCGATGATTTGTTGATCACTGGACCAAATGAGAGATATATTGCTGAATTTAAGGCTGATTTGAATGCTACTTTCAAGATGAAAGATATGGGGCTGTTGCATCATTACTTGGGTATACAGTTTAAGCAGTGTGATGGTGGTATTGCCTTGTGTCAGAAAAGTTACATAGAGACATTGCTATGTAAGTTTGGACTTGAGGATTCCAAACCTATTGCCACTCCCATGGAAACAGGTTTGAAATTGAGTCTACATGATGCTGGTGATCCTGCTGATGTCACTCTTTACCAAACTGCTGTTAGCGGCCTCATTTATGTATGCAACACCAGGCCAGATATTCAGTTTGCAATCTCACAGGTCAGCAGATTTATGCATAGCGCAGGATCTAAGCATTGGCAGGCTGTCAAGAGGATTTTTCGCTACCTTAGTGGCACTTTACATCTTGGCTTGTTTTATCCCAAGTGGGGATCATTGCCGCCAGACTTACATGCTTTTTCGGACTCAGATCGGGCTGGTTGTTCAGACTCAGATCAGACTCAGACTCCTTGGATTCCTCGAGCACCACATGCCGTAGCCGTCACTTGTTCCTTCCCTCGTACAGAGAATAATCATTCACTTGTGCAAAAGGCACTACCATATCTTCCCTTACCGGGTAGGAGGTGTTGGCTCATACGTTACTCAAGCTTAGTGAAAGCTTTTCTCGCTTGAAATCTCGGAAAGATTCCTTCCTTTGTGCCGTCCTACCCGCAATAGAAGGTAATTTATTGGAGAACTATCGGATACCAGATCAATTATTGACCTTCTAGAGGGTTAGCAAACCAATTCATCTCATAGAACAATGTTCCGACTTGATCCTACTCTCATAAATACTCGAGAGTGATTAGTCCCGGTTAGACATAACCATACCTCGTGCAAAAGAGCAAACAAGCACCATGCACTTTATGATTTCCTCATAGATGTAACTTTGATCAAAGACCTACCCTCTCACTTAAAGTTTGAGGGTCTTCGTTTCAAAAACTCAGGAGTTAGATTGAATTCCCTTACTCCAAACTTTCTTCGGATAGCCACATATCCGTCGAGGAGGGATAACAAAAATTTGATGTTTCTGTGTTCAATGGTTCCCGTCCCACTACGGGGATTAGATTCTATGTATATGGAGGTGTACACTTTCAGCTTTTATTGCTGACCCCCCCATCTGTTGCAAAGTATCTTGCAGATGCGTCTACAAAATTTGGGCAAAAGTCCTTCGTTGAAATTCTTCATCTTTCCTTCCTCAGAGAGGATCAAGAGTGGAGCTACCTTGGCAAGAATGAACCACTACTTGCTTTGACTCGCTCGTGTTCCTATTGGGCAAACCGATCCCAATCTTCTTGGATTCCTTCCTCAAAGCGTAGAGGAAAAAAATTTGTCGGAAAATTCGGCCTTGAATTGAATCCAAGTCTTGTTGTAAGTTCCTTGTAGCGCTTTGGTATACCACCAAATACTTGCAATCCCCTTGAGGTGTTTGGTCACATGCCTCATCTTCGATGCTTCTCAGAAATTGCTGTTTGCAAAGGCAACTTCAAACTATCGAATGAAAGCGGTAGCTTTCGGGACATCTTCCCTTCCGTCAAAAGTATCAAACTTGACTGGAGTGTTCCCAGGTCTAGAGACCTTCATATCCTTCCCAAAATGACAGGATTTCTTGGCTATGGTTCTGGATTGATGTTCATGGATATCCTCTGGGTTCTGAAGGATCTTGAGCATTCCGCTCCTTGGATTCTCTAGGTTCTTGAGCATCATGCTCTTGTCGCCTCCTTAGAGAATCCCAAGTCTTGTGTCGGCTTGTGCAAAGAGAAAAAATTTCCCAACTCTGCAAGCTTTTCCTACAAGGCTTAGTGTTCCGCTTGCTTACTTCTCTCTTGGCTTGTCATAGCTTCTTCCCGTATCTTCCCAGAATCATCCTCCTTTACAAAGAAAGAGAGGAGACCATGCTCTGATACCATGTCACAAACAGGAGCGCATAGCAATATAAAATATATTCGGATAAATAGGATTTATCACTTATTACTGAAGCCAGAGGATATAGAGAGAAATAGATAGAGAGAGAGACATATAGAGTGAAAAGATTGACACACTACTGGGACCAACCCCCCGTAATAATATCTTTATTACTGAGGAGAAGTCTATACAAGCACTTGAACCGAACGTATTACCACGTTCGTTCTAGAATAAGACTTGATGGTTCCCGAAAGCCTCGGCTTCCTATTCCTAGGGCAAAACCCTTTTCCAAGGAGCTTCCGTTCCTTATTCCAAATCCTTGAGAACCAAGGTTCTCGCCTCTGGATCTCACCTTCCAGACTCGGGGCATGGCATCCCTGCAACTCTTTTCCAACTCTGTTTCCAAAGTCCTCTTCCCGCAGAACAACTCTACTCTCCCGGACGCGAAGTCCTTCCCTTGGGAATTTCAACTTCCGGATCACATCTCGACAGTCTACCATTCTCGGATCCGTGGATCTACTTCCCAAACTTGGGTACGAAACCCATGGGCTGATCTGGCTCTACTTCTTCAAAGTGCTTTCTCCTGCAGAGCTGCGTCAAGGTAGTGACTTTGGTCTTCGTGCAGTATTTTCTCAATCCTTTGGGTAGGCCACAACAGTATTTTTCAATCTGTTCTGTCAATGGCACAAACCTATAGGAAGTCACTAGAAGTAGAGCTTTCCAAAACTTCCGATTGTAATCATCCAAATTCTTGCAAGTAGCAGCATTAAGCTGGTGCCATTCTGTCATGGCATCTGCTTCAAAGTCGTCAGATAACCATGCTGCTGCAAAAATCTGCTTGCAGTAAATCCATGTGGACGGAGCTTGCCCTTGAAGCAATAAAGTTGTCCACCATTGTCCCGCATTCCCTGTCAAGAAAGTGGCTGCCTTGCGGACCTTTGAAGCCTCTGTAAAGTTTCCCCCTGCATAGGCCTTGTCAAACTGCTGGAGGAATGAGAGAGCCTTCTTCCTGTCATCAAACCCTGTAAAGGTCATGAAAGTCACACTTTTGCCACCTTCTTTATACGGAGTTGGCCTCTCCAACGGCGTTAAATTGTCATATGGAAGTGACTGAAACATGGGAACACTGTTAGGGTTCATTTGTGTTCCCTGACCACAATTAAGTTGACATGGAAATGCCATATTTGGCTGCTGATTTGTAATTCCAGCCATACCAAAATTTGCCTGTGGCATCCCAAATTGGCCCTAAGTGCTTTGAAACCCTGGTAGCCTGCCCGTGACACCATACATGGGGTTAGGCATCATCGTTTGAGCACCCCCGAACACTGTCCCTGGCGTGTAAAATTGATTTCCAGGTGCATGACCAGCCATGCTCTGGAATACCGATCCACCTCCAAAATAGCCAGGGTGTACTGAAGGTGGTGGGAAGACCTGTTGCATAGCCTGTAGGTTGCTTCCCTGCCCATTAGAACCAGCTATAGGCTGTTGACAGGTGGCGGGCTGAACTCGTACAGCTTGAAAGACTGGCATCTCAGCCACCTGTTCTTGCACCTTAGATACACGTTGTGGAGACTGCATGTTCTCCGTCAAGTGTACAGGTGTTTCCATTGACTGTGCGGTATGAATCACCTATGCTCGAGCCTTAACAGGCTTTTCAATATGATCCAGTGACCCAACTTGCTGAGACGGAAGAGGAGGTTGCAGAAAGGCTAAAAACCTCGGGTTCAGCATTACTTGTGTGAACATAGCCACAGCAGTAGCCAATTGGGTCCTGGATATCATCATCCATCTGTGGTGGTCTTGAAGACTCACCCACTTCATGTGTCTGTTGACCCTGTGAAGAGGAAACCTCTTCAGTCAAATCATCTGGTCTGTCAGCCATAATTGCAATTCCCTGTGTCTGGTCTATGATCCCCTATGTCTTCAAGCCCAACCTGACCAAAGCTCACTTCTATGGGAAAAAGTGATTTAATCCCGGCAATGGAACCATGTAACCGGCCCATTCAATCCAAAAAGGGCGGTAGACTTTGATCTTAAACCTTATTTTCTTTCACCCATTTACTTTGTCGCCCACTTTACTTGTACTTTCAAGACACAACAAAGGGGAGAGGGATACAGGCTGCTAGATTGCACCTGTATAAGTAGACCGACACCAGATTGGCCCCTAACTTAGGCACCCCTTTCGGTATTTCCTTATTGTTCAAAAGAGGGAATAAACGTTGTGGTTCCCTACAAGCTGCCTTGCACAAACTCAGCTGAATTTCCACTGTTCCGGCCCGATTTCGGTAGCATAATTGTACTAGGACACTTCACAGTCCGTATTCCCACGCATTGACTGACTTTCCCGATGCATACAGGCACTTTGCAAAACTTGGCGAGAATCTGCAGCACGCTGAATTCTCTGTTTTCAGCCCCGAAAATGCACCAGATCACCTGTACAGCAGTCCCCTCGCATCCCCAAACCTCCTGGGGGTATTAGGGACCGTTTAGGGCCAAAACCCTAAACCTGCAAAAATACACAGCAGGCTGTAATTTACTGTTTCGGGCTCCGTTTCACGTGCCGGTCGCATCCGTAGCAAGTCCTCGAGCTCCCGCACCTGTAGGGCTACTTGCCCTTTGAATCGGACGAGATTTCTGGCGTGAAACCTCTCCAAATTCACATGTACCTGCGGGGGGATTAGCCGCTAGCTAATCCAGTACCTGTGCAAGAGGCTCTTGCCTCGGCAATCGCGCATGAACCCACACAACTATACATTGGTCAATTGAAAAGCCCACTAGTGGGGCATAACATACTGCCATAGGGGAGAGAGAGAGCAATGCGTAGCGTGCAGGGCATCACTCCTGGCACCGCACTGTACATAGGAGGGAAAGGAAGCACTCCATAGCTCTTAACCTGTGACCAAATCTGAAAATGACCCTCTTTGCTCTTCAAATTCAGCGCCACCTTCTCTTGCATGAGGAAAGTGCACCAGAATGTGCCACTTGGCGCATTTACAAGCATTTTCCCGTTTCGGGGTTGCCGCTTAAAAATCTCCCAACCGGTTGCCCAGTTGACTTCACGGCAGAGTAAGAAAATGTTCTCCTTGTCATTCCGGAGGTAATGACGCAAACACATTTTCAGGTCCCGAAATAGCAGTTCCCTAAATTTTAGGAGGTGCTGCCATTGTATCTTTCTAGGTCATCCGACCCCCTTTGTATACTGTAGCCACACCCAGAACTGAAATGTAGCCTCTGTAGCAAAGGATTCCACTTTGGCTAGTCAATGACCCCACTTTGGCTAACTATAGTCCTTGTCCAACCTTAGTGCTCTCTTGCCCTCAGGCCTGGACTTCCTCTGGACAGTTCCACACTAGCTATGCAATGCAGGGCAGTTAGATTTTCCGAGGGGTGTTTCCAAAAAGTGAAAGTAAATAAATAATAAGAAAGAAATCAACAAAAAGGATAGATAGTAGTCACACGCTCGTGACATACCCCCCTCTTGAAATCTCAAACGTCCTCGTTTGCATCTATGTTGTACACGCTCCTAGTCAACACTGATGTATTCAACACCTGTCGACACATGTACGACACATACATGCTCATTGTCAACCCTGGTGTATTCAACACCTCGTCGACACATGTATTGCCTGCGTGTGAACCCTGTCCCAATGACATAGTGGTAGCTTCGCACTCTGCCATTGCTTTGAGTCACTAACTTTCCAATGACAAAATGGTAGCCACACATTTTGCCACTGTCTTATACTACACGTTGGATCCCGTAACACTTTCAAGCATACCCAAACCGACAGTTTAAGAATGCAGTTACACATGTACTCTTTAATAGAAGTAATTACTGTATCCTTGACAAACTGACAAGAAATACTCACTTCTATAGCACTAACCAAAACTTTTGGACATTCCATAAGAGCAATTGCCAAACTGACAATCTGTACGGCTCTAACATTCATGTAACCTGTAGGTATTTCATTTGAGCTCACTTTAAATACCATGTACATCATTTGTTTCACAAGCCATTGTCACACTGACAATCCATGTAGCTTTGAAACTCAAGGGGTCAATGTAGGTTGCAAATCGAAGGCTTCCAGGTAAAGTGATAACACAGTTGGTGACTCTGCAAGTTCACCTTCTTCCATCCACTTAGCATCCATTGGTGGATAGTTTCTGAACTTTACCAAGTAACGCCTAGCAACCCTGTCTTTCACTTTTCTTTCTTTATGTGCCAAAATCTGTTCCGGGACCAAGATCTCGTCAAGTTCCTCGACTTCCGGCTGATCTTCAACTGGCATATCTTCTGGCACATCACCCACATAGGGTCTGAGAAGACTCACATAAAACGCATTGTGAATCTTCGAACTGTCAGGCAATTTCAGCCTATATGCAACATCACTGATTATGTCGCACACTTGAAAAGGCCCATAGTAACGCATGTTGAGCTTTGGAAACAGTCTTTCCTTGCCCTTCATCTTCTTTAAACTTGCCTTTTCAAAGCGTAAAAGCACCCAATCACCAAGTGAATATACCACTTCACGACGGTGACGATTAGTTGCTTTCTTTTGCTTTGTCTGAGTCTTTTCTAAGGACACTTTGACCTTCTTGTACATTTCATCCATGTCCTAAACATACTTATCTGCTTCAAATATCTTGTCCTTTGTATGCAGTATAGGAGGAACTTTCTTGCCACCTTCAACTATCTCAAAAGGTGCCTTGCCAGTTGATGAATGCACTGTATTATTGTATGCATACTCCACCAATGGCAAATATTGCTCCCACTTTCCTTTATGCTCTGACACATAACACTTCAGCAGATCTAGGACAGTAGAATTTGCCTCTTCTGACTGCCCATCTGTTTGAGGATGAAATGACGAAGAGAATTTGAACGTGGTGCCCATATTCTCAAACAAGCCTCTCCAAAACAAACTTGTCATGCGTGGATCACGGTCGCTAACAATTGACTGTGCCATGCCATGATACTTGAAAATATTGCTCATAAACAAGCGTGCCATCTGATCTGGCTTTATCTTCTTCCTGACAGGAATAAAATGAGCCTGTTTGCTGAATCTGCAAATAATGGTCCAAATACCCTCGATTCCTGTCTGCGTTCTCGGAAGATCAAAGATTAAATCCATAGCAATACTTTCCCATGGTTTATCTGGAATAGGTAGTGGTTGCAATAACCCTGGTGCCTTTTGCCTGTCAAACTTGACCTTCTGGAAAATTAGGCATTCTCGCACAAAGGCATCCACATCTCTCTCAATGTAGGCCAGTAGAAGAATGTCTCAACCGCTTTAACTGTAGCATCGATGCCACGATGCCCTGCATACGGTGGGACATGACTTTCTTCCATAACTTTGCGTCGCAATGGCTTTGTGACACACAATCTGCCATGCATCATCATGAACCCATCTTTGAGAAGATGGTGTTCATGACGTTGTCCATGCATTAGCTGCTCGAAGACCCTTGCAAAATCTTCATCATTTGCATACTGTTCTCTCATATCATCAAGTTCATGATGATAAGGAATTGACACAGCTGAAATTTGTGGCTTCCTTGACAAGGCTGTAACAGACTTGGACACTCCAAGTCAAGAATCAACCGCGACAGCACCAAATAACCACTTCAAAACAATTCACAGATCACAATAGATTTGCACTGGCCCGGCGGAGTTCCGTGCCTAGAGATATTGGCCCCAAAGACTGGCGCCCCTTTCGGTATTTCTTTTTATATTAATCAATCATCAAAGTACAAAAGAGCGGTTAGGGTTTCACTCTCAGACTCTGCGTCCAGATGCTCTGAGAAGTGAGGCCCTCACCACTAATTTAAAGGTTACAAGGGATGCCCAATAGCAGAGCCCCAAAAGCTTCAAATCAAAAGCAATTGCTCTCTCTCTCTCACAGAGAGTCAAAACATGAAAGCAAAAGCATTCTCTCTCTCTTTCTCATTTAAGAAGAGAAAAAGCGAAATTTGCGTCGCTCATCATTTTCCAAAAAAAAAATAAATAAATAAATAAATTTCAACCTCCACGATTTCCGAAAATTAGGGTTTTGGCAAAAATTAGGGTTTGCAAGAATTTTAGGGTTTCTGGCAGAAATTAGGGTTTTTGCTATCCGCCACGTCATCACTTTGTGACATACCCCCCTCTTGAAAGCATTGTAATCGACCGCGATTACGCTTGCAAAACCGACAAAAGCCATAAACCGTCTTAGCAGACACTGACTATTAGTACCTACGTACTAGGAACACACATCTAGCACATGTACAAAATCGACAGTCACATCACACGACATCACAGGACATCACCAAACATCACAAGACATCACATGACATTCAACATTCATTCGGATCTTAGACCATGATTTATCGGCAATGTAGCTAGCAATCACATCTAGGTCCAATCGGGACCTCATCGATGTCCGATTGACTAACCCCTATTGCAACCATGTCTATTCGAGATCAATCAGACCAAAATGCTGCAGTCATTTCGGCTATCAATTCCTGCACTCACAAGAAGTCAAGAACAAATCAGTATCATAATCAGGAATTCCATTTCATAAAGTCATCCAGCAAAATACTGTCAGCTCTCAGTATCCCTGAAGCTCAAAGAGACATCAGTGACTTAAGTATCAAAATCGAGGCATCTGTTGACAAAGGAGTGGAGTAACTCCCCTCTTGTGCATCCCACTGCACCACATCTTTGGCCAAGCTGAATTCTGGGTTCCATTTGGAGTAGACTATGCTAAACCAAAAGCATCGGGGTAAAGTTTCACAATCTGAGGAGTATCTGCTAGGTCCTCCTCCTCCATCCACTTCGCATCAAGTGCAGGATAATTCTTGAACTTAACCAAGAACCGCCTTCGGACTTTACCCTTATTCTTCGTATCCTTATGTGCCAAAATCTGTTCAGGAACAAGGATCCCCTCGTTTTCTTCCACTTCGGGTTGCTCATCAGGCTCCCCATCATCAGGCACATCACCCTTAACAGGGTTCAAGAGACTCACATGCAATGCATTGTGAATCCTCCAAGTATATGGCAGTTTCAATCGGAAGGAGACATCATTTATCTTTTCAGTAATCTGGAAAGGTCCGTAGTATCACATACTAAGCTTTGGAAAAAGCCTCTCCTTTCTCTTTTTCTTTCTTAGACGTGCCTTCTCAACAGTAAGAGCACCCAATCATCCTCCTTCAGTTTCAAGTCGCGACGATGGCGATCCTCTGCCTTTTTCTGTCATTCTTGAGACTCCTGCAAAGTCTCGCGAACCTTGGCAAAAGCCGTATCCAAATCTCGCGAATATTCATCCGCTTCAAATTTATAATCTTTCGTGCTCAAGAAGGATGGAACCTTCGCAGCAGTTTCAACAATCTCACATGGCGTCTTCCCCGTCGAAGAGTGTATCGAGTTATTGTAGGCAAATTCCACCAAAGGTAAGTTCTTTTCCCATTGAGTCTTCTTCTGATGCGAGATACAAGACTTCAATAAATCTAAAATCACTAAATTGGCAATCTCAGATTGCCTGTCAGTCTGCAAGTGGAACGATGACGAGAACTGCAACCACGTGCCAATGTTCTCCCAAATTGCCTTCCAAAACAAACTCATAAATCTGGGGTCTCTGTCGGAGACAATTGTCTCAAGCATGCCATGTAATCTGAAAATCTGGGCCACAAACAGTCTCGCTAAGTGATCCGGCTTGACCTTTTTCTTCACTGGAATGAAATGAGCCTATTTGCTAAATCTATCAATAACAGTCCAGATACCAACGTGACCACTCTGTGTTCTCGGGAGATCAAAAATGAAATCCATCGCTATACTTTCCCAGGGGCGGGTGGATATGGGTAAAGGCTGTAACAATCCCTGTGCCTTATGCCTGTCAAACTTGACCTTCTGGCATACCAAGCAACTACGCACAAACTCTTCCACATCCTTCTTCAGTCTCCGCCAAAAGAAATCTCTCTCTACCCCTTTCATGGTGGTAGCAATGCCGCGGTGACCCGTAAAAGGTGGACAGTGGCATTCAGTCATAACCTTTTCCCTCAACGGCTGTGTAACGCACAACATAGTCTTTTTCATCAAGTAGCCTTCCCGAAGGGAGTATCCAGCTACTATCTCCCCAGCCCGTATCCGTGTGAAATATCTGCAAAATCTGTATCTGTGGCATATTGATCGACCATATCCTCGAAGCTCATATGATGTATCGCGGAAATAGCCAGAACCAACGGTTTTCGAGACAAAGCATCTGCCACCACATTCTTCTGTCCCTGCACATGGACAATCTGGAAGTGGAACTGTGACAAGATGTTCACCCACCGCATCTGCTTTTCCGAAAGCTGCTTCTGTGACAAGAAGTAGCGCAAACTCTGATGGTCTGTAAAGACAGTAAAATCCGCTCCGAGTAGGTAATGCCGCCACTGAGTAAGAGCGTGGATAACCGCCAAAAGCTCTTTCCCATAGATCTGTGCTGTCATCTCCGGCCTAGAGAACAAACGGCTCTCGTAAGCTATGACATGGCCTTCTTGCATCAAGACCGTACCCAGACTACGACCACAAGCATCACAAAATACTTCAAATGACTTCTGCAAGTCCGACAAAGTCAAATCTGGTCCTGTAGTGAATTTCTCTTTCAATGTCCGAAAGGCAGTCACCTCTGTGGGTCCCCACGAAAAAGGTTCTCCTTTCTGTGTCAAGGTATGCAAAGGGGAAGCAACCTCTGCAAACTTTCTATGAACCGCCTGTAGTACGAACACAGTCCCAAGAAGCTTCCAACTTCATGGACATTCCTCAAATCGGGCCAATCACGGATAGTCTCTATTTTGGCCGGGTCCATTTGCACTCCTGCTGTGCTGCTGACACAATGTGTCCCAAAAAGTGTATCTCTGGTAGGAAAAATTCACTTTTCTTTGCATTAATCACTAACGTGTGATCTCGTAATGCCTGAAAGATTTGAAGCAGATGATCTCTGTGTTCTGCCTCATTCTTGGAGAAAACAATGATGTCGTCAAAGAAAGTGCCAACAAATAGCCTGTACTCTCAAAAAATCCTGTCCATCATCCGGTTAAATGTCGCAGGAGCATTGGTTAAGCCAAAAGGCTTACCAAAAACTCAAATAACCCAAAAGTCGTCCGAAAAGCTGTCTTGTAGACGTCTCCCGGCACTATCCTAATCTGATGATATCCACTTTTCAAGTCAATCCTGCTAAAGCACGAGGATCCCTGTAACCTGTCGAGTATATCATCGATCCTAGGAATCGGAAATCTATTCTTGATGGTGATTTTGTTGAGAGCGCTATAATCGATGCACATTCTCCAAGATCCGTCTTTCTTCAAAACCAACAACACTGGAGAGCAATACGGTGAAGTACTAGGCTGGACAAGACCCTTTTCCAAGAGGTCTTTCATTGGGTTCATCATCTTTTCATTCTGTACTCGGCTCACACGGTAAGGTGGCTGATTCGGTTGCGTGCTTCCAAGTATCAGATCAATGGTTTGATCTTCACGCTCTCTTAAAAGCAATCGACATGAGTGTGGAGAAAAATCTTGGCGTTCTTTTGACCAGGTCAAAACATATTCAACCTTTATCCATCGTTCAGTTCTCTTCCAAAAGAATGAGTAAGAAACTGAAGTTCATCAAGTACAATCTCTAAGCCCTTCATTTATCAAAGTCGCTTTCTCGGCCCGGTAGTCAACCACGGCGTAGTTCTTGTGGTACCAAGGGATCCTGAGTAGAACGTCACTCGCGTGCCCTGAACACCCCTGTCATTGCAAACGAACTTTGCCAATGCTCGGTGTAATGGCAACATCCCATCCGGGTGCCAGTCGAACTACCTCTGCCTGTGGCGTCAGTCTGTCGGGCGTAGTTCCAAATCGAGCCGCCAATTCCAAGTGAAAAGAAGTTGGCCTTGGCTCCTTCAAAAGAGCTTCCTGATCCTTCACTTTGCCCCGAAAGCGGCAAAGTTTGTACTTTCATTCATTAGATTCGGTGCAGGTCCCACGCCATGTGGTACCAGTTCTGCTTTTCTATCTGCCTTTTGTGCCACATTCCTTAGGTGCTCTCGAACTCTCAGATCTGTCGTCGTCTTTATCATTCTGTTCTTTCTGTGCCTTATCAGGGCACTTTGCGGAAATATGTCCATGTTCCCCGCATCCAAAGCACTTCCCCTCTCTGATGAAGCGAGCTCTCTCCTCAGGAGTAAGCTTGGGTCGTGCATCCTTTTTTCTCTGGGTTGCTCTTTTTCTTTCTACTTTCATTCCCAAAAGTCTGTTCGGCTCGTTGTGTCATGGCCTCATCTGTGGGGTAGGTCATACTGCCAGAGTGAATGGCAAAGCCCCGCTTCGCATGACTCATCAACTCCTGAATAGAAGCTGACTTCTATTCCAAGCAGTGATCTCGGATCTCTATAGGTAGACCCAAGGTAAACCGCTCAATCTGTTCTCTGAACGAGATCTTCTTGAATGAAGAGGCGGGTAGAAAAGAGTTCGAGAATCTTTCACAATAAGCATTGATTGTATCTTTCTTGGTCATCCGAAGATGGTTCCAAACAGCTCGTACATCTCGTTCATATTCTTGCGTCAACCAAAAAGAAATAAAAAGCTTCTTAAATTTCAGCCATTTAACTGGCGCAGTCTTGTTTAAAAGAAGCGTGGACTGTCACAAAGTGATGACGTGGCGGACAGCAGAAACCCTAATTTCTGTCAAAAACCCTAAAATTCCTGCAAACCCTAATTTCTGCCAGAAACCCTAACTTCCGGAAATCGCGGAGGCTAAAATTTTTTTAAAAAAAGTTTTTTTTTTTTTTTGGAAAATGATGAGCGACGCAAATTTTGCTTTTTCTCTTCTTAAATGAGAAAGAGAGAGAGAATGCTTTTGCTTTCATGTTTTGACTCTCTGTGAGAGAGAGAGCAATTGCTTTTGATTTGAAGCTTTTGGGGCTCTGCTTTTGGGCATCCCTTGTAACCTTTAAATTAGTGGTGAGGGCCTCACTTCTCAGTGCATCTGGACGCAGAGTCTGAGAGTGAAACCCTAACCGCTCTCTTGCACTTTGATGATTGATTAATATAAAAAGAAATACCGAAAGGGGCGCCAGTCTTTGGGGCCAATATCTCTAGGCACGGAACTCCGCCGGGCCAGTGCAAATCTATTGTGATCTGTGAATTGTTTTGAAGTGGTTATTTGGTGCTGTCGCGGTTGATTCTTGACTTGGAGTGTCCAAGTCTGTTACAGTGGTATCAGAGCACGGCCGATTTCTCTTCTACGGGAAATCCGATCTCCGAAATTTTTTTCCGCGGCACCTATGGCTTCAAGCAATGATCAGTCGACTCCCTCTGCATCTGGACATGCGGGCTGGGATCACAACGAAGATTCAGGCAGAGAGTATGGCCCGCCTTGGCCTACTTAGGCGGAGCGGCGAGAGATAGAGCGTCGCCAGTTGATCGGCGATGCAACAAAGATGATGCTCAATTTTGCCAAGGACCCGAAGATGGCAAAATATATGAACCAGACCTCTTTGGAAGAGGTACAGACGGAGTGGCAGAGAACCACAACACCACTCCCGAAGCCCGCTCTCAAGAAACCTTCTGCCTCCAAGAAATATACGGAGAAGGAACTGGAGAACGTGGTTGATGCACGGATTGCTCAGCTTTTTGACACGCAAAAGAAAGCCAAAAAGCACGGCAAAAAGCAGAAGAAAGGCACTGACTTCCCGGGATATTTGGGTCGTCGGTCGACATTTGACAAGGCAAAGAAATTGAAGAAGCGCGTCAAGTTTGAAGACCTACCCAGTTCTTTTTCTTCTTCTTCTGACAGTTCTTCTAGCTCCTCGGATTCGAGCGAAGAAGACAGAAAAGGTAAAAAGCGAAGCAAGAAGCAACGCTTTGGAAAGGGCAAGAGAAAGGCAAAGAAGGCTAAATCTCGCCCAGAGACTAACAGTTCTACTGAGGACTCGTCTACAGACAACTCAGATTCCGATGACGGAAAGTTTTATGCGAACAAGAAGAATTTTTACAAAGCCAACCAGTATGACTTTCTCAAAGATAAAAGCAAGAAAGTCATAGAGTTTAAGGAAGGTGGCCACTCGATCAAGTTTGATACTTTTCAGGATACTCAGATGCTTCGAAGGCTTTGTCTTTTATACAGCAGTTTGACATCGCTTTCGCGGGAGGACGCTATTCAGAGCACTCCAAGATTCGGAGAGCTGCCTCTTACTTTAAGCGGAATGATCGTACTTGGTGGTCCACGCTTCTATTAAGCAAGACTGGGCCAATTACATGGCTGAAATTCAAGAGGCTTTTTATTCTTCTTGGTTGAGTCAAGAGTTTGAGCGAGATATACGAGCTGCTTGGAACCATCTCCGGATGACCAAGAAAGATACAGTGAATTCTTATTGTGAAAGATTCTGGAGCTCTTTTCTACCCGCCTCTTCATTCAAGACGATCTCGTTCAGAGAACAGATTGAGCGGTTTACCTTGGGTCTACCTACAGAAATCCGAAATCACTGCTTGGAATAGAAGTCAGCTTCTGTTCAGGAGTTGATGAGTCATGCGAAACGGGGCTTTGCCATTCACTCTGGCAGTATGACCTACCCCACAGATGAGGCCATGACACAACGAGCCGAACAGACTTCTGGGAATGAAAGTAGAATGAAAAAGAGCAACCCAGAGAAAAAAAAGGATACACGACCCAAGCTTACTCCTGAGGAGAGAGCTCGCTTCATCAGAGAGGGGAAGTGCTTTGGATGCGGGGAACATGGACATATTTCCGCAAAGTGCCCTGATAAGGCACAAAAAGAACAGAATGATAAAGACGACGACAGATCTGAGAGTTCGAGAGCACCTAAGGAATGTGGCACAAAAGGCAGATAGAAAAGCAGAACTGGTACCACATGGCGTGGGACCTGCACCGAATCTAATGAATGAAAGTACAAACTTTGCCGCTTTCGGGGCAAAGTGAAGGATCAGGAAGCTCTTTTGAAGGAGCCAAGGCCAACTTCTTTTCACTTGGAATTGGCGGCTCGATTTGGAACTACGCCCGACAGACTGACGCCACAGGCGGAGGTAGTTCGACTGGCACCCGGATGGGATGTTGCCATTACACCGAGCATTGGCAAACTTCGTTTGCAATGACAGGGGTGTTCAGGGCACGCGAGTGACGTTCTACTCGGGATCCCTTGGTACCACAAGAACTACGCCGTGGTTGACTACCGGGCCAAGAAAGCGACTTTGATAAATGAAGGGCTTAGAGATTGTACTTGATGAACTTCAGTTTTCTTACTCATTCTTTTGGGAGAACTGAACGATGGATAAAAGTTGAATATGTTTTGACCTGAAGAAAAGAACACCAAGATTTTTTTCTCCACGCTCATGCCGATTGCTTTTGAGAGGGCCTGAAGATCATACCATTGATCTGATATCTGGAAGCACGCCACCGAATCGGCCACCTTATCGTGTGACCCGAGTACAGAATGAAAAGATTATGAACTCAGTGAAAGACCTCTTGGAAAAGGGTCTTGTCCAGCCTAGTACTTCACCGTATTGCTCTCCAGTGTTGTTGGTTTTGAAGAAAGACGGATCTTGGAGAATGTGCATCTACTATAGCACTCTCAACGAAATCGCCATCAAGAACAGATTTCCGATTCCTAGGATCGATGATATACTCGACAGGTTACAGGGATCCTCGTGCTTTGGCAGGATTGACTTGAAGAGTGGAGATGTCTACAAGACAGCTTTTCGGACGACTTTTGGGTTATTTGAGTTTTTGGTGATGCCTTTTGGCTTAACCAATGCTCCTTCGACGTTTAACCGGATGATGGATAGGATTTTTCGAGAGTACACGCTATTTGTTGGCACTTTCTTTGACGACATCATTGTTTTCTCCAAGAATGAGGCAGAACACAGAGATCATCTGCTTCAAGTCTTGCAGGCATTACGAGATCACACATTAGTGATTAATGCTAAGAAAAGTGAATTTTTCCTACCAGAGATACATTTTTTGGGACACATTGTGTCAACAGCAGGAGTGCAAATGAACCCGGCCAAGATAGAGACTATCCGTGATTGGCCCGATTTGAGGAATGTCCATGAAGTTAGAAGCTTCTTGGGACTGTGTTCGTACTACAGGCGGTTCATACGAAAGTTTGCAGAGGTTGCTTCCCCTTTGCATACCTTGACACAGAAAGGAGTACCTTTTTCGTGGGGACCCACAGAGGTGACTGCCATTCAGACATTGAAAGAGAAATTCACTACAAGACCAGATTTGACTTTGCCGGACTTGCAGAAGTCATTTGAAGTATTTTGTGATGCTTGTGGTCGTAGTCTGGGTACGGTCTTGATGCAAGAAGGCCATGTCATAGCTTACGAGAGCCGTTTGTTCTCTAGGCCGGAGATGACAGCACAGATCTATGGGAAAGAGCTTTTGGCGGTTATCCACGCTCTTACTCAGTGGCGGCATTACCTACTCGGAGCGGATTTTACTGTCTTTACAGACCATCAGAGTTTGCGCTACTTCTTGTCACAGAAGCAGCTTTCGGAAAAGCAGATGCGGTGGGTGAACATCTTGTCACAGTTCCACTTCCAGATTGTCCATGTGCAGGGACAGAAGAATGTGGTGGCAGAGGCTTTGTCTCGAAAACCGTTGGTTCTGGCTATTTCCGCGATACATCATATGAGCTTCGAGGATATGGTCGATCAGTATGCCACAGATACAGATTTTGCAGATATTTTCACACGGATACGGGATGGGGAGACAGTAGCTGGATACTCCCTTCGGGAAGGCTACTTGATGAAAAAGACTATGTTGTGCGTTACACAGCCTTTGAGGGAAAAGGTTATGACTGATTGCCATTGTCCACCTTCTACGGGTCACCGCGGCATTGCTACCACCATGAAAGGGGTAGAGCGAGATTTCTTTTGGCGGAGACTGAAGAAGGACGTGGAAGAGTTTGTGCGCACTTGCTTGGTATGCCAGAAGGTCAAGTTTGACAGGCATAAGGCACAGGGATTGTTACAGCCTTTACCCATACCCACCCGCCCCTGGGAAAATATTGAAATGAAAATATTATCCTGCACTTGATGCGAAGTGGATGGAGGAGGAGGACCTAGCAGATACTCCTCAGATTGTGAAACTTTACCCCGATGCTTTTGGTTTAGCATAGTCTACTCCAAATGGAACCCAGAATTCAGCTTGGCCAAAGATGTGGTGCAGTGGGATGCACAAGAGGGGAGTTACTCCACTCCTTTGTCAACAGATGCCTCGATTTTGATACTTAAGTCACTGATGTCTCTTTGAGCTTCAGGGATACTGAGAGCTGACAGTATTCTGCTGGATGACTTTATGAAATGGAATTCCTGATTATGATACTGATTTGTTCTTGACTTCTTGTGAGTGCAGGAACTGATAGCCGAAATGACTGCAGCATTTTGGTCTGATTGATCTCGAATAGACATGGTTGCAATAGGGGTTAGTCAATCGAACATCGTTGAGGTCCCGATTGGACCTAGATGTGATTGCTAGCTACATTGCCGATAAATCATGGTCTAAGATCCGAATGAATGTTGAATGTCATGTGATGTCCCGTGATGTCTGGTGATGTCCTGTGATGTCGTGTGATGTGACTCGATTTTGTACATGCGCTAGATGTGTCTGCTAGGACAGTTTATGGCTTTTTTCGGTTTTGCAGGCATAATCGCGGTCGATTACAATGCTTTCAAGAGGGGGGTATGTCACAAAGTGATGACGTGGCGGACAGCAAAAACCCTAATTTCTGCCAGAAACCCTAAAATTCCTGCAAACCCTAATTTCTGCCAGAAACCCTAATTTCCGGAAATCGCGGAGGCTGAATTTTTTTTTAAAAAAAATTTTGGAAAATGATGAGCAACGCAAATTTCGCTTTTTCTCTACTTAAATGAGAAAGAGAGAGAGAATGCTTTTGCTTTCATGTTTTGACTCTCTGTGAGAGAGGGAGAGCAATTGCTTTTGATTTGAAGTTTTTGGGGCTCTGCTTTTGGGCATCCCTTGTAACCTTTAAATTAGTGGTGAGGGCCTCACTTCTCAGAGCATCTGGACGCAGAGTCTGAGAGTGAAACCCTAACCGCTCTCTTGTACTTTGATGATTGATTAATATAAAAAAGAAATATCGAGAGGGGCGCCAGTCTTTGGGGCCAATATCTCTAGGCACGGAACTCCGCCGGGCCAATGCAAATCTATTGTAATCTGTGAATTGTTTTGAAGTGGTTATTTGGTGCTGTCGTGGTTGATTCTTGACTTGGAGTGTCCAAGTCTGTTACATGGACCACCAAGTACGAGCATTCCCCTTAAAGTAAGAGGCAGCTCTCCGAATCTTGGAGTGCTCTGAATAGCGTCCTCCCGCAAAAGCGATGTCAAACTGCTGAAAAAAAGACAGCCTTCGAAGCATCCGAGTATCCTGAAAAGGTATCAAACTTGATCGAGTGGCCACCTTCCTTAAACTCTCGGACTTTCTTGCTTTTATCTTCGAGAAAGTCATACTGGTTGGCTTTGTAAAAATTCTTCTTGTTCGCATAAAACTTTCCGTCATCGGAATCTGAGCTGTCTGTAGACGAGTTCTCAGTAGAACTGTCAGTCTCTGGGCGAGATGTAGCGTTCTTTGCCTTTTTCTTGCCCTTTCCAAAGCATTGCTTCTTTCTTCGCTTTTTACCTTTTCTGTCTTCTTCGCTCGAATCCGAGGAGCTAGAAGAACTGTCAGAAGAAGAAGAAGAAGAACTAGGTAGGTCTTCAAACTTGACGCGCTTCTTCAATTTCTTTGCCTTGTCAAATGTCGACCGACGACCCAAATATCCCGGGAAGTCAGTGCCTTTCTTCTGCTTTTTGCCGTGCTTTTTGGCTTTCTTTTGCGTGTCAAAAAGCTGAGCAATCCGTGCATCAACCACGTTCTCCAGTTCCTGCTCTGTATATTTTCTAGGAGGCAGAAGGTTTCTTGAGAGCGGGTTTCGGGAGTGGTGTTGTGGTTCTCTGCCACTCCATCTATACCTCTTCCAAAGAGGTCTGGTTCATATATTTTGCCATCTTCGGGTCTTTGGCAAAATTGAGCATCATCTTTGTTGCATCGCCGATCAACTGGCGACGCTCTCTCTCTCGCCGCTCCGCCTAAGTAGACCAAGGCGGGCCATACTCTCTGCCTGAATCTTCGTTGTGATCCCAGCCCGCATCTCCAGATGCAGAAGGAGTCGATTGATCATTGCCTGAAGCCATAGGTGCCGCGGAAAAAAAATTCGGGGATCAGATTTCTCGTAGAAGAGAAATCGGCCGTGCTCTGATACCACTGTAACAGACTTGGACACTCCAAGTCAAGAATCAACCGCGACAGCACCAAATAACCACTTTAAAACAATTCACAGATCACAATAGATTTGCACTGGCCCGGCGGAGTTCCGTGCCTAGAGATATTGGCCCCAAAGACTGGCGCCCCTTTCGGTATTTCTTTTTATATTAATCAATCATCAAAGTACAAAAGAGCGGTTAGGGTTTCACTCTCAGACTCTGCGTCCAGATGCTCTGAGAAGTGAGGCCCTCACCACTAATTTAAAGGTTACAAGGGATGCCCAAAAGCAGAGCCCCAAAAGCTTCAAATCAAAAGCAATTGCTCTCTCTCTCTCTCTCACAGAGAGTCAAAACATGAAAGCAAAAGCATTCTCTCTCTCTTTCTCATTTAAGTACAGAAAAAGCGAAATTTGCGTCGCTCATCATTTTCCAAAAAAAAAAATTAAATTAAATTTCAGCCTCTGCGATTTCCGGAAATTAGGGTTTTTGGCAAAAATTAGGGTTTGCAAGAATTTTAGGGTTTCTGGCAGAAATTAGGATTTCTGTTGTCCGCCACGTCATCACTTTGTGACATCAGCCACAATGTTCTTCTTGCCTTCCACATGCACAATCTGAAAATGGAACATGGACAAGATATTTGCCCATCGCATATGCTTCTCAGATAACTTTGTCTGTGTCAAGAAGTATCGCAACGTCTGATGGTCCGTTTGGACAACGAAATCTGCACCTAGCATGTAGTGTTTCCAACTTAAGAGCGCATGAATCACAGTCAGTAACTCTTTCTCATAGACCTGCATGGTCATCTCTGGCCCTTGCAGAATTCTGCTCTCATAGGCCACTACCCTGCCATCTTGCATTAGCACTGCACCAATGCTACTACCGCAGGCGTCGCACTGGACCACAAATGACTTCCTAAGATCTGGCAAGACAATGACTGGATCTGAAGTCATCTTTTCCTTTAAGAGATTAAAAGCTAAAATCTCTTTCTGTGTCCATCTAAAGGTGACTGCCTTCTTTTGAAGAGCATGTAAAGGTGAAGCAATCTCAACAAAATTTCGGATAAACCTTCTGTAATAGGAGCATAGTCCCAAGAAGCTTCGGACATCATGCACCATCTTCAAATCTGGCCATGACTTGATCGCTTCAACTTTTACAGGATCCATTCTGACACCATCCTTTGAGACAATGTGTCCCAGAAAGTGGATCTCTTCCAGAAAAAATTCACTTTTCTTTGCATTGATGAGCAACCTATGACTGCGTAGCTCTTCGAACACAATGGACAAGTGATGCCTATGCTCCTCTTCATTCTTTGAGTGTCTAGACTATCATGTCATCAAAGAATGTACCAACAAACTGTTGGTGTGGACGGAAAATTCTGTCCATCATCCTATTGAGCGTAGCAGGAGCATTTGTGAGACCAAAAGGCATCACTAAAAATTCGTAAAGGCCAAACGTTGTTCTAAAAGCAGTCTTGTGCACATCCTCTGATCTAATGCGGATCTTATGGTACCCACTCTTTAGATCTATCCTGCTAAACATAGCTGCTGCTCCTAATTTGTCCATAATATCATCAATTCTAGGTATAGGGAACCTATTCTTGATGGGATTCTTGTTCAGTGCACGGTAGTTGATGCACATACGCCATGAGCCATCCTTTTTCTGCACCAACAACACTGGAGAACAGAATGGAGATGAACTGGGCTGAATCAACCCCTTTTCTAACAGCTCCTGAACTTGGCCCATTAGCTCTTTCTGTTGAGCCGCACTAACCCTGTACGGAGGCTTATTTGGTGGGCTACTGCCTGGCACCAAATCTATCGCATGGTCCTCGGGTCTCTCTGGCGGTAATTGAGACGGTAATGAATCGGAAAAACAGTCACTATACTGTTGTAAAAACATTGACCTTTCTTTATCTAGCATAGATAAATTTGATTCATCACAATCTGACACTTCACGTGCAAAAACCAAGTACGCAGAAAGATGCTTTTTCATTACAGAAGTAATAGCAGAAGCTGATACAGTGGGAATAGACTCCCCTTTAAGCTTTACATCCAGAATGTGAGTCTTTCCCTTGCTCTGTACAATGATCTTTTTGTTGTAGGCATCCATGATTCCCTGTACACGAAATAACCAAGGAATACCTAACAACACATCACATCCGTCCGGTGGCATGATGTAAAATTCTTCAGCATCTACATAGGACTGGATATGTAGGCGCAACTTTCCAATGATGGTGTCATAGCCTCTGTATGGCCAGGACATGCCAAACCTGCCTCTGCTGTATACCCCATCTCTTCAGGTCTGACTCCCAACTTTGAAGCCAATTCTGGGGAAATGAAGTTGGCTTTGGCACCTGGATCAAAGAAGATAAGCACTGTTTGATCCCTGACCTTTCCCCATGCTCTGCAAAGCTCACTTGCATCTGAATTTGGCTTGTCGCCCACCATATCTGGCACTACACCAGCCATGGGCTTCTTTCCTTTCCTGTCCTCCTTGTCTTCAGAATCAGCTGGCCTTTTCTTTGTAGGACAATTGTAAGCAATGTCGCCAGGCTGCTCACAGATGAAGCATTTGTTCTCAGCCCTCAGGACCTTCTTTTGCTCTTCCGACTTGCGAGGAAAACGTCTTTTCCATTTCTTCGCTGGTCCCTTTTCTGATTCAGCCATAGCTTTGTCTTTCCCTGCGTTGGCTGGCTCCTGAGTCACTTTTGGAGCCTCCTTGAGAACATACTTCTTCGCTGAATTTTTCTTGGTTGATCCTTCCTTGACGCCAGTATTAAATTCACAATCTTCTCCCTTGAGCATACCATTGCCAGTGTTTGCTACCTCGATAAACTGCGTCAAAGTAGTGACTTTGGTCTTCGTGCAGTATTTTCTCAATCCTTTGGGTAGGCCACAACAGTATTTTTCAATATGTTCTGTCAATGGCACAAACCTATAGGAAGTTACTAGAAGTAGAGCTTTCCAAAACTTCCGATTGTAATCATCCAAATTCTTGCAAGTAGCAGCATTAAGCTGGTGCCATTCTGTCATGACATCTGCTTCAAAGTCATCAGATAACCATGCTGCTGCAAAAATCTGCTTGCAGTAAATCCATGTGGACGGAGCTTGCCCTTGAAGCAATAAAGTTGTCCACCATTGTCCCGCATTCCCTGTCAAGAAAGTGGCTGCCTTGCGGACCTTTGAAGCCTCTGTAAAGTTTCCCCCTGCATAGGCCTTGTCAAACTGCTGGAGGAATGAGAGAGCCTTCTTCCTGTCATCAAACCCTGTAAAGGTCGTGAAAGTCACACCTTTGCCACCTTCTTTATACGGAGTTGGCCTCTCCAACGGCGTTAAATTGTCATATGGTAGTGACTGAAACATGGGAACACTGTTAGGGTTCATTTGTGTTCCTTGACCACAATTAAGTTGACCTGGAAATGCCATATTTGGCTGCTGATTTGTAATTCCAGCCATACCAAAATTTGCCTGTGACATCCCAAATTGGCCCTCGGTGCTTTGAAACCCTGGTAGCATGCCCATGACACCATACATGGGGTTAGGCATGATCGTTTGAGCACCCCCGAACACTGTCCCTGACGTGTAAAATTGATTTCCAGGTGCATGACCAGCCATGCTCTGGAATACCGATCCACCTCCAAAATAGCCAGGGTGTACTGAAGGTGGTGGGAAGACCTGTTGCATAGCCTGTAGGTTGCTTCCCTGCCCATTAGAACCAGCTATAGGCTGCTGAAAGGTGGCGGGCTAAACTGGTACAGCTTGAAAGACCGGCATCTCAGCCACCTGTTCTTGCACCTTAGATACACGTTGTGGAGACTGCATGTTCTCCGTCAAGTGTACAAGTGTTTCCATTGACTGTGCGGTATGAATCACCTGCGCTCAAGCCTTAACAGGCTTTTGAATATGATCCAGTGACCCAACTTGCTGAGACGGAAGAGGAGGTTGCAGAAAGGCTAAAAACCTCGGGTTCTGCATTACTTGTGTGAACATAGCCACAGCAGTAGCCAACTGGGTCCTGGATATCATCATCCGTCTGTGGTGGTCTTGAAGACTCACCCACTTCATGTGTCTGTTGACCCTGTGAAGAGGAAACCTCTTCAGTCACATCATCTGGTCTGTCAGCCATAATTGCAATTCCCTGTGTCTGATCTATGATCCCCTGTGTCTTCAAGCCCAACCTGACCAAGGCTCACTTCTATGGGAAAAAGTGATTTAATCCCGGCAATGGAACCATGTAACCGGCCCGTTCAATCCAAAAAGGGCGGTAGACTTTAGACTTAAACCTTATTTGCTTTCACCCATTTAATTTGTCGCCCACTTTACCTGTACTTTCAAGACACAACAAAGGGGAGAGGGATATAGGCTGCTAGATTGCACCTGTATAAGTAGACCGACACCAGATTGGCCCCTAACTTAGGCACCCCTTTCGGTATTTCTTTATTGTTCAAAAGAGGGAATAAACGTTGTGGTTCCCTACAAGCTGCCCCGCACCAAGTCGGCTGAATTTCCACTGTTCCGGCCCGATTTCGGCAACATAATTGTACTAGGACACTTCACACTCCGTATTCCCACGCATTGACTGACTTTCCCGACGCATACGGGCACTTTGCAAAACCTGGCGAGAATCTGCAGCACGCTGAATTCTCTGTTTTCAGCCCCGAAAATGTGCCAGATCACCTGTACAACAGTCCCCTCGCGTCCCCGAACCTCCTGGGGGTATTAGGGACCGTTTGGGGCCAAAACCCTAAACCTGTAAAAATACACAGCAGGCTGTAATTTACTGTTTCGGGCTCCGTTTCGGGTGCCGGTCGCATCCGTAGCAAGTCCTCGAGCTCTCGCACTTGTAGGGCTACTTGCCCTTTGAATCGGACGAGATTTCTAGCGTGAAACCTCTCCAAATTCACATGTACCTGCGGGGGGATTAGCCGCTAGCTAATCCAGTACCTGTGCAAGAGGCTCTTGCCTCGGCAATCGCGCATGAACCCACACAACTGTACATTGGTCAATTGAAAAGCCCACTAGTGGGGCATAACATACTACCATAGGGGAGAGAGAGAGCAATGCGTAGCGTGCGGGGCATCACTCCTGGCACCGCACTGTACATAGGAGGGAAAGGAAGCACTCCATAGCTCTTAACCTGTGACCAAACCTGAAAATGAGCCTCTTTGCTCTTCAAATTCAGCGCCACATTCTCTTGCATGAGGAAAGTGCACCAGAATGTGCCACTTGGCGCATTTACAAGCATTTTCCCATTTCGGGGTTGCCGCCTAAAAATCTCCCAACCGGTTGCCCAGTTGACTTCACGGCAGAGTAAGAAAATGTTCTCCTTGTCACTCCGGAGGTAATGACGCAAACACATTTTCAGGTCCCAAAATAGCAGTTTCCTAAATTTTAGGAGATGCTACTATTGTATCTTTCTAGGTCATCCGACCCCCTTTGTACATTGTAGCCACACCCAGAACTGAAATGTAGCCTCTGTAGCAAAGGATTCCACTTTGGCTAGTCAATGACCCCACTTTGGCTAACTATAGTCCTTGTCCAACCTTAGTGCTCTCTTGCCCTCAGGCCTGGACTCCCTCTGGACAGTTCCACACTAGCTATGCAATGCAGGGTAGTTAGATTTCCCGAGGGGTGTTTCCAAAAAGTGAAAGTAAATAAATAATAAGAAAGAAATCAACAAAAAGGATAGATAGTAGTCACACGCTGGTGACAGCCAAAAACTCAATAAAACCTTATAAGTTAAAAACAATGCTTACATAGCACTTCCCAAGCGTCCCTCGATGCAATCACATGCACAGTTGTAATGCAGACATAGACTTCCTCGCGGAAAAGCATCTGCTTTCTCGAAAAGCAATCCCGCTGGAAAGCATCTGTCCTTCCTCAAAGTTTCCTCTGAACCCATCTTCATTCAAGTGCTTGCTTTTCCTTGTGCACAATTCTAACACAGTTCGGAATTTCCTCCTGACTATGGATATTCTTTTTCCGATGCACCCGTCACCCACCTTGTGACACATCAGGAATACCCATCACCTAATCCTTTCCTACCGAACTTACGGTACAATCTCCTTCACGATGCTACACCCATCTTATGACGCATCAGAGATGTCCATTCCCGGATGGTCGAATACTTCTTACCGATGCTCCCTGTCACCAATCCGATGTGACGCATCAGAAGTACCCGTTCCTGGTGGCCTTACAGATATTCCCGTTCACGGCGCTCGCGTCATTACTCTGAATGACGCACTAGGAATACTCTGTACTCAGATGTCTCCAGTGAGAAAAACCCTCTCACTTAAAATTCCAATAATTCATTTAGAATTATTTTTCCTTGGTGTTCCAAGCGAGAAAACCCTCTCCCTTATAAATCCAATAATTCATTAAGAATTATTTTTCTGTCAGATAAAGCCAATTTAGCAACACTCATGTACAAATACATAAGAATGAGGGCTCTGAGTGTCAACAAACAAATGCACCACAATGTGCCTACAACCCGTTGCATCCAAAGGCGTCACCTGAACTTGGCAAGAGGCCAAAGTGTCTGCACCAGATTTGTCACCCCTAAGTCCCCTATGTAGTGTGAGAACTCAGTAGCCTAAATCTGGAGCCAGTTAAGAACTGTGTGCTGGGTCCACTCTGTGAGATCCCTACCGCACAGAGGAAAGGAGAACCCCACCGCTGTGTCCAAAGCCTCAATGCCTCTAGCTGCAAGAAAGAGGACGTGGACTCGAAAGCAAGCCTCCTCCAGGTCAGGAGAAGGCAACCAAAACACAAAATATACTTGGAAGTTAGTTATAAGCCTTCATCTGAACTATGCCGATATATTTAAAACACAAAAATTACTGACTGAGGGTAGAAGGGAATGTACGTGCACAATTTTCCGCATGCTGCTTTTACCAGCATACGGAATGCTAGGTCAGACTTGGTTAATTACTATTTTTTAGCAGAATTGAGGTGATTGCAAACCACAGCAAGATTGAATGTGCAAATATGGGTATCTCAGCCACGCATATTTACATTCTATCCATCACCTGACCATAAAACTACAAGCAGAAGACCACAATATTCACTTAAGTACATTGCCTCCTACCAGTTTAGACAACCCTTTAAACTATTTGATCGGTTCTCGCATGAAAAACCAACAACAGTTTCATGCATACTGTTCAGCCCTAAGAAAACGTATGCTAATATATCACAATCAGGAAACCCATTCACGCAAGTTCTCCCAGATATTGCTGTCATGCTCCTAACTCATGAAATCCCTTATTTGATATATCAGTTTTCCCACAGGCCACTGCAATGCCAGTGACTCGGTGTGAGCTTCTCTACAAACATCCAAACCAGTATTGTGCCATCTCTCTCTCTCTCTCTCTCTCTCTCTCTCTCTCTCTCTCTCTCTCTCTCTCTCTCTCTCTCTCAACCTGAACTTGCCTTTGATCCAGAAGGAAGACGATGCTGCCTGCTGCTAAGGCTGGCGTGCTTGGAGCTGCTAATCCTGCGTTGATGATGGGGCTGAAACTCCTCACTCAGTAGATCGTCGCCTTCCTCGGTAGAATCGAAGCCGTTGAGATTGATGAGAGGCTCGTCCTTACTCAGCAAATCCATCGCTCGCTACGTACCTCTTGTTTCTGCGAAGTGCAGCCCCTATCTAGAGAGAGAGAGAGAGAGAGAGAGAGAGAACGTGAATGCCCGGTCTTAAAGAAAGAGAGAGAGAGAGAGAGAGATTTCATTATTGTCCTGGGAGGTCAAATAGGACCAAGAGAACATACATTGCCGGGTTCTTGCTAAAGGAGAACATGGAGAACTTAACTAAATGTTAATAAAACAAAATTGTGACTTATCACTTGGAGGGGCAGGGGAAGTGGTAAATGAAATGGCTTGGAGGTTTTTGGGACCCGAAACTCCTCAATGATAGCCTTGTTTCGGTTCCCGGCCCATTTGGTTGTTGCTCGTGCATTTCATTCTTTTTGAAGCTCTTGCTTCTTGACTTTAAGTTGAGCGGGTGTTAAGGCCTCACTGATCCAAATTTTAGTGCCCTTGAGGAGTCATGCTTGTTGTAGAAGCGCGATGGGCACCTCTTCATTTTTGAAGACAAGAATGCCTTGGTTGGTGCGATTGTCGTGGTGAACCTTCTCGATTGTGTCGGGGTTGGACCCAGTTGGGTGAATTGCTTGGTTGAGCTTGGCTAGAGTCGAAGTGCAGGTATCGTGCTCCCCCCACCGAGTAGAGGGCAACCCACTGATGCGAACGGAGAGTGCTAGTCCTTCAGCGGCGTTCTTGCATGCACTCTTCTACCTTGGAGGAGACGGTGATGGTTGCTTCGTGGACTTGGGTGGCAAGATTGGCCACACTTGTAGTGAGAGTGTGCCTCGAGTGTGCTCGAGTTCTTTTGCCTTGGCGAGGAGGTGGTTATTATCCGCTTGTTTTTGTGCCTCCAAGGAGGAGAGACTCGTCTCAAGGTTGCAAGACACGCCTTAAGCTCTGCATTGTCATCCTTGAGATCTTGAATTTCTGCTTGAAGACGGTCCATTGGATCCACTCACGGAGTGGGCACAGAAAGATGCGTCCGCTTGATGGGGGTGAATGAACTTCTACGTTGCATCATGGCTTGGGAGTTTGTTGCTTACCTCGTGGGAACTAGGTCTTGTGCTTGAAGGGGGTTTTTCACTGTGTGAAGTTTGCCCTAATCTTTAAGAGGTTTCAAAGAAGTCGCGACTCACGCAGGAGAGAAAGCCGAGCAAGAGGTTCAAAACAATCGAGCGAGCTCGCACAAGAGAGAGCGAGTCGAGTAGCTCAGTCCTCTGCTGCACGCCTCTTCTCACCCGCAGGGGACTGAAAGTCGTGTAGCTTCTTGAGGCCCTCTACTACACATCGCTTCTCAACCGCCTACAGTTATGTGCGTGATGTCGGGCAGTTCGTGCAAGGGAAAGTTTGGGGGTGGTGCATGGAGAAGAAGCACAAGGCGGAGCTGGCATGTGCCCTCCCCCCCCCCCCCCCCCCCCCCCCCAAGGGCTTCCCCTTGCACAAGGGGAGGTCAACGAGAGCTGAGAGCTGAGAGCTGGGAGCTTGAGAGAGAGAGAGAGAGAGAGAGAGAGAGAGAGAGAGAGAGAGAGAGAGAGAGAGAGAAGCGTAGCTCAGTTGTTGGTGAGACCTTTGTGATGCATCCCCAAGGTTGAGGGTTCAAGGCACACAAGTTGCCTTCTCTTGGGTGTTCCCACGGTCACCCCTCTAGGGTGTATTGTACAACAATGTGCAGTTGTAAATTTAATTAGCTATATAATACAAAGGAGAGAGAGGAGAAGAAAATTTTCGCTTGCCATCGAGGGGCCATAGTGTTTTCGCACGAGTGATTCATCTTAGGTGGCAACACTGCTTTTAGAAAGCGCCAAGTTTTGGGGGCCTTGGTCTAAAGTGATGTGGAAGTTTTCCGTCTTGGTCATCAACTGTGAGGCATTTTCGGCCTGCCCAAAGACAGAAAGTCTCTCTTTATATATATCTCTCTCGCGCAGTCGTGTGCACGATCAGAGAAGTTTCAAGCTCGGATTGTAGAGTTTTTTAGGGAGGAAAGAGCTCCAGAGGCTCTCATTATAAAATCGCCCCTATATGATGGTGTGTATTGGAAGCGTTTGCATTGATTTGAAATGGAAGGAGTTGTATTGACCTCTCTGTTCAATGAAGTGCAGGGAAGGTGTGAGGCCAAGGGCCAGTGGGAAACTGACACGGGTCCCTACCTATAAGTATAAGTACAGATGGCTAGGTGGAGCATGGGTTTCCCTACCCTATGGTCTCTCATTAGTATCAAAGCTTAACTTAGCACATGCTTTTTGGGGCTTGCATGCATGCACAAGAAGCAGATCGTGGAGAAGACAAAGACCAAGGAGCTCTCAAGGATGTGGATGCATGCAATACCCCTTGCATACACAAGCTTCCACCGATGACTTGCACAAAATCCCCACAAGTGGTGTTGTTGGGGTCGCGTGGGCATAAGCAATGTTTTTCCTTCTACACCGCATCAATCGTGCATGCTATGGCCCTACCTCTCTGTCTCATGGCTATGCGCTACTATGAGCCTTGGGTTCACACCCAAAGGCCACTCAACCTTTCAAAAGTGACTTTGGGGGTGGCCAAGGGCTGTTTCCAACCCCCCCTATACGTAGCAAGGCAAGTTTTTCCACCTTTTGATTGGCGGTAATCTTCTACGCTCAAAAGCGGCAGAGGCAAGGTTATCTCTTCAAAGAATCTTCCGAAGGACAATCATACACACAAATTTCAAACCACCAAGGCAAGGCTTGAAAGAAATCAAGGCACGGCCTTGATCTTGGAGAACTCTTCGACTACAAAAATTACACAACAACTTCTAACCACCAAAGCAAAGAAAGCTGGAGTTTTCCTGGAAGTTTGAAACCAAACCGACGCATGGCCTTGTGTTCTCAAGGTTTTTGAAAACAAATTCCAACCAAGCCTCCAAATTCGACAACAAATTCGGACAATCAAATCTAATATGGCTTCCACTTGGTATCTAGCAAGGCAATTTGGCAGAAAGTATATTGAAGGAATTTTGGCGCTCGTAATCGACATCAGGTCTGATCACGACACATTACCTCGGTGTTGGGATTTGATTTGGCACGGTCAAACAATGTCACAAATATGTTGTTGCTCATCGGCAAGTACTATATCAACTTGGCCATGCTTCGCAAGGTGTTGTTTCTTACAAGATATTTCCTTTTTCTTGCTCACCACAACATTGGACCATGGATTTAGACTTAAACATGCATCATACCTTTGATTTTGAAAAGCCCTTTTCCTTTAAGCCTATTGTTGCCCCACAATAGGGTACTCTCATGGAGGGTACTCACACGGAAACTGGCACAAACGATAGCATAAAGTTGCCCGATCTTAAGGAATTTAAAGCACTAGAATCATGAATGTGTGTTTTGGAAACAAACTATGCACATCTGAATGAGAACGTTACTAAAGTGTCTAATCTAATAGTGTAATTCATGCATTAGCAAGCTAAGGGCCCTGCAAGTGAGTAGCATATAATTTTTAAAGCCTTTAGGCTTGAAATTTTGATCTGCGACGTGTCGGAGCAAGGATACAATCCGGACTGATTGCTAATCCTCACTTTAAAAGAGGTGGATGAGTTGTTGAAAACAAGGGGAGGAGAAAGAACAAAACTACGATACGATAATTTAAAAACTACCTTGACACTAAAAGGTGAAGACTATAAATCATTGATGTCGCTCAAGAAGAAGGGCATCATACCATGTATACAGGTTGCCTTCGAGGATGTGTTCATAAAAGAATTTCTTCCTAGTAATAAGAAGGATAGAAATAGGAAAACATGGGATAAGTGTTCTATGCGACATCATAAGACTACTTCAATATATTTATCGCATTATAAAGATGTTACCCTACAGCTGGAGGGTCTAGATGACTTCCAACAGGTATGCGGGTTCATTCGTGGGTTAGTTCATGATCTTAAGAAGCATGTTAAAACCGAGGATCCAAAAACACTTAAGGAAGTTAAGGTGCAACCACATATTCATGATGATCCTGATAGTGCATAGCATGCATATGCATGAAAGTTCACATGCACGTGCATCTCATGGTAATCATTAAGCACGTGATAAAAGAAAAATTGTGGTAGCCTCATCTGATGTGTCCAAAAAGCCCAAGGGGGCATCGTTCAGATGAAGAATTTGAAAAAGTAAAGAAAGATAGGTTATGCTTTACTTGCATGGGAAGTGGGCATGGTAAAAAGGATTGTCCCAAAGGAAAATCTATTGTCGAGGGTAATGAAAAAGCTGCACACATGGTGGAATTACTTTCCCTAAAATCCTCTTTTCATTATTCAAATGTGAAAGTAACACATACTAAAGTGGTTCATGAGTGTTGTATTACAACCTCTATGTGGAAACCGATATTTGGCAACACGAACTTGTGAGAATGCATGGCTATATCCAAGGTCACACGGTGAGAATCTTGGTAGATGATGGAGCATCTCACAATTTCATTAATTGTAAGTTAGTGAAACGTCTCAATTTAACTCATACACCTAGTTTCCACCGCTACAAGGTAGCTATGATAAATGGCCATAATACTGAAGTGTGGGATACACAAGTTAAAGGTGTACCTCTTGAGGTCCAAGGGTATCGGATAGCCTTAGATTTTCAAGTAATGAAAATAGATAGGGCAGATGTGGTGTTAAGTTGGGAGTGGTTGCATGGGTTAGGATCATCATTACATATTAGCTATGAGCATCACAATCTTATTTTTGTTGTGCACATCATGTTGTTGGGAAAAAAAGATATATCTTGATCACCTTTCATTTATACAGTCAAGTTTATGAAGCTCTCTTTGAATGATGAAATAGGGGAGCTCTTTTTGTGTTACTCTTTCTGTCATTTGCTATCAAATGTTGATAATGATTGAAGATTCCTCAACATTGCATGCTTCTCTTTCTTCTCTTGCTACTTCTCCATTACCACAACAAGAAAAGGTTGCCAATAAATTGAAGGAACTCTTAATGGTATACAAAGATGTTTCTCCATAAGATTTACCTCTTGGGTTACCGTCGACGTGTTTCTATGCAGCACGGCATATATGTGGTTGCAGGTAGTAAGCTCGTTAGTAAACTGCCCAACAAAATGAGTCATTTTGAGCTAGCGAGGTAGAATGTTAGTTTTTGACTACCTTAGTAGAGGGTTCATCCAACCTAGTTCATCACCATGGGCATCTCCCATTATGTTGCTGATGAAAAAGGATAGTAGTATGCGCATGTGTATGGATTATCGTGGTATGAACACGATAACTATTAAGAATAAGTATTTGTTGTTGTTGCGAGTAGATGAGTTGTTTAATAAACTCACATATGCCGCATTTTTATGAGTATAGATATGCAATCAGGGTATCATCAAGCTAGAATTAGACTTACTGATATACATAAAGCTATTTTTTGAACAAGGTTTGGACATTATGATTTTTTTGTTCTGCCTTTTGGTTTAACCAGTGCACCAGCTACTTTCATGGCGCTTATGGATAGTGTCTTGAAACAATATCTGGGAAAGTTTTTGTCATTGTTTTTCTTGAGACATCATAGGCTATACTGCATCTGAGAAAGAGCAATTTTATCATTTGAAGTAGGTGTTTGCTCTTCTTCAACAACACTTATTCTATGTTAGAATCCAAGTGTGATTTTTTGTAGAAAAAAATTCACTATTGGGGCCATGTAATTTCTATTGCGGTCCTTCATATGAATCAATTTAAAGCGGATGTCATCCGTCAATGGCCTTCTACTAAAAATTTGAATGAGCTCCAAATTTTTCTTTGGATTTGTAGATTTTGATCACAGGTTCCTTAAAACCTATGCAAGAATTTTTCAGACCAATTAAAAGCCAAAGACAAAGCATTTCATTGGGGAGAAGCTCAACAATAGAGTTTTGATGCACTTAAGGTCGCTATTATACCCATCTTAGCTATTGTGGATGTGAGACTAGAGGAAGTACTGAATCGTTCTCTCTACCTATAAGGACAAGGGCAACCCAGGGGGTCACGGACCTAGGCCAAGGACCTAGACGGCTTAGAATGTGGACTGGTGATCCAATTAGACTAGGGCAATGAGCCACGTTGTCTATATATAGGGTGGTAGGGAGGTGGATCTCCTAAGCTAGTCCCCTGGGTTCTTAGATTGGTATCGAGAGCAAGGTTCATTTTTGGGGGAAAGTGCGTGGTCACCTCTATCACTTTGCTTTCATGCTCATGCAAACTGGGGGAGAAGACAACGAGGACGACCGCACGTGCAAGACCGCTTAGGCAAGGAGGGAGCAGCACTCGACCTCTACCAAATCGACTGCAGGCGGGCTCGTTGGGAGCGTAAGTCGAGGGGAGGAAATCCCATAATAGGGGCGTGGTGGGAGGAGCAATGAAGCTCTCTCTCTCTCTCTCTCTCTCTCTCTCTCTCTCTCTCTCTCTCTCTCTCTCTCTCTCTCTCTCTCTCTCTCTCTCTCTCTCTCTGTGTGTGTGGCTCGCTGCGTGCAGAGGGTTGCCATGGTTGGGGTTCAAGGGTGTTTGCACACGGGGCCGCCCACCTTTAGAGCCCTTGGAGGCCATTAGCACTCGGGAGGGTGCCCATGGCAACCCCCACTCCCGTCATCTTCTTATTCTTGTTGTCTTGGTCAAGCGAAGCCAGGCACCATAAGTGCAAGAAACCAAGGCCATGGATGAGGGGCGCAAAAATTTCTCAAAAATTACAACAATTTCAAATCAATTGCTACACACGCCAAGAAGCCATAATTATTAGTTTTCAAAATAATCAACAAGCTAGAGAGATTTATGCCGATGTGTTTAATAGGCTAGTAATACGTGTCAATTGCAAGCACTAAAGAGGTGTAATTTTTGGCTTGGAAAGCAAATCGGACACATTACGGTCTTCTCCAATAAGGGTATTAAGTTCATATAGCATCAAGGAGCTTTGACGAAAGTTATGGCTTGTTGTTCAACCTCGGTATCATCTACTAGTGGTTTCTACTTGGCACGGCCAATCAAGGTAGTTTTAATTGTTCTCATCTGACAACATTGAAGATAAGGTATCTTCTATTCTCTTGCTAGCACACAACACATCGCCATGGATTCGGACGTTAACATGAATCATGCATTTGATTTTGAGCACTCTATGCCAAATCCACTTGATGTTGCTCCGCGATCGGAGTTCATGGAGAGTACCTGCTCGACACAAGGATCGGATGATAGCTATAAGTTGCTTGATATACAAGAGTTTCGTGCACTACAAACATGTATATCTGTGATGGAGAATAATTTTTCACGTTTGAATGAAAATGCTACTAAATTATCAGATTTAGTAGTTCAATATATGCAACAATAGACCAAGGGTTCTGCTGGCACACATATGTAGGAGCAAGGCTCCAATTAGGAACAGGGTCCCAATCTGGATTCTCTGTACTCTCTCACCCAAAAAGAGCTGGATGATTTTGTTGAAAAATACAAAACCTTTAAGGGAGAAGAAAAAGAACACAATAAAGATGCAGTGAATATACTCCTTAGTATATGGGATGGGATTCACAATGTGCGACGCACTCCATATGCAGTTAAGGAATTGCAATAAGTATGAGATTAGAAGGCAAGGCCTACAAATTCTCTCAGGGAGAAGGGCATCATACCACAAGCTTGGGTAGCCTTTGAGGTTGTATTAGAAAAAAAAAATTGTCCACGAATGAAGCAGTTTGAGAAGGCTAAAAAAGCATTAAGGAATATTTGGACTCTCAAAGGGGCCCTATAAGGAGGTTTGACTTTGCCTCTCTTGTCCAAAGTGAGCAACCCGGTGAAGTACATAAACGCTTTGTCAAAACCCTATCATCCAACATATCATTGGAAAGATCCTAGAAAGTAGGTTCTAAATCCCCAAACACTAACAAATTTGGAGTTGATTTGCAGAAGTTATGGCCTCCCACTGAAGCTGAAATGTGGGGAAAGATTCCATTTATAAGACAGAGTTGTCACATCAAAAAATGGAATCTTATAGAATATAAGGAATCTAATGGCATGCTATATATCAATGGATAGATATCGATGAGTACATTCTAAATCCAAAAGACCCGACAAGTTTTGATTTCATTTGTAAAATTTTTACCGCGCGTCAGTTTTGGACAAGAGGAGAAAGTCAAAGTCCTTATAGGGCCCATTTGAGAGTCCAAAATTTCCCGAATGAAAAACTTTGCTTTCCATGTTGAGAGAGTGGGCATGGCAAAAAAGATTATACCAAGGGAAAATATGATGCCCAAGGAAAAGAGCGAGCATTGCACATGGTGCAATTGTTGCCTCTTGAGTCCTCCTCTTTTTTCTCCAATGTGGAGGTAACACACACCAAGGTGGTGCATGAATGTTGTATCACGGCTTCCATGTGGCATCCAACCTTTGATCCACATGAGTTGGTGCATATGCATGGGTTCATCCAAGGGCACAAGGTGCGGATCTTGGTGGATGATGGTGCTTCACACAATTTCATTAACAATAAGTTAGTGAAATGTCTCAAGTTGCCTCAAGCTGATTTTTCATCGTTACAAGGCACCGATGATTACTTGCCATGATGTCGAGGTGTGGGACACTCAAGTGAAAGATGTGACATTGAAAATTCAAGGGTATCACACATCTCTAAACTTCTAGGTTATGCATATGGAGCGAGTAGATGTGGTACTAGGTAGAGAGTGGTTACATAGTCTAGGACTATCACTTAAGTGTAGCTATGAGCACAACAGCTTAATGTTCGAATCTAATGGCGTGCACATGCTGCTGTTGGGAGAGAAGGACGTGCCTTCTTCACCACTCATTTATACAATAGAGCTTATGAAGCTCAATTCTAATAATGAAATAGAATAATTTTTTATGTGTTACTCCATGTGTCATAACGTAGATCATCTTTTACTTGACAATTCCTCAACGCCGCATGCTTATGTGTTACTCCATGTGTCATAACATAGATCATATTTTACTTGACAATTCCTCAATGCCGCATGCTTCTTTCTCTTCTCTTCCATCTATGGCTACTTCTCTCTCTCTCTCTCTCTCTCTCTCTCTCTCTCTCTCTCCTAAATAAGCAAATATTGCTAATAGTTTTAAAGAAATTATTAACGGAATCTAAAGATGTATTTCTAAATGATTTACCACCAGGGTTACCGTCGACACGGGTTGTGCAGCATGGCATAAACATGGTTGGAGTCAGTAAACTAGTAAGTAAACCACTCTACACAACGAGCCATTTTGAGGCTGTTGAGGTGGAATGTCAGGTTGTTGACTATCTTAGTAGAGTTTTTATACAACCCGGTTCCTCACCATGGGATTCACCAATCTTATTAGTTGAAAAAAAGGATGGTAGCATGCGTATGTGCATAGACCATCGAGGATTGAATGCGATTACTGTTTGAAAGTACATGTTACCAAGAGTGGATGAGTTATTCGACAAGCTTACCTGTTAGGTAAAGGCGGTGTGTCTGCTTTGCCCATGTCCGTTGACCAATGTCTGACCACCGACATTTATCTCCTTATTCTTTATGTATACAAAGAATAAGGAGCTCTCACTCACTCTCACACTGTTCTCATATAGTGAGATTTGAGAGCTCCACCACCCCATATCCCTGTGTCGTTCTCTCTCTCTCTCTCTCTCTCTCTCTCCATCTTTGCTACACGCATTCATGCCTCCAATCCATTCCTTGACAATTGGTATCAGAGCTTTGGCTTTGCTAATAGATGGAATGCTACAGAGAAGTGAGCTTTTGGCTATGGTAAGCTCGTTCACTACAACAAAAACAGGTGTTATCGACGCATATATCGACGCTGCCCGTCGCTATGCGCGTCGCTGTGAAACCAGTCGCTATTAGCGACGGGCATAGCGACGCATATAGCGACGACCATAGTAGAAATTTTTTTTCTTGGGTAGAGGGCAGGTAGCCTGGCCTGTGCCCAGTTAAAAGATAGACACAGCCACAGCCAGACTTCCTGCCCTCTGCCCAAGAAAGCGAGCAGCACCAAAATATCAACCATGCTCGCAAAAATTTTGGCAGAGTTCCCTTTGTTTTTACATAAACTTTTCAAAAAAAAATCATATCATGTATACGCCTCCTACATGCTATCCATGTAGGATCTCACATGAGATTTAAGGCCAATGAAAGACAACCGTACCAACTGAAAAGCATAGCCATAACTTAAAAGCATAACCATAACGAACCATAACCATAACTTAAAAGCATAACCATAACTTAAAACCATAACCGGCTATAACCACTTTGATCAAAACCATAATGCAGATAACCATAACCATAAACATAACCAGAAAGAGAAACAATAACTGTCTATACAATGACAATGACAATGACAATAATCATAACCATAAGGGAAATAATAAATGTCTGAACACTAACTGTTTGTACAAAAAAGAGACACAGAAGCATGTCTGTGTCTCACAAAGCATATAGATGAAATCTGGTCCACTAATGACTAGGCGTCGCAACCTGCACATAGGACAACTCACAAAATTAGTATTGATATTACTTCACATATACTGACTTAATTAAATCAACTCACACATATTAACGTCTCACCTCAAGCGATCAGCGAGACTGTAAGGCCTCCCAGTCTACAGGCTCTCCTGAAGCTTCAAGATCATTCAGTACTTCATAGATACCTCTGCGATATCCATCTGACTCCTCCTCGCGTGATGGAGCTCGATGCATCGCAAGATTTTGCGTTTATACAAAAATCAAAGTAATAAGAATACATGATTCATCGCGTTTTAAAAAACACCATAGTTAAGATTGGATTAGAAACTCACAAACTCATAGCGAAAGGTGTCGAAGCCTCCGCTGCCAAGATAAGATGTCCCCCTAGTCATCTGTCGTACCTGCGCGGCCTCACGTTGCTGTCTGAACCGCGTGGCCGCTGTCCGCTCATCCTCCCTGATCTGCAGCCACGTCTCGTGTGGGATGCCCGAAGGCTTCGGCGAGCCGGTCTTGAAAGCCTTCCGAGCTGCATCTCGTCGATGTTTGATGGTGTCCCGTGCAACACCCTTGATCCACCGCACCGAAACAACAGAAGAACCCAGAGCAGGCTAGTACTCTCTCATGATGGTCTCCACTATGTAAATGACTTTTTCCTTGTCTTGCTGATCCCAAGACGTCAAAATGCTGGTCGAAAACTGCAGCTCCACGAGCTGGCGAATCCGCTGTCGCATCTCAGTCCCGACTCTATCCATGTCAACAGAACCATCTCCCCGTACAGTATAGAGCTTGGAGGCACTAGGATCGTGTGCCCCCCAAGGTGTTCGAGGTGTGCCAAGAGGTGTGTCGAGAGGTGTGTCTGGGTAAGACGGGGGTCGTGAGCGAGGAGGGGTCGAAGCATTTGTGGACCCTCCTCCACAGCAACCACCACCTCCACCTGACGATCGCCGAGATCGGCGAGTGCACCTGTGCTGCGGAGATGAGGAAGTACCCACCTCTGCCCCACCCCTAGGTGTCGAAGCGGCCGTGATGGGAGAAGAAGGCGTCGTACCCATAGGCGTCCTGAACCCCGTAGGCGTCCCCCCCCCAGGAGTCGGTCCCTCGGGTGTGAAGCCCGGAGGCGTAGTACCCGTGCCTCTGGCTACCCAGTATTGAGAAGCCTTTGCCATCTGAGCAGGCGTCATCCGTGTAACGAAGCCCATGAATGCATCTGCTTTCATGGAAGCGGGATCTGGAATCTCGTCTGCCATACTAAAGTCTTGTACAAAGAAAGTAAAATAAAGCGTCACAACACATTTGTTTAAATTAACTTTAAGCTTAATTTTAAATCAAAGTCTTCACACAAACACTTACAGGCCTAGGCCTCGACGAGTGAGGCATCATCGATAAGATTTTGCACCGTATCATCGTCTATCTCTAATTGCAAACATAACTCTGCCCCAACTCGTCGTTCTGGCAGATTGTCTTCATCCATTGCATCTTCATCTGCAAGTGTCAATTCTGGCTCGTCTGCGTCATCCCTCGTATATCTGTCAGCTTCCTCTGCCATACCTTCGTCCATCTCATCTAATGTCACAGTAGTATGGACGTCGTTTGACTGACTTTCCTCCAGGAGATCTTGCCCTTCAAATACTTGTTTATTTCTTGGAGCAACGTGAACCACAAACCACCATTGTCGCTCTCGAGGGTCCGGTACAAAGACCACTTGCTCGCAATGTTCGGGGAGAGCAAATGTGTCGCTCGCATCTGTCCAAGTCTTTGTAGAATCTATTTGCACAAGCTTGTTTCCATCTCTGCGTACCGTTGCATTGCGACCAGAAGTAATCACCTTGAACCACTTCACATCCAACAAAAACATCTCAAACCGCCTAAAGCTTACGTTCAGGATATCTGACACCAGACCACAGTATTCCAGGTTGCTAGTGCTCTCATTCGTGTCTCTAGCATTGGCCCTGCTCTTTTGCATGAAACTAACCATTACCCCACTGTCAAACGTGTTTCTTCTGCTGTCAATTTGTTGTGTTCTGAAATTCTTTCCATGCGACCACAGTGCCATGTATGTATGATACTTCCAGTCACATCCAATAGCCAGCTCTTCCTCTTCTAGAGATATGGGTTCTCCGATCTGTCGAGCTGCTCTCACTGTCTTGTCCAACCATGCCATTGTAGGGAATTCAGGTAGAGGAGCGAGATAGTTTGGCAAGGGTAAGCCTCTAGTCGTTCGACTTCACCTGAAATCCTGTCGCTCTAGATTGCGTCTCTCTTTCTCTTCTTCGTACCTTTCAAGCCATTTTTGCATCGGCGCTGAATTTAGTATACAGAACTTCATGATCTTTTCTCGCATGGCCATGTTCATTTTCTTCGGCACCCCTTGCCCTTGCGGCTCCTCTCCCACCAGTCTTGCATCCTCCTCATCGCTCCACAGTCGAGGCATTTCTGGGTCAGAAACGGATAGAAATTCGGTTGTCAATACAAGAGACTCTTGCACCAGCCATCCTTCTGCCATGCTCCCCTCTGGACGCGCTTTTTGGCGAACAAAACCCTTAAGTGTTTTCATGAGCCGCTCTAGAAAGAACATCCAACGGCTGTGGACTGTACCTGCCACTGCAACCTCATCTACTACATGGACGAGCAAGTGCATTTGGATAGTTAGGCAGCTCGTGGGTAGATACTTCTCAATCATGCAAACTGCCTCAATGGAGTTAGCCCTTGCGACTGCAATAGATTCCTCCCGTATCTCCTTGGAAGAGATCCATCGCACTACCTCTGAAATCTTGTATATGCAGGTCCGCACTTCCTCCGTTAAACACCCCTTGATCGCAATTGGAAGAATGAATTGCAAGAACTTATGCCAGTCGTGCGATTTCAACCCTAACAGTTGATCGTCACGGGTGAATGCTGTCTTGAGACATTGCATATATCCTGTTGGCATCCTGAACTCTGAAATCACCCTTTTCACTTGTCGCTCTTCGTTTTTTATCAATACCCATGGCGCTCTTGGAAGTTTTGTTTGACCAGCTGCATTGGTGAAAGGCCACAGCTCTGGCATCTTTCCAACCGACTGCAAATCATCTCGTGAAGCTCGATTGTCTTTCATTCCCATGATTGTCTTCCAGAGGAGCTCTCCCACATTCTTGAATATATGCATTGGATCCAGCAAATGGTTAATTAGTAGATCACCCCAGTACGGCAACGTATGGAGAATGGACAAACATTTCATTCCTGGAACAGGTTGCCCATCATGTTGCTCCCATCGGCGACGCCACTCTTGTACATGCATAGGACGACATTCGACGTGACCAAGCTGGCCTTCGCGCAAGTGATGGCCATTTGGAAGATAACGGTGGTGGCCTTGATAAATTGTCTTTCGAAGAGAGGTAGAATAGCGCACATCCAAAGACTGCCCGAAAATTGGACATGCATTGTATCCCGAAGTTGTTAGTCTTGCATATATCAAAGCATGAATCAGGCCAAGGCAAAGGGCTTGCGAATAGCGAGAATTTTGTAAATCAATAACCATTACCAGAAGCTTCTCCGTATCCTGGCCAATCATGCATAGTCCACATAAGAAGTCCATGGATCCTTGCATGCTGTTGTCCTACTGGTTCAACCACATCTGCTATGTCGATCCCATGCCATAACTCCTGGAGCTCGTCAACTAGTGGAGCTAGATAAACATCCATGTTTTTTGCCTTGAACTTACCAGGTACAATCAAGCTTAAAATCAAATGACCCTTCTTGATAGCAAGCCACGGCAGGAGGTTGTAATTGATAAGGCACACAAGCCAAGTGCTCCATGACGAGCTTCTCAAGCCAAATGGATTGACTCCATCCATTGCCATGCCCAAACGCAAATTGCGTGGTTCACTCTTAAAATGTGGCCAGGTATCTTCAATGTGCCTCCAAGCCTTCGAATCAGCGGACACCCTAAATGTTGCGTCAGTGGATCTATTCGTAGAATGCCACCGCATCAACTTTGCAATGGAACCACAACGAAACATGCTTTTTATCCTAGGAATAATCGGGAAATGCCGCAACACTTTAGCTGGCACTGTCTCGCCAACTGCATCTTGTTTGTAGCGCATTGCTCCGCACTTAGGACACGATAGACAATCTGCGAATTCATTGCGAAAAAGAATGCAATCATTTGGACATGCATGAATCTTGTTGTAGTCCAAGCCAACTGAGGTCAGAAGTTGCTTTGCGTCTGGCCTAGAGGGGGGCATTTCATTGCCAGCCGGGAGAAGTTGCTCCCGCAATAACCTGTTTAAGCCACATTAAATTAAAAAGCTCTCTGAGCACATCACCGTTGCAATCGGAAAATATCTTTTGTAAATTACGTACCTAAACAAAGTAGTGATGCTTGCATCTGACCACCCGTACATTGACTCAAGATTCAAAAACGCTAGACAAGTACGAAGCACAGATATTTTGGCGCCTTCATAGATTGGTTGACGTGCCAACTTCCTCAACATGTCTTTAGGAGATAGGCGCACGGTTTCTGGTGCTGCTTCGTTCGCGTTCTCCTCACTTGTCTGGAAGAAGGCATCCAACATCTCCTCCATGCCGTCGTCTTCTGTCTGTAAGCCCTTTTCTGCTTCCATCCGTGGCTCTATATTGGTCAGAACTTCACGCATAATCTTTTTTTTCTCTCTCTCAGATGTAGGTGCTATGTCGCGGAAATCAATGCCCGTTCCGTAGGAGTCGTATTGCAAATTCTGTACGGTTTCTCTAGCAAACTCTCCGTACTTGTGCACATGCTCATTACATATCCTACGCTTGCGCAAGATTTGATACTTGCAGAGCGTGCACGAGCATGCAATCTTTTCCTCCATGTTAGTTGATGACGTTGCCATCTACAATGATTATGAATGTTGTTTTAATATATATATATATATATATATACTCCTCACAATGTAAACTACCTCGCATTCTCTAGTCTTGCCCAATCTCCGTACACCTCGGTCCAGAGGTGTACGGAGATTAGGACCACCGGGTCAAAATCTCGTTTTTATTGGTCAAATCCTATATGGGTAGACACATACGTGCACTCCCAGGTGTACACGGCAATGCATGTAGCAGACAAAACCCCTTTGCCTCTTTTAGTTCCATAGTTTCTTCTCTGTCTACGAACCCACCTGCCTCCATTCCGAGGTAGCCTGTCAGAGAAAGCTTTCCAATGCCTCACTTGATGAAAGCACAAGCCATGGAAGTTCTCAGCCCAATGAAAGTTTTCTACCTGATTGTAAACCGGACGGGGCCTCCATGTCCAAGCCAGAAGATAATGTGGAGATGGATGAGCAACTTGAGAAAGATTCAGAAGCCTTGCATGGTTCTTGCTCAAAAAAGCGATCTCGATCTCTCTTTCTCTCTCTCTCTCTCTCTCTCTCTCTCTCTCTCTCTCTTTCTCTCTCGCTCTCGCTATCTCTCTTTATCTCTCTATTTCCTTATTTTCCTATCTCTCTCTCTCTGTCTCGCTCTTCACTTCCCTACCTCTCTCTCTCTCTCTCTCTCTCTCTCTCTATATATATATATATATATATATATATATATATATATATATATATATAAAACTCTCTTTCTCTATCTCTCTATTTCCTATCTCTCTCTCTCTCTCTACTTACCTCTCTCTCTCTCTCTCTCTCTCTCTCTCTCTCTCTCTCTCTCTCAACCGTTTTTTGACCTAGTAGACAACAGTTCACTCTTTTGACCATAACTTGCTCATCCGAACTCCGATTTAAGTGATCTATAGCCTCAATCGAAGAGCACGAAGCCCTCTACGCATTGATGTAAAGACAGAATTTTTCTGTGTAATGGAAGGCTTTGCTGTAACAGTATCTCAGAACTGAAAAAACTGTCAAAAACTTTGTGTTTTTGTTGCCGACTTGAAGGCAATGTCAGACAAAACTCGCAAGGGTGGAAAAGCCACACTCGCCATGGAGAATGATGCAAAATCTCCAAGGAATTTGGATGCTAATCCAACCACATCATCTACAACAACGGAAGCAATGATCATGGCTTACTTGATCTCGTTACATGAAACCGTCAACAAACAAGGTGAAAAGTTGCGCGCACTTGCAATGGAGAATGGTACTTTAAGAGTTCTCGTTGTGGAGAATGAGCACCTCAAGAAGGTTCTTGAAATGCAAACAACACGCTTGATGCATCTTGAGAATGAAGTTCAAGAATGTAAACGCTCTCTTGTTGACATGAATGTATTGAAAGAGCGCTTGAGCAAAGTTGAGAGTGATCATGTATTGAAAGAGGAAACAATAGATACAATACGACATGATGTATGTGAGATGAGAAATGCATCCAAATCATGGGCTGATATATGTAAGGATAATGTGGTTTCTACATCTCCTATCACGCAAGCCGTTGTCCAAGCAAAGAATGTAGAGAATTTGGACACTCAAGAATTGCACGAACGACAAAAACGCTCAAAGAACATCGTCATTCGTGGAATCAAGGAGGAAAGCATGGAAACACCCCAATCTCTTGCAGTTGCTATTGAAGAGTTTTTTGCTACACACTTTGGCATGTCAGGAATCATGGCTTATGGTGCACATCGAGTTGGAAAACAAGGAGTCTCTCGCTCGGGAGAAAGACCTATTGTATGTACCATGGCTGATGAGGTAAAGAGAAAGATCATCCTTGACAATGGTTGGATCTACCTCAAAGAAACAGGTTGTAATGTATATGAGGATCGCACTCTTATGCAACAAAATGTACGTCGCAAAGCATATGAGGAAAGAAGCAAGAAGGTTAAGGTATCACCTCAATAAGAAAAGCCACTTAAGGAGGATGCAAGTCCACCCAACAAATAGGGACACATGATCTATGAGACCAACTCACGCTTGCGAATAAGCTTTTGGAATTGTAACGGGTATCCATGGAATGCGGGAATTGGCATTGATGAGCTTACCAATGACTCCGATGTGATACTTCTTGTCGAAACATGGGAGCATGATACGCAATGAATTCTTGGATTTGACAAATACGATGTGCATTCTTTGATGTGGGCCAAAAATGCAAAGCAACGAAGAGGCCAAGGAGGCGTAGCATGTATGACCAAAAAGGGTTTGAAAGATGTTTCCATTGTCAAAGAAGATAAGTATAAACGCTACTTATGGCTGAAAATCAGCCCACCAAATGGTCAAGTCATGTTTGTGGCCGGTTGCTACATTCCTCACTATGACTCCAACTTTTATGCTTGCTTGAATATGGATAGAGATCAGCCCTTTGTTGAACTAGAGGAAGACATTGCTCATTACAAGGATCAAGGTGAAGTCATTGTTTTTGGAGACATGAATGCTCGCACAAATATGTTACAACATGACACACAACAAGTAGACATGCCGCATGTCTCAAGAAGAATGGATGACTAATACATGTATAATCGAAGTTCTAATGATGCAAAAGAAGTGGATCACTATGGAAAGTCACTTCTACATATGTGCAATAGTACCGGAATGCTCATTGCAAATGGTGTATCTCTATGGCAAGGCACCAATGACTTTACATGGAGAAAGCACAACGATGCTAGCGTGATTGACTATATGTTTTTCTCAGAAGCCACTCTAGAATGCATACAAAGCTTTACACTTGGTGAATGGAATCCGGAATCGGATCATAGGATGTTATGTATTGACCTCAAGTGTGGTAAACGGCCCGAGCATGTAGCCTCCAATCATGATGTGAATCATTTGTACCTACGTCTAGACTTCAAACGAGCACTTATATATGCTGATATGGTGGACCAAATGTTAAGCATGATAGAGCATCAAGAGAGCCCAACATTAGAATGCAAGTGGAAAGTTTTCAAAGAAGTAATTTTCTCTTGTGCGAAGGAATGCTTTTCGGTGAAACACGTCTTGCAAAAGGTCTAAGAAGGGTAGCACCAAGAAGAAATGGTTTGACATGGAATGTAGTCAAGCCCGAAAACACTTGCTAAGATTGGATGCAATCAAAGACAAGAAAGTTTACTTGGAATGTTCACAAACATACAAAGCACTTGTTCAAAAGAAGAGGAGAAGGTGGGAAGTCGAAAAACAACTTCTTTTAGCACAAGAGAAAGCACATGCATGTGGCAAGTTTTGGCAAAATCTAAAAGGCAAGCGCGTTGAGAGCTTTGGTGACTTGACTCTTGAGGATATGTATATGCATTGTAAGAACCTCTATGAGCAACCCAATGTTGATAAGATGGAGTGTTGTAGCTCCCTTCCGTTTATGTCTCCCTTCTTTACCATTGAAGATGTATGCCGCGCGCTTGAGAAACTTGCTACTCGCAAGGCAGGTGACCTTCAAGGTGTCAAGGTTGAAATGATTAAATGGACAAGCAAGAAAACACGATATTGGATATGCGATATGTTTAACCTTGCACTTCAGTATGGCATGCCTCATGATTGGAGTGCAAATTGGATCAAACCTTTGCACAAAGGAGGAGATGTAAACAATGTGAACAACTATCGCACTATAATGGTTGGTTCTTTAATGGCAAAGTTATTTGGATGTATCATGGAGATGAAGATAAGTGAATGGGCTAAAAAGAATGGCAAACATGCACTTGGCCAAGCAAGTTTTCGAAAGCATCATAGCACTATTGATCACCTTGTCACTCTTCGAGTTCTTATGGAAGCCTCTCGATTGAAAGGAAAAAAGTTGTATTGTTGCTTTGTGGATTTCAAGAAAGCTTTTGACATGGTACCGCGAGGAAATCTTTGGAGACGTATGCAAAGCCTTCAAGTGCCGAGAGAATTTATGCATGCAGTCTTTCGCATCTACCAAAAAGTGATATGTCGATTACATATGGGAGATGGAATTTCAGAATTTTTTGCAAGCACTATTGGTGTCAAACAAGGATGCCCACTTTCCCCAACCCTCTTTGGGCTACTCATTGATGAATTGGAATGCATGGTTCTTGACTTTATGCAGCAAGAAGGCATAGAAGAGGTTAAGATTGGAAATCCGGTGATCATGCTTTTGCTTTATGCCCATGATGTAGTGCTCTTGGCACATACCTTAGAAGATGCACAAAAGCTTATGAGTGTCTTGGAACGCTTTTGCCTACATAGCGGGCTGATCGTGAATGGATCCAAAACCAAGGTTATGCTTGTAAAGACCCTCAATGATGAAAATCCATGCATTGTATATAACAATGAGAAACTTGAAGTGGTAGATCACTTCAAGTACCTTGGCCTTGAGGTTCCATCCAATCATAAATGGAAGGATTGTGCAATGCGTCGCTTGGAAGCCGGAAAGAGGGCCTATTATGCATTTGAGAACATGTGCAATGCAGGAGAGATCAAGTGTTGGGCTCTCAAAAAGTACCTCTTTGACATATTGGTGACACCGGTGCTTCTTTATGGAGTGGAGGTGTGGGGTGGAAGCATCGGGAAGTCTACTTGGAAAGAGTTTGAGAATGTCCAAAAGCGTTTTCTCACCAACTTTCTCCAAGTCAAGACACAAACACCCTACATGCTCTTACTTCTTGAGTCCGGATTGCTTCCCATTGAGGTCTTTGGCATGCAAAGGGTTGTGGAGTACATGCGTAAGACACAACGTAGCCCTTTGCATCGACTTCCTAGAATCGCATATGAAGCAAGTCAAATGGTTCAAAAGACATGCAAGAGCAAAATACTAGGTTCGGGGTGGATGCTTGATATCAAGAAATGGTTTGGAAGATGGGATGCATGTCACTTGGTCAAGGATGCGTCGATCGACTCCCAAGTTAAGGAGGCCTTCTTACAATGCCAATGTATCACGGCTTGGGAGAAATCCGGAGGTTCTCGCTTCAGCCATTACACCACACACGTTGCCCCAAACTACAAATCTCTCTTCTTCTCGGAACGAGGTAACCGAACCCATTCCTACATCCTTGAGCCCATCCCGTTGAGTGCGATCCGCACCATTGCCTCCATTCGTCTTAGCTCCCATTCTCTATGCTGCGAGACAGGACGTTGGGGCATTGGCGAGGAGTGTCATCGACTTTGCACCTTATGCCCTCGTCAAGTGCGAGAGAGTGAGTACCACACACTACTTGAGTGCTCAGCTTTTGACCACATTAGGTCCTCTTTTCCCCATATATTCAGCCATGATCTCTCCCTACATACCTTCCTCTCCCAACCACGATGTGGACTCTCTATTGCGATGCTCATTTCAGCCATTTTTGAGCATCGAGAGTCACTTATGAACTCCACTTACACCACGTGACATGTTCATTTGGTCCCATAGGTCATATTTGACCTCCCAGGACGATAATAGAACTATCTATCTATCTATCTATCTCTCTCTCTCTCTCTCGCTCTCTACTTCCCTATCTCTCTACTGATCGAACGAGCGACTGAGCTAGGGAGATCTAGACGTCCACGACTGCGGAGGACTACACAACATCGATAGAGGCTGCATCAGAGGATCTAGCTAGGTCACTTTGGCTCGACATGCATAACGCCCGGTCAGACTAGTGACCATGGAGGAGATTGATGAGATCCGTCAGCGACAGCTGCTGGATCTCCTATGATCTACCTATCCCAGCTAGCTGGTTTAACCGTTTAGTCCATACCCAGCAGTTTAGGATTCCATAATATTTTATTTTGTCATCTTCTTACTCTGACTTTGTATCAGATCCATCACATTGTAACTTTCTTGTCTCGTGTCTCATAGGTCACTTTGGCCTTTCGAAGACGTTAATATAACATTTCATTTCATTTCTCTCTTTAATTATTTTTCTTTAATTTTAATTTCTTAAGCATACATTAATTCTCTATCTCTCGCTCTCTCTCTTTGATTACCTACACACACACACACACATTTCTCTCTCTCTCTCTCTCTCTCTCTCTCCTACACACACACACACACACACTTCTCTCTCTCTCTTTCCTACACACACACACTGCTCTCTCTCTCTCTCTATTTCCTACACACACACACACCTCTCTCTCTCTCTCTCTCTCTCTCTCTCTCTCTCTCTCTCTCTCTCTCTCTCTCTCTCTCTCTCCTACACACACACACACCTCCCTCTCTCTCTGTCTCTCTTTCCTACACACACACACACCGCTCTCTCTCTCTCTCTCTCTCTCTCCTACACACACACACACACGATGTAGAGAGAGAGAGAGAGAGAGAGGGGTTGGGGGGGGGGGGGGGGGGGGGGGGCATAATACCTGCGCAGCAGGTGGAGGCCAAGATTTGAGCAGAGCGCAGGCAAAAATGGCCCCTGCTGCTCACGGGTTTCGCTTTTTCCCCCCAATTTTGTTTTGCGTCGCTATAGGTGTCGATATACGCGTGGAAAGTAAAGCCTTTCCACGCGTATATCGACGTACATTGAGACGCGTATATCGACGCGTATAGCGATGCCCGCTAATTTCGTCGATATACGTGCATCGATATCTCCATGTTGTGTTGTAGTGGTTCTCGGTGGAAGCTTGAGATTGGTGAGCAACCACCAAATCTGTGATCATGGAAGCTTGAGGGACATTCCAAAGCTTGAGAGGAGGGTGTATTGCAAGTGTGTGTGCTTTTTTTTGTAGCCATACTTGCAGGAAGAATGCATATTTTCATTTCCGCAGGTCATTTTTCGGGTTCCAAAACAATGTTTTTTGCGTAACTTTTGCATACGGAATGCGATTTATGCAAGGTTAGGGTGTAACCTGGGATTTTAGGATGCTTTGGACGCAATGGTGATGTCCATTTGGATTGATTTTGACCTCTAAAGTTTTTGCAACATCATCTATTTATTGTGTGTCGAGGATTCCACACATGGTTTGCTCTCGGATGTGAGAGTGATATTGGTTGTAAGTTTGCTCACATGTGGGAGGATATAATGTATGATCTATGTGGTCAGATGCTCAGGGAGACTCATGTGATCATAGTTTGAGCTCGGCAATGTATGCCTCGAGCATGTTTTTTGGCAGTCACAGGTAGAGCAGGTATTTGTGTACTAGATTGCAAGTGTTTGCAATTATGTATGCAAAGTGTGGAGATTGGTGCATGCATTTGGAATCCGGTGTGATGTGCCGATCGTGCAGTCACTTTGGTTATTGGTTTTGTAGCCGTTTTATGCGCATCATTGGTGCAATCGAGACTAGGATTGCTTGTAGCACTCAGGATTTGTGTGCAGTGTTTTCCCTTTTGGGTGGTGCATCGCGGGCATGTTTTGCTCTGCATTTTTTGTCTTGAGCTGTGAGTGCTCGGCCATTTGGAGCTTCCAGTTTTGAGTCCCAGCTACAGGTTGAGTCTAATACTCCCACATGTGTTGCCATTTGCAGTTGAGGACATCTTCTGTAGTGTTATGCTTGCATACCGGTTTTGACACAACAGGTGTCTTGAGCTTTTGCTTTGTGTATGCTTTTGTGGGATAGTGGCTGGAGTTTACTCGCCATAGTTTGTGATCGAGCTTAGCTCTCACATTGACAAGTTTTACAGGTAGGTTTGAGGGTCATTTGAGCTGATTTTTTCAGCCATCGTTCCCTCTTTGTACATGCTTATGTAGGGCTCAATTGTAAGCTAATTTGTGGCATAGTTGTGACCTGTTTCTTCAGCTATTTGTGTCATAAAATCTAATATCTAACCAACCCTAATGATTTACTCATATTAAACTAATCATTTAATGTGGGAGAATAAATGGGAACAAGGGTTAGAATATAGACATGTGCTTATGGATCTATCTCAACACGGGGCCAAGGTTAAAGGGGTCCAAATGAGAGATGGTCTGTTAAAGAGAAATGCTACCTAATGGAGCTTAAAGACCTTAGGGTTAGCTTCATTAAAGACCTCCAAAAGTTAGCATTAAAAACTCCTTTGACCTTAGGCAAGCTAGGACCTTGAGGTGGGAATCCTATCCAAGCATGAGGTGCTTGTCGGCTTGCTAACTAAAGTGCTTAAAGTGTTTGTGGGAACCTTGCAGAAAGCTTGATGTGATTTTTATGCTTAAATGACTAAGGTTCTTAAAGCGTTCAATTTCAAAATAAACTCTCAAGAGGCATAAATGGTTTCCATGCTTAATTGACTAAGTGATTGAAGTGTTCAATTAAAACCAAATGACTTAAGAAGCATAAAAGACACTTGTCCAAAATCCTCCACATGTTACCCTCATGATGTGCTCGAATCCTATTGGATAGGCTTTAAGGGGTCCAATGATAATTTAGATGCATAAAAATAAATAATTAAGCTCTTTCTCTCAAAGAGGAAAAAGAGGACACATGTCCAAATGATATAATTAAATAATGAGAGAGAGAGAGAGAGAGAGAGAGAGAGAGAGAGAGAGAGAGAGAGAGAGAGGTGCGGACCAAGAATGAGAGGGTATATACTGTCCCACACACACACACATACATACTTGCATTTTGTGAAATGCAAAGTGCAAGAGCTCCATCTCCTTCTCCAAGCTTGTTGAGAAGTTGAGAGCCTACACCAACACTCTTGGCTATGGAATGCAAATCCAACCAAGAGCCATGCTTCAATGCTTAAGCTTGTCATCTTTTCATCTTCATTACTTTGCTATTATGCTATGCCAAGCAAGAAGAGTGATGATGGTAAGTGAGGAGCTATTTCTTTCTCCTATGGATGACTCTTCTTCCTCTTCCCTACCCTCATTCCCCGCTAGCTCTCTCCACCTTTGAAGGTGTTTGAGGCCTTGGGACTGAGGGTTGGGATAGTTAATACTTTTTGCAAAGTTTATGTTATGCTTGTGATGCATGAAGCTTTCCATCTTCATTGCATCACCTAGGTCACAAGGAGCACAAAGATTGTATTGTATCAAGTCTCTCTTGATGGAAGAATCTATAATACAAACGGCTTTTGGAGGGGGGGACCGGATCCAAGTAAATTCGGTCTTCAACTATTGTCATGTTCTCTAATACTCTCTCTCTTGCAAAAGTATTGTTCATTCCAAGTTAATTAAGTACTATGTTTATGTTGCTACCACCAAATAAGTTCACCCTCTATTTTCTCAAAGTAATCTCACAAAAATGATCACTCTAATTCTTTTAATTCCGTCGTTCTCAAAGTTCATAGGCCATTTCAATTACATTGGTATCAGACCTTTGTGTTTTTCTTTTCCTACGTAAGAAGAGAGGTCCTTAAGTAACCTAGTAATGGTTGATTTTGTTAACTTAGGGTAAGTGAGACTGGGATCTATTATCGGTTTTTTTGAGCCCATTATGTGGGATATGGTGCACACCTCGGGAGCTTTGGTCTTAATAATGGGGTCTTTTTAGACTTGCCTATGGCTTTACCATTATTGAGCCATAAGGAGTCCAAAAGAAGCTATCCCTCGGCAATTTTTCTATGTTAGACCCACCCCACTACTCTCTATAAATAAGGATAGTGGATGAAGATATCCTAAAGACCGTGTTTCGTACAACATTTGGTCTTTATGAATATCTAATCATGCCTTTTGGCTTGACCAATGCACTAGCAACATTCAATCGTTTGATGGAGAGAATATTTAGACCCTACCACAAGTTCACTGATGATATCATCATCTACTCCAGGTCCTTGGAGGGAACACAAGCAAAATCTCCAAGTGATTTTTCAAGCATTGAGGGAGAACAAGCTTTTTCTCAACCAAAAGAAAAGCAAATTTTTCCTTCAAGAGATTCAATACTTAGGTCATATTCAAGATGGTATCTGTATGGATACATCGAAGTTAGAGGTAATAAAAGCATGGCCTAATCCAAGGAATCTACATGAGCTAAGAATCTTTATTGGTATGTGTACATACTATAGATGCTTCATAGCAAAATTTTCTCAAATAGCAGGACAATTACATGACTTAACAAAGAAGAACGTTAAGTATTCATGGGCTACTAAGGAGTAAAATGCTTTTGACAAGCTCAAAGAGAAGCTTACCTCTCAACCAATCCTCATGCTTCCGGATCTCTCAAAGCCATTTGAGGTCCAATGTGATGCTTGTGGTGATTGCCTTGGAGCATTCTTGCTTCAAGAAGGGCATGCCATAGCATATGAGAGCTGAAGGCTCAATACGGATGAACAGTGGCTTGGGCATTTTTGAGAGAGAGCTTTTAGCAGTTCTACATACCCTAGACACATGGAAGCACTATTTATTGCGGACTCCATTCATTTTACGAATAGACCACCATTCATGACGCAAACCAGCTTTTCGACAAACAAATGAGGTGGGAAAATTTTCTTTTGCAATTTTATTTTCATATTGCTCACATTGCCGGTAAGCATAATCAAGTAGCCGATGCACTTTCACGATGACTAAAAGTCAATGCGGTGTCTATAGCAACTCACAATGATCTATCTTCTATGATAGATGAGTATGCTACTGACCCTGACTTTAAAGATGTAATGTCAGCCCTTGCTTTGGGGAAGAAAGAGGAACCATTCACCTTGCAAGATGGTTATCTTCTCCATGGAAATAGGCTATGTGTTACCCACTCCCTTCGTGAGAAAGTCATGTATGAATCCCATGCTCCTCCCTATGCGGGGCATAGAGGCATTCAACCTACTCTTCGAGGAGTAGAGACATACTTCTATTGGCCTACCATGAAAGTGGACATACAAGAGTATGTTTCAAAATGTGTGGTATGCCAAAAGACTAAGTATGATAGAGGGAAGAAACCTGGATTACTCCAGCCATTGCTAATCCCTAATTCACCATGGGAGTGTATATCCATGGATTTTATCTTTGGATTACCCAAGTCTATCCATGGGACTACAAGAATATGGACAATACTCGACAAGTTTAGCAAGCAAGCACACTTTATTCCTGCCAAAAAGACTATTAAGGCACACCAAATGGCAACCATCTTCATATCTCAGATTTTCAAACACCATGGATTACCAACATCCATCGTGTCAGATAGATATTCTAGAATGACTAGTAATTTTTGGAAATGTTTCTTTGAAAATTGGCCTACCACCGTCGGAAGCGGATGGCTAAAGTGAGATAGCCAATCTTAAAATACTCGATCTACTAAAGACTTATGTTACAGAAGTAGATCAACGATCACCTCAATGGGAGAAGTACTTACCCCTTGTAGAGTATGCATACAATAATAATGTCCATACTACTACATGAAAATCACCTTTTAAGATCATAGAGGGAAGACCTAATAGTCCCTTGCTACTTAAAGTACATAGGGAGATCTTCGCTGCTGATGAGTATAGCCGTGACCTACAAGAATCTTTTCAAAAGGCTAAGGAGGCTATATCCATCTCTCAACAAAGGCAAAAATCTACTCTTGACAAGCACAAAAGGGCCTTAAAGTTCAAAGAAAATGATTGGGTCTTACTTAAGTTTCCCAAGGCTCGATTGAAGCAAACGGCGGGCAAAAATCCTACCGGCCATCAAAAGTATTATGCTAAATTAGAAAAAAGATACTAAGGTCCTTTACAAATCTTGAAGCCAATCAATGACATGGCTTATCAACTCAAGTTGCCCAACCATTGGCTCATACACAATGATTTTCATGTGAGCCTACTTAAGCCCTACAAAGGAGAGCCACCAAGAGAACCAACTATTGAAGACCCTCCAAAAATCAAAGACCAAGAAGAGGTGCTGCAATCCGAAGCTATCCTTTGGATGAAGACAAGGTACTACGACATGGTAAGATTATCCGACGGTATCTTATTAAGTTCAAAAATTATCCTTTTGAAGATGCTAGATGGATGCAAGGAATACAACTTAAGGATAGTATGAACGTTGTCAATGCTTACAATGATGCACTAGAGTAAGCAACTATAGATGCTTTCTAAATGAACAATGTTTTTGTCTTATAAGACTAATCCTCTTTTGTGTACACATTTAAATAATATGCATGCTTAGAGTCATGTTTGTGATGACGACGTCACTCAAACACCAAGTAGAATTTGTCATTCTACTTTGGGAGTATGATATGGACTAAAGAGCAGACATGCTTGCGGCAGCTATGTCTCCCAAGCACCAAATGGACTAGTCATCCATTCTAGAATGATGTTGTACGGTGAAAAGGGATCCTCTACCGGCTAAAAAACGTAGACTAATGACTAAGACTTTATCTCTTCTACCTCATAGTCGAGGACAATTATGATTTCAAGAGAGGTAATGTCATAAAATATAATATCTAACCAACCCAAATGATGTTCTCATATTAAACTGATTATTTAATGTGGGAGAATAAACAGGAACAAGGGTTAGAATATAGACATGTGCTTATGGACATGTCTCAACACGCGGCCAAGGTTAAAGGGGTCCAAATGAGAGATGATCTGCTAAAGAGCAATGCTACCTAATGGAGCTTAAAGACCTTAGGACTAACTTCATTAAAGACCTCCAAAAGTTAGTGTCAAAAAGTCCTTTGACCTTAGGTAAGCTAGGGCTGACCTTGAGGTGGGAATCCTACCCAAGCATGAGATGCTTGTGGGCTTGTAATTAAAGTGCTTAAAGTGTTTGTGGGAACCTTGCCCAAAGCTTGAGGTGATTTTTGTGTTTAAATGACTAAGGTTCTTGAAGTGTCCAATTCAAAAATAAACTCTCAAGAGGCATAAACGGTTTCCATGCTTAATTGACTAAGTGCTTGAAGTGTTCAATTTGAACCAAATGACTTAAGAAGCATAAAAGACACATGTCTAAATTCTCCACATGTGGCCCTCATGATGTGCTTGAATCCTATTGGATAGGCTTTGTAGAAGGCGAGCACAATCCCAGTAGGCGGGAAGTGCTCCTTAGAAGGTCGACTAGTGGAAACGGCTACATTGGCAGTAATTACAACAATTACTATAGTAACTCTGTAAGCCTATAAATAGGAGCCACTACATTGTCTCCGAGGCTTCTTTTTGGGCTTCCTTTGGGCTTTTTGACTTTTGGCTTACGAGCTCTTGCTTCTAGACTTTTAGCTTCATAAGCTTTTGGCTTTCAACTCTGTAATCACTTACTCCTGTAATCAATCCCCAGACTTCATGTGAGCTTAAGCCTATTGTACAATGTACTAATTATCTTTGTACTACTGATTTGAATCTATAATACCATTCCCAGTCTTTCAGTTTGTCTTCCATTTCAGTACATTATTCCAGTTCATTTCTCTGTTTCAGTCCAATACTTAATTCAAGTCCTCACTAATTGAAGTGCCTAGATAATTAGTAGCTCTAAACTCTAACATTGGAACAACTGTCTGAAGAGGCCACAACTCATTCCATTTTGGCGATCACGGTGGCTAGAGTTGATTGCTCTTAGACCAGCGAGCTCTGTCTCCCAATTCAAATTCTTAGCTATAAACATGCCGCCTAGAGTCATGGTCGAAAACAATCAACCCGATTTTGCATTGATTCCACACGAGTCGACCCTATTCCAGAAGTGTCAGGAAGAGAGTCTGATATTGAGAGGGACCTCGAAAGTGAGACTGAGGCTCAAGAGAAGCAGAGTAATGTTGAAGAGGCTAGAGACTCTCAACATTCTAGTCATTAAAGGAGGAGGAGGGCTGAGCGGGAGGAATGCAGAACCAGGACTCAAGGCTCTAGGTCCACACACAAGACAACTGAGGCCAAGGGTAGCAAAGGCAGTCATCACAGTACAAGCAGGAAGGCTAAGGTAGAGACTGAGACTAAAATTGAAAAGGAAGGTCACTGGGAGGACGATGTTGATCATTACAAGAAGTCATCTAGACGTAGTCAGGCTACCAAGACGTAGTCAGGCTACCAAGACGAGAGGAACCAAAAATGATACAGACAGGCATGATACAGACAGGCTTCTTGAAAGATCTCTTTTCTAGTTTTCAAAGGAGGGGAAAAAAACGATCTTCATGTCCACATTCAAGCCTTTGAGCAATATGCTAAATTAAAACATTGATGAAGATGATTGGGGAGAGTATTTTCCTCAAACACCGAAGGATGCGAAAAGAAAATGGTATTACCACTATCCAGCTTGCAGCTCAGGTCTTACTATAAACTGATCAAGGCTTTCAAGCTTGAGTACTCAGACAACAGAGGCGATGAAGACATTCTCATGGTTTCTGAATGGATTTCATAGAAAGAAGCTAAGAGAGCAAGAGGTACTTGCACCCACGAAGAAGTTTAATGACCTTGTACAGAGAGCTCTCAAGATCGAGCAACAAGCCAAGAAGGAGCGAAGAAGCAGTAACAGCTCTTCTATGGAGAATTCCAACTCCAGCGAGACGTCCAGTAGTTCTGATAGTAGTTCAGATGAAAAGAGAAAGGACAAGGCTAAGAAAGGGTGTTGGTCCCAAAAAATCGACGAAATGGCTAGACAGATTACTGAAATCATCCAGACCAGACCACTAGTCAGTAAGATGGAAACCTGGTGCTCCAAATGCAAATCTAGAGATCATGTTTCCAATGAATGCCCAAAGTGCACGTATTGCAAAGCGTATGGACATCTGTGGAATAACCGTGGCATTCAAATTCATCATTTCAAGAAAGGTAAGGATCTGTCTCTAATTGCATTTACAAATGTCGAATCAGCTAAGGTAGAGACGACCAGTGGGCCTAAAGAGGAAAATTCAGGTACCAATGGGACTGGTATTGGGCACGGCAGATACCAAGGGGGTACTGGCCGAGGCCGAGGGTGTGACAATTTCCAAAAGCGAAGTCTTAACTACTATAGCTGTGGGAAATATGGGCACTTTGCAGCTCAATGTCCAGATGCACCCAGTACTACTGAGGCTATTGAGGCAAAAGCGCCAAAACTAGTTCCAGTACGGGCAATCACTTGCACTAAAGGGTTGATGATTGAAGAACTTCTAGACGAGCCTGTGAAACCAGTCATTCCTGAAACAAGTAAATGGACTCAGCAAAGAGAAGTCTGGAAGGCTAAGGTCAAGGAATGGATAGTCAATGAATGGCAAGAGCAGCGCGAACTTGTAGCTAGGATCACATAGGATCTAGCTAAGAAGCTACCAAAACAATCAAAGAGTTTTGATGCTCGTGTTAATCAAAAGATACCAGCTCCATCTTCTAAGAAAAGACAGCCAGATCAATGAGGATCTAGAATCTCTCAGACCATGCTTGCTGCAGTGCAAGGACTGGTGGATGATGTAGGGCAGGTCAAATCAAATTTGAGTGCAATAGAAAACACTGAATTGGGAAAAGCACAGTGTCTTTCTCAGTGTCAGTCAAGGCTCAGTACAGACACCAGAATAGAGGATTGGCAAAGTGAAGATAGTCTTGATTCCTTGAGTTCTGATGATAATTATGACCAGGAGAGAGAAGAAATCTATGTCAAAATCTGTTAATGAATTCAGAAACCAGGTGGATTACAAGATCGGGAAACAATGGGTGCCACTATTCGGTGTTATACTGGATGGAGGGGTAGGAATGAATATTCTGGGGACACACTTTTAGCAAAGGCTTGGTATCACTGATTTAAAGCTAGTAGCCTTTAAGGTTAGGATGGCTGATCGTAGAGCTGTTCAGGCAACCGGTATGATCAAGAATATGCAGATTAGGGTGGGTAAAGAGAAATTCAAAACCAACTTTCTGGTATTGGATGTCCAAGGAGCATATGGTATGCTATTGGGACGACCATGGCTTCAGATGGCGCAGGCTGTTCATGATTATGCGAATCAGACCATAACTATTCAGGGAACTAGTAGGAGAATCCATCTCTAGACAAATAACACCAAAAGCTGGAAGAAAGCATTTCGACCTGAGGAAATTTTCCAAAAATATGGGGTTAAGAAGATTGAACATATGCTTGCAGCCATGAACATTTTTCCGCTAGCTGAAATCGACTTGAATGCAGTGTTATTTGGCAAGGCTCAAGTTGAGAAACAGAGAAAGTAGTTTCTAGATCATTTCACTGAACTGAATCCTGGAGAGAGACCAGTTTAGTGATTGGTCGGCCAGAGGAACCATTTGACTCCAAAGAGGGATATTCAGATTCTAGTACACTAGTGCACACTGAAGAGGTCACTGGAGTTCAGAATGAGAATCCAGAACTAACAGATCCGTCCAGGGATTATGCTGCGGAGTCAACCAAAAGGAAGGGAGGTGGCCCGAATTGGCTACTCCTAGATGATCAAGAGATTGAAGAGTGGAATTTGGGTTCTGAAGAAAGTCCTCGATTAATCAAGGTGAATAAGCATCTGAACCCAAAAATGAAGGAAAAAGCCAAACTTATGTTCCAAAAATACAAAGATGTATTTGCATGGGAGCATACTGATTTGAAAGGTGTAGATCCAGAGGTTTGCCAGCACAAAAGACCTCTAAAGTCAAATGCCAGACCAGTACGTCTGTAGAGGTACAAAATGAATCCGAACTATGGTAAGAAGGTCAAAGAGGAAATTGACAACCTTCTGAAAGTCGGATTCATCACAGAAGTCGCCAGTAGTGATTAGCTATTTCCTATAGTGGTCTTACCAAAGAAGAATGAGAAACTCAAAGTTTGAGTGGACTACCGGAATTGAATGCTCAAACTATCAAAGATCCCTTTCCATTACCCTTCATCGATATGCTTCTTGATGAGATTGCAGGCCATGATATGTATAGTTTTATGTATCACAATATAACACAGGCATCTCTTCTTTGATTCCCAAATCTGTTACTAGTCGATTAAGCCAAATTGATTCTTTGCATGCCTCTGATGCTGCAACATATTCAGCCTCTGTAGTAGATTGAGTAACACAATCTTGTAATCTAGAACGCCATGATACTGCTCCACCAGCCAATGTAAAGACATACCCTGACGTAGACCTTCGGTTGTCTAAGTCACCTGCATAATCTGAGTCTGTAAAACCCTTTACACTTAGCTCCTGACTCCCATAGCATATGCGCATACTCTTTGTAGCTTTCATGTATCTCAAAATTCCTTTCACTGCCTCCTAATGTTTCTTGCCTGGGTTTGACATGTATCGACTTACTACTCCTACTGCAAATGCAATGTTTGGGCGAGTAGCAATCATTGCATACATCAAACTACCCACTGCAGACGCATCTGGAATCTTATTTATTTCAGCCTGTTCTTCCTCAGACACAGGACAATCTTGTTTGCTAAGTTTCACATATGGTGGCAATGGAACACTCAATGCCTTTCCCTTCTCCCTATTGAAACGTTGCAAAACCTTGTCAATATACTCTGTTTGAGATAACCAAATCAACTTCTTTGATCTGTCTCTCTCAATGCGCATACCAAGTATATGACTTGCCTCACCCATGTCTTTCATGTCAAACGATTTTGCCATCTTTGACTTCAAAGTTGAAATTTCTTCCAAGTGCTTGCCAGCAATCAACATGTCATCCACATACAAAATAAGGATCAGCCAACTGCCATCCTTAGCCTTCTTTGTATATAGACAGTGATCGAACTCACTACGTTTGTAGCCTTGAGAAAGCATAAACTTGTGGAACTTATGGTACCATGCCCTTGGTGATTGTTTTAAGCCATAAAGACTCTTTAACAACTGGCACACCAAATCTTCCTTGCCTTTCTCAACAAACCCTTCTGGCTGTTGCATGTAAATTTCCACATCTAAATCACCATGCAAGAGCGCTGTCTTGACATCCATTTGGTGCAACACCAAATCTAATATGGCAACCAATGCAAGAAAGCATCTCAATGTAGTCATCTTGACCACCGGAGAGAAGACTTCATCAAAGTCAATGCCTTGTTCTTGCTTAAAGCCCTTGGCAACAAGCCTTGCTTTGTACTTTGGCTGACTATCATGAGCGGTGATCTTATACCTATAGACCCATTTACAAGGTAGAGCCTTTTTGCCATGTGGTAATTTAACTAGCTTCCATGTCTGGTTTTTATGCAGAGCTGTCATCTCTGACTGCATGGCCAATTGCCAATTCCCGGAGTCCTTCATTTGCACTACTTCCTTGTAACATGAAGGCTCATTGCAATCAGTCAACATGACATAGTTCATACATGGAACAAACCTATCAGGAGGTCGCGTGATACGTCTAGATCTACACAAAATAGGTGGCTCAGGCTCAGCCACAACCTGTGGTTCCACTCTATTATGTCCTTGCTCCTCTTGAGCCCTGACATTTTGTCTTGCACGTGCAAGTCCATCTTCTTGGAAGACAACTCTTCTAATCTCCTCAACCCTCTCTGGTTTAGAATGATATTTGGCTTCATTAAAGTGAACATCATTGCTGCGGATAACCTTTCTGGATTCGGGATCCCAAAGTCTGTACCCCATCTCACTAGAATTACCATAGCCTAGAAAGATGCACTTTCTACCCTTTGGCTCAAGTTTGTTCCTAAATTCCTTTGGAACATGAGTATATGCTTCACAACCAAAGACTCTGAGATGCTTGTATGAGGGCATTTTGCCTGACCATACCATCTCTGCCACTGAATCCTTCTGCAAAACCTTGCTAGGAGATCTATTTATAAGATGAACAGCTGTTGATACAGCTTCAACCCAAAACCCATTTGGTAGTTGTGCATTAGACAACATACTTCTGACCTTCTCTTGTATAGTCCTATTCATCCTCTCAGCAACACCATTTTGAGGAGGATTGTAAGGAGCAGTAAGTTCACGTTTTATACCTTTTGACTCACAAAAGTCCTGAAAGGCCTTTGAAACATACTCTCCACCATTGTCAGTGCGTAAGCATTTAAGCTTCTTGCCACTCTGATTCTCCACAAGTGTCACAAACGTTTTGAAAACACTAAACGCTTCATCCTTGTGCTTGAGAAAGTAAAACCATAATTTCCTCGAGTAATCATCTATAAATGTCATAAAGTAAGAATCTCCCCCTAGAGATAGGTTAGGCATAGGTCCACACAAATCACTATGAACAAGTGCCAACTGTGTATCTCTTCTATTGCTTCTATGCTTATGTGGCTGCTGTGTTTGCTTATCATACAGACAATGTTCATAGAATTCAAAATCATTAAATGACAAGCCAGGCAAATAACCAGAACGAGACAAGATTTCCATTCCCTTCTTGGACATATGTCCTAACCGGCTATGCCACAAAGAAACGTTTGGTTGCTCGGTTACATTGATTACATTTTTAGAGACATTTGATACATAAATCATGTAAAGTCCTCCAGACTTTACTCCATGTGCTACTGTCATAGAACCCTTGGATATCTTCCACATATTATGTCCAAAAGTGGTGACGTAGCTAGCATCATCAAGTAAACTTGTGCTGATCAAGCTCTTTGTAATTGCGGGAACATGTCTCACATTCTTTAGCATGAAAGAAGAGCCATTCTGAAACTTCAATTGAACATCTCCAACACCTAAGATCTCACATGTCTGCCCATTGCCTAGCCGAACATGATCTTTAGTGGTCACATAAGAGGTAAACCACTTCTTGTTTGGAGACACATGAAGTGATGCCCCCGAGTCTATAATCCAGTCACTCAGTGCATTTCCATTAGATGCTGTAAAAGAGCTGAGTCCATTGTATTTTTCAAGAAGTAGATATCTCTTGACACTAGACTGTCATCCTCTACAATAGTGTTTGTCACATTTATTTCTTGAATCTTTACTGAGGACTTGTTCTTCTCACCATGGTCTTCTGCTTTCTCTTTGCCTTTTTCTGCTTTCCATTCTCTGCAGTCTCTTTTCATGTGACCCTTCTTGCCACAATGGTAGCATTCTATGTCACTCTTGCCTTTAGCACTGCGGGACTTGCTACGAGACTGATCCCTCTTTCCACCTTTGTAATTTTCTTTGGTCCTTCCCCTGACAACTAAGGCTGTTCTTTTGCCTTTGTCCATTGTCTTTCTATTGGTTTCTTCAGTAAGCAGACTGCCTTCTACACCTGCTATGGTCAAACCATATGGAGGTGCAGAATTACTCAAAGCTGTGCGAAAAATGTCCCAACTTTCCGGCAGTGTGATCAACAGGAACATAGCTCTAACAGGTTCATCAAACTTGACACCTTGAGCTGACAACTGGCTATAGATGGTGTTGAATTCATTTAGATGATTGGAGATAGGTGTCCCTTCTTTCATCTTCAAGTCAACAAGCTTCTTAAGCCAGTATACCTGTGACGCTGCACTCTGCTTCTCATAAAGATCACTCAGCTTTGGCCATGCTTGATAAGCCGACATCTCGTCTGCTACATTGAAGTAAACGCTTCTGCCATAGTCAGCATAATGGTAGAAAGTGCCAATTCATCCATTTCGCTCCATTCATCTTCGTCCATATCTTGTGGTTTTATCCCCTTGAGCTTTATAGGTTTTATCTGCTTCTTTTGTACCAACACATGCCAAATCTGCTTCTTCCACAATGGGAAATTGGTTCCATCCAGCTTCTTGATATTGTAAAGAGCAGTGTCCTGTGATCTAGCCATAGCTACGCTTCATAGTAGTTTACTTTCCTGGGAAAAATTCGGCAGAGTTTCTCCTGTAAACCGACCTCCGAACCAATATCAACCTGTCAAATGAACCAATAAAGCTTCAGATTCTGCAGAAATTTCAGCAGAGTCTCCTTTGTAAAATGGCTCTGGTGTACTCAAAAACAGACCAAAAAACAGCTCAAAAAATCACTGTCTCTCGAACACTGTAAGCTGTGGGTAAACCTGTCGTGTACCTGTACTGTCTCTCACTGTCCTGTAAGCATAGACTGCGACAATGCCTCAATGGCAGTAAAGCAAAGATGCAATCCCAGTTGTCTAACTCACAGTCAATACATCCTAGCTGCCTATCTAAGGGTGCTCGAGGGATCGCTCCAAGACCTGTATCACCGAAAGGATCTCAACATTCGAGAATCCCCCAGCTCAATAAAACCTCACTCGACCCTCAACAAAGGCTGCAATAAATCTGACAGTACATAGAATTCCCACAAAGTCATACATCCACAAATTTCCCACTGTATGCTGTAACCGCTGCGGCGGTTGTTTGCTGTGTGACTCACAGCCAGCAAACCCTCAACAGACATACATCATCTCTGAAAATACATCCCATGTGGAAGTAACTGCAATGTCAGGATGAAATCAAGAATATCAAGCAGCAAACACAAGCTACCTGATGAACGGGTGGATGTCGCCTACAGTCTGTGTGTAGGTGCGCCCGTGTCGTATGTGACACGCCTCCAAGAGCTGTAAGCCGTTCTTCGTTGTGTAGATAGCCACAAATCAGCACTCTGGAAGTGCAGATATCCTCAGCACTTGCAGTTGTAGGCCGAAACCCCAAAATTGCAGAGTCGGATCTGCACTCGCCGAGACCACGTAGTCGAAAATGGCATGCACAGATCTTTGTCGAAGCCGAACGGTGGCCGAGATGACCTCAGAATGAAATTCTGAGAACACCAAGCCCTTAGGGTTTTCCCACAAGAATTGGGGCCGTGTCTTCGCCTGTCGAATCTCACTCCAATCTGAGCAAGTGACTCTGGCTACCTGCAAATGCTGCCCCGAGCCTGGATCTGAGCTCTGATACCAGTTGAAGGAGTACGAGCGGGAGTGCGACGCGAGAGAGAGTGCGAGAAGAAGAGCACGACGATATGGTGAACTCGCTCTACTGTAATGTGTAGAGCATAGTGAGTTCTTATTAGGTTTTCACAAAAGAATATGTGTACATACCTGGCGGCCCGCCCACTTACCTGGGCGACCACATTGGGCTTTATACCCCAACACTCATTATGTGAAGTGCAAAGTGCAAGAGCTCCATCTCCTTCTCTAAGCTTGTTGAGAAGTTGAGAGCCTACACCAACACTCTTGGCCTTGATAGTGGCTGAGTTTTGACTCCCACTTTTACACAGGTTGTGTATGCTACGATTTTCTGGCACATTGTTCATTCATTGACACATTTTGGTAGCAGTTTTTCACTCACATATGTATGCCATTTGCGGTACCGTTGAGTGATACTCCCACTAGAACAGTTTGGCTCTATTTATGACTTTGTGAGGTGATTCTGGACGAGTACATTCCTGGATTGGCCATTTGGCCATTTGTTGTTGTCTCCATTGCAATTTACTGTTGATTTTTTTGCTCCAATTACAGAGGAGACTTTGCCGAAATTTTGCCAATATGTATGCCTATTGCAGAGGCTAGAGAACTTGACCGTTTGCTCACCTTCTTTGCTTGAGACAGTGGTTTGCTCTTGGGTGGAAGAGTCTTCTGATCTCAAGCATTGTTTGCCATAGTTTTGGCATGGATATGGAGACACTTTATGCTAGAGGTGATTCTCGCTCACAATCATGACTGACATGTTGGCACTACGGCCACGATGGGCATACTAGGTGCCATTGCTTTAGACGTATGAGGCAGTCGAAGAGGCAGATTCAAGGTGCTACTATGAGGACAGATGCTAGAGAATATGCATGTGATGGGCATCTCACTTTTGAGTCTAGCTTTCCTTCAGACTACTTTATGTCTTGGGATAGCACATTGTGTACACGATTTCTACTAGATGAGCATGTGTTTTTTACGTGATGCCACGTTGTGACTTGTTTTGCTCTTTCTCTAGTGGGAGACTTGGTTGTGTACAATTTGCTGATGGTTCCACATATGACATAGTGGGTGCTGGAGATGTATGCATGTCTTTACCTAGCGGTGCATTGCTTACACTACGAGATGTACGTTATGGACTAGGACTTAGGCAGAGTCTCATTTTAGTGCGTTAGCTACATAGTAGTGGACATTGTGATACTTGGAGAGCGGTCATTTCAGATGCATAGGGGATCACCGGTGATAGCCAGAGGTGCTAGGAGTGGTTTGATATACCCTTTGCATATTTTTGACACAGGAGACGGTGTAGTCTTTGTGTATTTGCAACGATGTTTGAAGTGAGAGACGATGCATGTCTCTTTTTGGATGTGCTGCATGGAGAGCAGGTTGTGCATTTGTCTTGTGCTGATGTTCACGCAGACAGTGGTATCCCTAGGGATGCATAGCTTGGTCAGTCATCAATTGAGATGACATCAGTCGAGCCAGACATGAGACCGATGCATTGTTCTATGATGCGTCTGATACATTTGAGGGTGATAGTGTCCTTCAGATAGTTGTGTATGATTACAATGGTGCTAATTTTTTGGTTTTGCAGTCATTCTCAGTAGATATGCCTTTGCCAGACGATGCTAACATGGTGATGCATAGTCAAGTGGTTCTTGATGAGGATGCGTATGGCATTGAGGTTGCTCATAGGGATAGGTTAGCACACATAGTGCATGTTTCATCGGCTTTCGGGTCTCTCATGGCTTACCTTTTGGTCTTGAGACCTGATCTTGCTTATACGGTTGGTGCATTTGTAGTGGGAGTTATCGGTTGTGTGATGACCGACACTGGCATTGTGCATTGTGGAGCCATGCAGGTTGGCACTTGATACCTACATCAGGAGTGTCATCATGGCTCTATCCCTAGTGGTATGCATGTTGCATTTCCACTAGAGTAGTTACAGATGCACTCGCGTGCTTGGAGTGAGCTAGTGGGCATAGTATGAGAGCCGTTTTTTCTCAACTCTTGTATATACTAGTTGTAGGCTAGTCTTCTCACCACTTGTCATATTAACTAATATCTAATTCTCCTAAATGATCTTCTCATGTTAAACTAATCATTTAATATGGGGAAGTGCCAGGGTAGAAAAAGCTAGAATATTGATTAAGCTGGCAGACCGGCCAGCTTGTAGGGATCCAAAGGAGGAAAATAGGGATCCAAAGGGGGGGCCATCTGCAAAAGATCAATGTGTAGCAATGGGCTTTAAAGACCCTAAGGTTCAACCCATTAAGACTTCCAAAATGCTAAGGTTCCAAAAATCAAAGGTTGTGTCCAATGGTCAAGCTTAGAAAAATTGGATGCTTTATGTGTGTACAAAAAAGTCTTCGTGATTCCTACATAGGAGGGGGCGAGCCCGTAAGTAGGGGATGAGAGAGAAACACACACACACACTCACACACTCACACACTCACAAGCATCCTTTACACAAAGGAAATGAGGGACACATGTCAGCTCCCTAGGCCAGATGCCCACAAGGTGCACTCAAATCCTATTGGACGGCCATGGAGGATGACCAATGAGAATTAGGCTAGAGTAAATCTAGTTTAATTCTTTTAAAAACACTTCATATAAGCACAAATAAGAAATAAGCTCTCTAGAAGACTATTGGATAGTCTCCCAAGGTGTCCAGTGAGCATTCAGCAGCCCAATGGCTTGCCTGATTCCTATTGGCTAGGAGACAAAGGGGTCCAATGAGAGTTTAGAAAAATTCTCATTGGCTAGGAGACAAAGGGGTCCAAAGGGGCCACTTGGGTAAAACTAGCATGACAGACCCAAAAACTGTAAAATCTTGACTTTTGGTGATCCAAATTCAAAAAGACTGGGGGATAGCTTTAAAACATCAGTGTCTACAAGCATGCCAAATTTGGTTGAATTTGGGCTCAGAACTACGATCGCGATCGGTGTACCTAGACCTCAAATTTTTACGAGACTTGATGAGTAGACTCTTCAAGGGTATACAAACATAAAAGTCTAAAGGACCTAGGGTCAAAAACCACAAAAAACTGGTCAAAACCACTGAATACAGATCCAAGTCAAAAATTGCTAAACTGGCATAGAAATTGACTTTCAATAGACCAACACACATCAAAACTGGGAAGAAACCATGCAGAGGGATAGCCTGTGCATAGGACAAGCCTAGGTATCTCTCAAATCCCAAAACAAACACCAAAATCAAGTCAAACTGACAGATTCAGGAAAACAGACACTTCCAACCAAGAACTGGTAAAAGCTTGACTTTTTGGGGTTTGAATACAAAAGCATTTGGTGGGTAGCTTTAAAATAGCCTAGTGAACAATCTGGTGAAGTTTCATCAAATTTGGGCACTGTACTACGATCACGATCGGTGTACCTCTGTGCCAGATTTGACTCATTTTTGAACTGTTCATAGACCTAGACTATTTAAGATATCAGGAGTTGTCAAAACCCAAATTGGACATACTGTCAATAATCTGCAAGCAAAATTGTGTTGAAGTCGTTGTGAAGTTGTTGAATCTAATGACATTTGGAATGATACAGTGATCTCATAGCCATCAAGTGTATTCATTTGTAGAGACCGATCAAGTAACAATCCATGCAGTCGTGAGAGTTGGAAGATCACTCCATCTCCAGGTAAGAGGCTTGGATTCAATCGGTAAATTCCACTTTCTTTATGTTTTTGAGATCGGGAAAACAAATCAACAACCAACACCGAAATTTAGCGGATCAAGCAAGTGTTTTATCAACGGAAGAGAGTGTAAACCAAGGTATAGTACGACCGTTAGAGCCGATCCTTGAAGAAAGTATTTTCGATACTTCTTCAGAGAGATCTTACGAGTATTTCACGGAACACTTGGGACATTTAAACCTAAACGGAAGAGAAAACATGGCAGCAGGACCATCAAACCCTTCGGCCACAATGAAGCTATTGTTCATCAAGTATCAGTATGACAACAAGCAAGGTGCCAAGATCTACAAAGATGGTATGGACCGCTACTGTGAAAATAGAAGATAGACCAAGTGAGTTCAAGGACTTAGTGCATGTGAGCTATAGTGGAGATAGGTACCTAGATGGCGAAGGTATCATGTACTTGGTAGTCCTGAATCCTAACATTGTGGACAAGTGGGGATTGATGGGCATGAAAGCCAAAGTAGATGAGGAACCTGAGGAGAAAGCACCAACAATGAGCTTCCCTAATGCAAGGTTAAGGCAAGAAAACGAAACTTTGAGAGTCAATAGAGACAACATCTACTTGGGGTTATATAAGGATAATAATGGAGAGCAAGATCTTTATTATAGATGCGAGGAACTCTTCGTCGAAGAGTTGACAGAGTGGAAAAGACTTTATGTCTTCACCTACACAGAGGGATCAGAAACGAAAATCGCCGCATACGACAAATATGGAAGATGATATGCAACAATCGATAAAAAGGAGTTGGAAGGATATGTGTACTTTGGGGGACCACTCCACCAGTATTATGTCACTCCAAGCCCAATGAGACCAACACCTACAAATGTCATGCTAGACCCGATGGCAACAGGTGGAGAGAGGACTCATGTAGCTGATTCTTTCAATCGACCTCAGTATTCTATGCCAAGCCCCATGGGAACATTACATTCCAGAGAATCAATGGCTACGAATCGAGGTAGTGCAGTTCCTATCTCTACACATACCGCAATAGGTCCGACATTTGCAGCAACACCATCACATTTGCCTCCTAGTAGTAGATTCGTAGAAGGGGAGCCAACGAGAGCAACCCACGACATCCATGATGTACGAGAACGATTAAGTTGAGACACGGGAGCATTGAGATTGGTCGCAGACCATAGACGGATGAGGCCATCCAAGGTAGCGAAATGCATGCCAAAGAAGTATAGAGGATCAGGGGATCCATATGCCCATGTGTTGCTCTTTAAGCCAGTCTTAAGAGCAGAGTAGATCACTGATTTTCATACTCAGTATGAGGGATTCGGGCTAACCTTGGAAGGGACGGCCTTAACATGGTTTCAACCTTTGAACCCTGAAACTTGTCCAAATATTGAACATGTATTGCGGGAGTTCGCGGAAGAATTCTCAAAATGGGGTATAAAGCATAATACTGTATCACAGATATATGCTTTTAAACAAAAGGAAAACGAAAAAGTGAAGGAAGCATCCTTGAGATTCAAGAAATACATTGAGAGGTGCCCAAGGAGAGAATTACTACAGGATGAGAGATTGTCTGTGCTCTTCATTGAAGGACTTAGAAACGAAACCTTGAAAAAGGACCTTCACTTGAAAGCCTGTAGCACATTTGAACAATTTACAAGAGAAGCGTTATATCTTGTTGATAACTGCAAAGCATATGGGGAAGTGTCAGAGGATACTGATTCAGTAACCAGTGGCTCTTAATCTATTAAGAGTGAACCCTCTACCAAGAAAGATGCTCAGGCTTATTTGATGCTGACAGCTGACCAAATGATAGAGGAAGTAACGAAGAGAATGCAGCAACATATGAGATCAAATCCAGTGCTGAGACAGTCTCAGATGAGGAAATGTGACATATGTGGGAGGGATCACCTGACGCCGTGGTGCACACAACAGCCGAAAGTACCAATTGCGAATGGACGAGTACTGAAATGGTGCGCCATTGAGCAAAAATGGATGAACCATGGCACGTATGAGTGTTTTTACAACAAAAATTACGTGAGGGAAAGGCCGTATGGACCTCCAGCAGGACCACCCCCGCCACCTCCTCCAAGATATCAAGTTGGGCCAAATGTGAATATGGTAGCAGGAGCAGACATACCTCAACCTGTGTTGGGTCAACAACCTCCTTTACCACAGGAAAATAGGGCCATGATTAGGTATGCTCAACCTTACGAAGAATCAACAGGAACAAATAATACACCTCAAATTTTCTTACTACGAGGAACCGAATGAACCTTACGTAACTGAACCTGAACCACAGATGTACGCAGACGAAGCCTATCAACCGTGGGGAAATAACGAGAGTATGGAACCACCAACATATGTAGCACAACCTTCGAGGGATCAATATTTGGTGGATGAAAGCTAATGTTCATTGCGAACCAGAACTACAAACTAAGAGGATATCCTAATAGGGCGGGACAACCTATGGGACCACCTCCTCAAAATCAACCACCAATTGGGCCGTGCTATAACTATGGAAGTATAGATCATTGGGAGCGTAGTTGTCCTTTCAAAGGTGAAAGAGTGAAAATTTTTGGGTTTTGTGATGGTTGTGGTGTGAATCACATACTGCCAGATTGCCCAAGGAATCCGGACAACAAGGAAAAATCAACTATGAATATTGTGGGGGTGTTACTGAGTGCAAGCAGTGGATCAGAAACCGAACCCATGATCCAAATCAATGCGGTAACCAGAGCCCAAGCCAAGGACGTAGAGAAAAACAAACCATTGGATGAAAAGGTCGAGTTGCCAATACCCACAGAAAACAAGAGTTTATCTGTGAGAACACATCGGAAATCCTGGAAGGCGAAACGAGACAGAATGAAAACAAGAAGGATAAAAACCCAAATTGCCATGCAAAATGAGTTACATGAAACGAAAGAGCAACTGAAACAAGAGAGAGATAGTAAAACTGCTGAGGACGACAACAAGCCGAGGAAAGCATCGTCAGGGGGATCAATCTTGGTCGAGAAAGTGCTAGAGCCTTTAGATGCTCTATTACAAGCGTATGAAGCAAGGCTAAAAACAAACCAAACCTTAGAGTAGAGATGGTTGAATTATCCTCAACCAGAAGTGGAAATGAAGTGTTTGGAAATGTGTAAACACCTCATTGAAATGGCCCAGGCATTCATGGAACCTCATGCGATTAGAACCCTAGAACAAGAAGTGCTGATTCACAAAGAGCGAGAAAAACTGAAGATCGATGAATTAGAACATGTAAACGGACCCATGCCTGAAACTATATCGTCATTGGATCACCGAGTGGTGCCAAACACCACTGATGATGCTAAGTCAATGACTATAATGCCAATTCCAGAAGTGGAAGAACCATGGCCACAACACTTATGGGAAACCAATAGAAATAGAAAGAACGGAAGTGCAACGTTACAGTCTGCACCAATTCTTGAGGTTAACATGGACAACGAATTTTATCTAGGAGATATACAATCGCTGTATGGAGATGCAAGAACGGAGGCTTTGATGGAAAGCAAAGTTCAATCCATGAAAACCTTGCCTTCATTTATAGGTGAACACGAGGCACAATCGGAGATAAGATTAGTTCCATCCCAAAAGAGAGCTATTCCACAAATGATTGACTCAAAAATTCTTCAAGAGATGTTGTCGACACCTGTAACATGCACAATCACACTGTCAGAACTCTTGAGAGTCAGACCACACTTATGGGAAGACATGGGGAAACATTTAGAGAACAAAGGAATAAAGATTCCTCTTCAGACAAACCCTACGGTAGAAGAAAACAAACGAGAAGGTCAACCCAAAGCCCAACTTGTGCCCATAAACAAGGTCGGAGATTACTGTGAAGGTGAAGAAGGTAAACAACCTTACCTGTCGAATATCAGGATATAAAGATGATAGCTATCCTAGACAGCGGAGCGGGAGTTGTGATTGCGACAAAGCAAATCTGGGAGAAATGGGGCCGTCCAACTCTCAGAAAGACGAGAATGAAACTGCAACTCGCATATGGGTATGTAGAGAGACCATTGGGAGTCCTAGACCAAATAGTTGTAACTTCGTGTGGAATTAACTATGAGCACACCTATGCCGTGGTAGATTTAGAGAAAACGAACAACTTTGACGTTATTTTGGGGCGACCTTTTATGATTCAACTCAAAATGATACAAGATTGGGGATTTACCTAAGGCAGGAGGAGCTAATAACAAAAATCAACATGAAAGATCACAGCTATAGAGACGTTGCAAAAACACCAGTGCAAGAATTTGATTCAACCACAGTGAACGGAAAAGAAACACCTATGTGGTTACAAACGAAAGCACATGTTTGGATGTGTGGAGCATCTGATTGTGGAGACTTAATCAAAGAGGAATGTGTGTTGGAAAGGTCCATAGAAGACAAGGCTTACCTCCCAAAACCTTTCCCTGAACATTTATTTGAGCCATTTGGGTGGACTCAAATATTGTCAACCTTGGATGTATGTGTTAACGAATGCACGCCTACAAAATTTTGTGATGATGAAGGATATGACCTAGTAACATTGCAAATGGCTAGCGTCATCCTTGAGTCAGGATCAGAGAGCGAAGAACAAGAAGAACCACTACGTGAGACTGAGTGTAAGAGAATAGTTGATGAGATATCTGTAGTGGACGATATGAATCGAACAGAGGAGGAATTCACAGATTCACTAAGTGGTGACCTTCCATCACTAGGTGATGAAATCCAAATGATAGATGTTGATGACGAAAGATCAAGTGGATCAGAGACGAATAGGAAGTATATGTCGAGGCCGGACAGGTTTGTTTCCTAACCAAAAACCTAGTTGACAAGAGCGGTATAGATAAAAGAGAACAAGCAAATCAAGAGCAAATAAACATAAACCCATGCCTCTTGTCAATGACAAAACGAGATATCTAAGGCTTGTAAAAGCTGACGATTGTGTCAAAGACAAGGTCACTGGCCGGTTTATCAAAACTAAACCATGGAAAAAAACAAGAAGAACAAGCGTGAAAAGCAAACGACTGAGACACATAAGGAGGGGAAAACAGGGTCTAGAATGACCAAAATAGAGAGGAAAGCAGAGTACAATAAGCTCAAACAGACCCTCAAAGACATATGGACAACTGAAATGGAAACATATGAGGACACGAATTCTGAGAAGATGGATGTGCCGTCCCATTATAAGAAGTATACCATACAAGATAGAAAAATCATAGTGCAACAACCGATGAGGGAATTGAAGGAACCTGGTACATCATACGACTGTCCTAAAAAAGCAAAACGAATAGATCTAGCGGAGCTAGGAGAAGATCCAAAACCTGTATATATTGCCACGGATCTTACTGAAGAAGAGGAAAAGCTTTTGATAGCTACTCTTAAACAATATAGAGATGTGTTTGCATGGTCATACAAAGATCTTAAGGGGGTGGATCCAGGTATCTGTCAACACACAATACCCCTTAAGAATGACGCTAAACCAAGCATACAACGTCCTTATACTTACAATGAGACGTTTGCAAGGAAGATCAAGGAGGAGATAGATAAAGCTGAGAGAGGCAGAGTTTATTAACGAAATTGAGCACACTGACTAGGTTTCACCGATTGTGGTGGTCCCGAAGAAAAATAGAAAGTAGAGAGTATGCGTCAATCTCAAGAAGGTAAACGCTGCTACAATTTGGGACAACTATCCCCTACCCATTACTGATCATGTAATAAAAAGAGTGGCAGGAAAAGAAGCTTAAAGTTTCTTAGATGGCTTTTCAGGCTACAACCAACTCGCAATAAAGCCAGAGGATCAGCATAAGACGGCTTTTTCAACTGAATGGGGTATTTTTGCATTCAAGGTAATGGCTTTTGGCTTAACGAATGCACCAGCCACATTTCAGAGGCTGATGGGTCATGCTTTTAAAGAATATCTAAGACAGTTCTTAGAAATTTACATGGATGACTTGTGCGTTCACTCTCTCGTAAGATTGGAGCACATAGAGCACGTGACCAAAGTGTTCAACAAATGCAGACTGTATCGGATTTGCTTGAATCTGGAGAAATGTGTCTTCATGGTGAGACAAGGCAAAATATTGGGACATATAGTGTCCAAAAGTGGTATTTCGATAGACATGGAGAAGATCAGCGTAATTGTTGATCTACCACGACCAGTAAAGGTAAAGGAGGTACACGCATTTATGGGCCATTGTGGATATTATCGCAGATTTATCTACTCATACGCTATAATTGTGAAACCACTTTACAGGTTGATAACTAAATTTGAGTGGACAGATGAGTGCGAGAAATCTTTTCAAACTTTGAAGCAAAGATTGATATCCGCTCCAATTTTGAAGGCTCCGGATTGGAAGATATTCCACGTCCACGTAGATGCATCAACATATGCTATAGGATGCATACTTGCACAACCTGGAGAAAACAGTGCAGAGAAGAATTACACAACAACTGAAAGGGAGGGTTTGTGTTAACCCTCATGGCTCATAGACACCATATCACCTACGAAGGATGTTGCATTATTTACTTGGTAGAGTCAGGTACCGGGCTTGTCGGTCCAATAGGAAAATGGTAAGAGTGATCACCAATGAGAGGCGCACTCTAACTGGAACATTCAAGGGATTAGTTGGCTAAGCATGGGCGCCCAAGTGTGAATGGGACGAGCTAATATAAAATTCAACTAAACCTAAAATTCACTCATTCTCTCATTTGTGAAATTGAAGAGTGCTCTTGCTCCATCTCCATCTTCTTCTTCTTCATCTCCTTGTGTGTGTGTGTGTGTATGCGTGAGAGAGAGAGAGAGAGAGAGAGAGAGAGAGAGAGAGAGAGAGAGAGAGAGAGAGAGAGAGAGAGAGTGCGATCGAGCATTGCGGCGGCACGACGACGGCGAGGCGGTTGAGTGTGGCGTAGCGGCGTCTCCCTCTTCTTCGCGGTGAGGAATCCTCCACGACAGGAAGCGTAGAGCGGTGAGTGACACACCAACGCTTGATGTGTGCTTGGAGCCATTTGTGGCTCGCACGCGATGTATCGGCAAGTTCCTTGCATTGACACGTGCGACATACGTGCACATTTTTGCCGCCGTTGCCGGGGATTGCCATACACTAAGCTTGAATGGCACTCTGTGTTTCTTTTGTGGTGTAATTTCAATTGTAGGAAAGGTAAGGAAGAAGGGTGTGTGTGTGTTGAGAAGAGGGATTTGGTGTTATACTGTGTTTTTTTTTTGTTAATGGAGTTTTCAAAGGTACTGTGTTTATTCTCCGTGTATTAAGGTTGTTAGTTTTCTTTGTTAATGGAGTTTTCAAAGGTAATGTGTTTATTCTCTGTGTACTAAGGTTGTTAGTTTTTTGTGTACAGTAAGTAGGAAGTAGATCTGTGAGAGTTAAGAGAGTGTGTTAGTGTGTAACAGTAGGTGTATTAGTTAAGAGTAGGTAGATAGAGTGTGTGTGTGCTCTCGCGCAAGCCGCGGCGACCTTATCCTTAAAAAAAAACAAAAATAAAAAATTATTTAAAAAAAATAAAAAATAAAAAAATTTAAAGGTAGGACTGGGATCGGGAATATCTCCCAGACCCAAGCCCAAGCTCACGCTCAGGCGTAGGCCTCAATCGCCTTTTAAAATTACGAATTTTAGCTTCGCACGTAGCTAAAAATCGATTTTTTGAGGACCAACGGAACTTCCAATGCCCGAAAATTGTGCTGTAAAGCACACAACGACCCTCTAAGTGATACGCTCATTTCGAGCTATCACACACTTTAATAAAAAATATCAAACATTAAAAAATATTAAAAAACATTAAAAACGTAAAAAACACGAGTGAAAACGGACGCTTAAAAAAGGTAAGCGGTTAACCTTCGAGGTTATTTGCCGACGCTTGTAGGGTGCCAAAGGCACATGCATCTGCGCTCTGGTTGTGTGCTAGAGAGGGAGCAACTAGAGAGAATTTCGACTTACGCGAGCTCTCAATATCCACCTACTTTAGGTTCCGGGTCCTCAGCGGGGACCCAAGGTAGTACAAACCAAGACCCGAACCTAGCGGCTAGTGACTCTTTCTCTGACTACGACGTCATGGAGGGTTTCCCAATGCCTAATCCCGATAGCTCAAGCCAAGACATGCATGCCATGGGCCCGCGGTCCGGGCCGAGCGTGCTTAGCCGCCTGAAGGAAACCTTTACTAGAGCCACTCGCTCCGAACATGGAGCTAATGATGTAAATGAAGGGGGTGGGGAAGTAAATTCTCCATTTGTGACCAACGTAGACCCTATACCGTTAGAGAATGTGCACGTGAATACTTCATTCACTGCACCTCCTGACTCTTCAGACTTATTTCCCTCTGGGGTCATATTACCCGATGGTAGAAGCCTTGCCGAAGTGCAAGAGGTTGAGCCATATATCCTTGCAGCGAGGGAAAAGGAAGTCGAGAGCTTACGTAATGCGGAGCAATGAAGAGAGTTAAATGCGAAAGCCCCTATGTCAATATCCTTGCTAAGAGAGCAATCGAGTGCTCCTGACTTAGCAACCGCTAAGGGCCAACCCTTAGAAAACAACATTGCACCTAGTACCTCAATCCTAGATGGAGTGTTCTTAAATGAGAACTGGGAGTACGAACTACAAACGGAAACTCTGACCGACCTATACACAGGTCACACCTATCACATGGGTTGGTTAGATATTTTACAATCCACAATGGGCGCTACTAGTGTGGAGGATCAACAACAAAGAGTTTGTGAGGTCATCCACAGGGTCATTGAGTTAGAGAGACAGAACAAGGGGATCAACATGCCTTCAACGGGTCTCATGAGATTCTTGGATACAGGAAAAGCTAAACAGCTGATCTTATCGCAAATGGAGACTCCCTCGGTAGGTCCGATGGATCCTCCATATGTTTCGCCAGGGGTCTCAGTGCAATCTGAGCCCACAAGTGATAGCTTCACCTTTCCAAGTCTAGCTCATCTTTCCCTTGATGACACCACGGCTACCATGCCTACCCCAATGATGGGCATGCCGAGAAACACGCTATGGACCTCATTTGTTAGTAAAGCACCGCTACATGGTAGCTCAATGCCTACAACAGTATCTACAAGTGTGTACCAATCATATACACCCATGGGTCCTCGTACTCATGTAGTCCCTACCCCTTCCATTGTTTCAACAACCTATGCTCCACAACCACTACACCCAAGTTCTTATTTCCATGGGACTATACCAGCTAGCATTAGCATGTCACATCCGACGTCTGCTATGCCTAGGGCCACCCATATGAACTATGGACCACCACATGGCACAACACCGTACCACACTTGGAACCCAAGGGCTTCCTATACGCCAAGCTCAATGCCAATACCTACTCCACATGTAGTCTCTGGAGCACCTCCACCCACGGTGCCTGCTCACTTAGGTGACTTGGCAACATTTGCTCAAGCTATTGGTCGATCTATTGCTGAGAATATGCGTTACGCGCCTGATAGAGAGCCTAGAAGTAAGGCGGTACAAATAGCCAAGCTCACACAAAAATTTAGTGGAGACGGGGATGTGAGAAAGCATATTGAAGTGTTTGAACAAATATGCGATTCTCTAGGAGAACACAATGACCTACATAAGAGCAATGCTTTAAGCCTAACCTTAAGTGGGAAGGCAGGGGATTGGTATAGAACCCTAAGGGTGGAAGAAAAAACCATTTACCCTACTCTTAGGAGACTGTTCTTAAAAGAATACATACGAGAGGGAGTTCTTTGGGGTGTAGCCTTTCGGCTTCAGAAAGCCCAACGAGAAGAAGGAGAGTCGATGAGAGACTTTATAAGTCGCTTGAAGCATTTGAATTCTCGTTGTAATCCAAATGAGCGCTTCAACAATAACCAATTGCTTGATAGATTCATTAGGGGATTACGACATGAGGATATCTACCATGGCTTAGTCATTAGAGGTATCACCACTTGGGAAGCAGTTACCACCAATGCGATCCAATTGGAGGATAATTTAATGATTCAAGGAGAAAGAGTGTCTGTTGAGCCTAAATCTATTAGCTCGCAAGCATCAGGGCATCAGCCAATGACCTTAAAGCCTATTGCTAAGGAGCCAAAGATATATGAGATGACTTTAGCAGATCTCACCAAGGCTATTCAAGAGAGTCTTAGTGCTCCGCAGAACAATCATATGTATCCAAGAAGGGAGCAACAATGGTGCTCAGTATGCTATGGACCGCATAGTACCAGTAAATGCCCTACTTTTAGAGTAAAATTCAATGGGAATTGCAATGCCTGTGGAAGGTATGGTCATCAAGCTAAGGATTGCATAGTATTTAAGCATGCGATGGCCAATAGACCAACCTTAGCATAGACAGGCACACCTCGAGTGCCTGCATTGATGCCGGCCCCACCTCTTGAACAAACAGCACAACACATGGTCCCTAGGGCCCAAAATGTTGTTCAAACAACACCCTTACCACCTCGAGTGCTAGGACCGCAACCACCACATCCGAGAATCACTTCTGTGAATCAAGTGGGTTGTGAGTCATCTATTGCTTGTTTGGAAGGCTGTGACGAGGATATAGATCCTAATATTGCCTATGGGATGGATGTACTTGAAGAAAGTCCACAATACTACATGGAGGACTATTGGGGACAAGTCAAACCTGTATATCAAGTAGCTGCTCTTGCGGCAAGAGGCCAAAATATCAATTACACTGCTAAGAGACCACCTCTTCAATGCTATGAGTGTGGAGGTCCACATCCTATAGCCGAGTGTCCTATTAGGCTACAAAAGAACGCCACACTAATGCAAACCAATCAAGCGAGTATGTCTACAATGCCGATACTCATGTGTAATCAATGTGGCATAGATCATTTGATTGCCCAATGTCCAAATAATCCAAATGCACCGAAGATCACACCATTAAACTTGATCGAAGTTACCGAGGAGCCATCACAAAGTACACGTGTGGTACCAGTAAATGGACTCACACGATCAATGCTCCAAAAACAAAATTATATTCTTGAGGAAAGAGACACTGCATCAATTGCCCAATCTCAAAAAAAGAAGAAAACACAAAGAAAGAGATCGCAAAAAGCGGCGAAGTCAGACCCCAGTTCAAAGACCAACATAGGGACTGGTGGCAACCTCGTATATATGAATGACGCTGAAGAAGATTCGGATTCAGGTGAAACCATGGAGACCAAAATGACCACTAAGATAGAAACCAACAAGGAAGATCTTCATGAGCCACAATGGCCATGATCCAAAAAGAAGATAGGAACTTACTCAAACCCTACAGAGGAGATTGAGCGAGTCAAGCAATTAAGGAGTTTGGTAGAAGATACCCAAAGGGATCTAGAACTAGCACCTAGGAAGATCCAGATTACAGACACCGTGTTCCCTACGCAACAACAACCTCACCAAGACCATAGACCCTTAGCCATACCTAGTGTCATCCAAGAAGAAAGTGACTTAAAGTCATGGGAAAGTGGGCGTACTCACTTCTTGATGGAAAGAATGTTTACAGAGGGACTACTTGATCCTATCGAAGAAATGGAGATCCCATCTTTCCCACATCAAGGGACTGAAGTCCAAAAGGTGCCGTTAAACATTGCCAAATTGATGGATTTCATGTCTTTAGAAGTTAGACCACCATCATGTCCAAACTATATAAAGACCCTGAGCTAGTCTCAGCTCTTCGAGCCTTCCTCAATGGAGAACTAAAGTTTGGGCTACCACAATTTGCACAGATGGATGGAGTTGGGGAGATGCGAATAGAGGAGGAACACTTAGATCCACAACCCAACCTAGATGAGAACCTTGTTATAGAAATACCTGTTAACAAGTTGGGACAATACTTTGAGGGTGATGAATCCAATGCGACCATACCAATCACCACTAAGATATTAATTGTGAAGGGAATCCTTGATGGTGGCGCTGGGGTTAGCATTGTGACTAAAAATTGCTGGGAAACTATGGGAAGACCTCACCTTGCAACCACAACGATAGTAGTGAAGATGGCCAATGGATCTATTGTTAAACCTATTGGGATGCTAGAAGATCTCAAGATCAAGGTCTTTGGACATAAAATAAGGATTACCTTCATTGTTACGGATTTCTCCAAGCACACTATGGCATCAGAGATGATCTTAGGACGTCCTTTCATGAGGGAAGCAAAAATGGTGCATGACTGGTCTAAAAACCATGTCTACCTGCAGTTCCAAGATTCTGTCATTAGAGTGGATCTTGTGACGGGTTGAGCACATCCTCTAGGAAACAGGTTTATAATTGATCATAGATCTGACATCACAGTTTACTCGGCCCCATTGTAGTATTGTTACACGTGTAAAGCGGACACTGATGTTGGGGAAGATTCTCCTTATATGGATGTACTACCTGGGATGACTGAGTCGGACAATGTGGATTGGGTCCACCTAGCAGCAACCATAGACACTTGGGGAAATAGGGGGACGACCTGGGTAACACCGGAGGGGGATGAAATGCCCGTACCCTTAAATATGCTACAAGCAATGCATATAGCTTTTGACAAGACTCATCCTAATATAAAGAAGAAAACATACAAGTGGGTTCCTAAAGCTTCTTTAGTGACCATGGATGATGCTAAAAAACAGAAGCCTTGTAAGAGACGTCCCATATGCCCCAAGAAATGTAAAGAAACGTGGTGGTGGATTTCCAAAAAACTATTGGAAGCCCAAGGCTACTATGAAGGAAATGATCAAATCTGGGTGCCAAAGCGTAGATTGTGTTCTTACTTGTCATCTGACCCATGTAAGCCCAATCCTATAGCTCCAAAACAAATTGACGATCGTGGAAAGAAAAAAAATGACAGAATGCTACACACCCGCTCCAGAGCTAGTTTGGGTACCGAAGAAAGAACGATTTGTTTCACCTAGCTCAGGAAGGGGGGAGTCCCATGAAGCTTCTAGCTCCTCATGTAATGCATCCATAGAGGTAAAAGCTTCTCCACAGCCTCCACCTACAATAGTGGACCTCCGAAAAGCTACAAAGGAATCCACTTCTCCTAGTGTTCAAGAATCACCTGATGAACCACTTCAAGTTCGATCCTGGGAGAGTACCTTACCACCCTTGCAAATCGACGAGGCACCTAAGGTAATAGAAAACTACTGGAAAAAATCCCCACCTATTACTAACTGGAACAATTGGTTTCAAAGGGTGAAAAGCTCATTTCAAACGGTATGATCTACCCAAGGAAGAGGGGAGTGTTTGCTGACATCCATCATTCACTTGCTTCCCTCTCAACCTTCCTCCCTGACCTCTTAATCTCCAATCTTAGGGAATGTATATATAAAGCCTTATACTCACAAAAAAAATAAATAATAAAGAGCAAGAGCAATTAGCAAACGAGTATGCACAATAAAAGTCAAAACATTGACCCAGACCTACACATTCACATCCGGTACACTGAAACAGAAACCTATGTCATAAAACACCTTTGATCCTCATCACTCGAGTGATGGAGGGTAGGTAAGATTAGTACGATAGGAGTGTTTCTGTTTTAGAGTTGAGTGATTAGCAAAGTTCTTTCTTCCCACTGATGTGCCTCCTAGAGATATTCTTTGTGTGTACAGGAACATATTGCTATGGTTAGGATTTGGACCTTCATAGAATCTTTTTCTCATCCACTTTTCAAATCAAGAGCGACCATCAACACAACAGGTGTTTCTTGTCCATTAGCATTGCCCCTTATCTTTTTTGCATCCATGTTTGTATGCTTTGATTGTGATTGGTAGCATAATATTCAATGCATTTTCTTAGTATCAAATATTTAATTCAATGTAATCTTTTGTCATAATCACTTGTCTAGGTTTAAAAATGAAGCAGTTTGACTAAGCTAGTTTGACTTAGCTAGGTGCTAGAGATCTTCTCTTAATACCATGGGGAATGCCTTCATAATAATCAATGGTTACTTAGGTTCTTAATCCAATTTAGGCAGCATTGTGTGAAATGTACTAGGGCTTTCTAGTGGGCTTAGTCCCTATTGACCTTTAGCTTAAGTATTATAAAGGGAGTTTACTAATGTGATGAGCCTGGGGAGGTGTAACAGTGTTATATGACCCCCCAAAGTTACAAAATTAAAATACTGAAAACAAACAAACAAAAAATCAAAGTGCCACAATGTAAAATCTTAAGCTGGAAGAGAAATCTCAGCTTGATTTGGTACTTCACTCACATGTATCGCCTATGGTACTAGAGCCCTAGAGGTTCCCAGTGTGGGCGCTTTTCGTTGAAAAGCAAAAAACCCAAGGCATACAAAATAAGCACACACGTCAAAATTGAATCACTGTGAAAAGACTTTTGGGGGGTCAAAGAAAAGGTAATCAGTCAGGTGATGATTTCATGAGAAATTCCTTTTATCGTAGCTTACTCTAGTCAGCCCTTGAACATGAAATACTTGGCTCTCGCGATTAAACAACTTAATTGACCAGAGAAAATTAAGAAGCTTACCCATGGTATTAATAGTCGATCTTTAGTGCCTTTCGATCGTTAAATTAGCGACCCCATACTTGTTTAATTTTTTACCTTTACAGATGTTTATGCGTTTGATTATATTGCAATTTAATGTTTATTGCTGACAAATGGTTTAGAATTTTGCTACCAATCAATTTGTCTGCCTAAAACTGCATATGCTTTTTAATTCTATATGAGAATGCAATTACTGTGCCAATGTTGTTTGATTTTGCAGTGACTCAAGGCTAAGGACATTCATCTCAAATGCTCTTCCACCTCGATGAACGAGCTTCAACTCAATAGCTTTCGAGGACGGAATCTACATCAGGAAGGGGGGCATGTTAACCCTCACGGCTCATGGACACCATATCACCTACGAAGGACGTTGTATTATTTACTTGGTAGAGTCATGTACCGGGCTTGTCGGTCCAATAGGAAAAGGGTAAGAGTGATCACCGATGAGAGGCGCACTCTAACTGGAACATTCAAGGGATTAGTTGGCTAAGCATGGGCGCCCAAGTGTGAATGGGACGAGCTCATATAAAAGTCAACTAAACCTAAAATTCACTCATTCTCTCATTTGTGCAATTGAAGGGTGCTCTTGCTCCATCTCCATCTTCTTCTTCTTCATCTCCTTGTGTGTATGCGAGAGAGAGAGAGAGAGAGAGAGAGAGAGAGAGAGAGAGAGAGAGAGAGAGAGAGAGAGAGAGTGAGAGAGTGTGATCGAGCATCGCGGCGACATGACGGCGGCGAGGCGGTTGAGCACGGCATAGCGGCGTCTCTCCCTTCTTCGCGGCGAGGAATCCTCCACGACAGGAAGCGTAGAGTGGTGAGTGACACACCAACGCCATCTTTGAGCTTGCTAGTTTAGGCTTGTTGTGTGCTTGGAGCCATTTGTGGCTCGCACGCTGTGTATCGGTAAGTTCCTTGCATTGACACGTGCAACATACGCGCACAATTTGGGTATGATCTATGCTGCGAAAAAGTTTAGACATTACCTAGTTTCCAATAAATTTGTATTCTTCATTGATGACCAAGCACTGCTGTACTTGGTAAACAAACCTTGCAGTACGGGGCGGATTGTATGATGGTTCATCATACTGCTTGAGTTTGACTTCATGGTTGTAGTCAAAAAAGGAACTACACACCAAAAAGCGGATCACTTATCTAGAATGATGCATGGAGAAAACCCTGTAGGAGTGGATGATGATTTGCTAGATGCATATCTCTTCAACATAGAAATGGTTCCAAGATGGAGCGAGGATGTAATTCCTTTGTTGACTATTGGGTCATTGAATTTGACAAGACAATCATCTACCATTGCAGCATCTAGATCATTGGTAATGCTGGCTGGAAGGCTATACAAACAGGGATCGGATCAAGTACTTAGGCTTTGTGTTGAATCAAGTGAACAGAACTTGTATCTAAACCAGGCTCATGTACAAACAACGGGGATTCACAATGGGCATGCAAAGACGTATCAAAGATTGATGGGAATGGGTGTATATTGGCTGAAAATGCAACAAAGTGTTCATATGCATATCAAATCATGTATTATCTGCATTTTCAGAAGCCAATAGAACACGCGACTCTGTTCAAATTATCTGTAGCACCCAGATGGAGTAACTACATTGTAGAATACCTCACCACCGGGATACTGCCTGAAGGGATGAGTAGATCACGTATCATAACGATCACAAAAGAGAGAGAAAATTATGTATTGATTGAGGACAATCTTTACAAGAGGGGAAAGGACAATCAATTGAGAATGTGTGCGACGGAAGAGGAATATGTTCCTATCTTAGAGCAAGCACATGGCGGACAGGCTGGAGGACATTTCTCAGTTGACAAAATGGCCAAAGCAATTCTTATTGCTGGCATATGGTGGCTTACACTATTCATGGACGCCGAAGAGTTTGTGAAACGATGTGATGATTGCCAGAGGACAAGGATTCCTAGAGCACGAGATGACATGCCCTTGAGACCAATGATGGGGGCAAGAGCGTTTGCAAAATGGGGAATAGATTTTGTAGGACCAATTGTGCCTCTTGGATATAAAACGCATGCTCAATACATTATTGTGGCAACATATTATCTAACAAAGTGAGTTGAAGCGAAAGCAACAACCAAAAATGATGCAAAAATGACATCACAGGTTTTGTACGAGAACATTTTCACCAGATATGGCTTACCAACAGAGATAGTGAGCGATAGAGGGACTCATTTCGTCAATGAAGTGATCGAATTCCTATTGGATGAATTCATGGTAATTCACAAGAAGTCAGCTCCATATCATCCACAAGCTAACGGCTAAGCAGAAAGTACGAACAAGATTTTGGTGACAATTCTCAAGAAAATTGTTAGCGAATCGAGAGTCGACTGGGATCAGAAGTTGCATTCAGCTTTATGGGCATATAGAGTAGCGTACAAAACCTCAATCGGAACGACTCCATTCAACATGGTTTATGGAATTCAAGCGATTTTGCCACTTGAATTTCTTATCTCCACACTTCGGGTAGCTAAAGAATTAGAATGGGTGGGCCATGAATTATCCAATCAAATAGATATCCTCGAAAAATTGGATGAAACTAGATTGAGAGCAGTTGCATCAATCTACGTGCAAAAATGAAACATGAAATCATTCTTTGATCAACATGTTATCTGCAAGGAATTTGCTATGGGGGATTACGTCTTAATGTATACCCTGAAACAACATTCCCGGAAACTCAAAAAGCGAGGCAATGGACCCTTTGTGATTCATGACATATCATCTAGCGGTGCCATTAAGCTTGCGACATTAGAGGGAGAGGAGATGCCTAATTGGATTAGTGGCTGTAGGTTAAAGAAGTACAACCTACCACTAACCTCAAAGATGCTTGCCAAAATCCACGCTGCGAAGGAGCGCAAGAACAAAGCAAATGAGACAAAATCTCAAGCACAAGAGGAGGCAAGAATCAGGATTTTAAAGCGAAAACAGAAATTACAACAACAAAGACTTCCTCAAGCAGCAGATACGGCTCAAATTCCTCTTCTATAAGTCACACTAACGAGCAATGGAAAATAGGAATTGATGTTCGCATCAATGTCAGACTTCCGAATGGCAGATATCAACGAGCATTGATTGACACAAGGACAGGAGTCAATGTGGTCAACTTCTCCACTTACAAGATGCTTACCGATGAACCCCTAGTGCAATCCACATGATAATTACAAGCCGTGAACGAGGCAAAAATGCCAACATTGGGCATAGTAAACTTGCCAATCAATATTGATGGAAATAGTTGTCCTCATCAATTTCTCGTAATGAAAGACGGAGGAATCAGAGAATCACTATGTTTGGGAGTTCCATGGATGAGAACGTACAATGAAGTTATCGAAACCTTCAGGAGCTAATCCAGAGTGGAAATGGCAACCACAGCTGGAGACAACCAAAAATTCGGCGACAAAGATCGAAGGGAGACCAAAAAGTCAACACAGGAAGCCTGAACTAACAAAATGGCAATGGAAACCTAAGAAAATTCAGGAACCTACATTAAAATCGGCAAATATGAAAAAAACTGAATACAAATGGGTTCCAAAAATAGTTGCCATAAAAAAACCAACAATCAAGGAGAGAGCAATTAAACTGCAAGCTCTTCTGTTCCATAAATAGCTAGCCTCGCCATCCAAAGCCACTGAAAATTACATTCAGTCCCCACATCTTGCACATCACTTTGTTTCCCAATGCATTGTCTCAAACATGAGGATAGAGCCACATTACACGGCCGTGCATAGACACAGATTTCAAAACCCATGCACATGCACACAACCTTTGTCCGGGACGACTTAGTTTAGAAAGGAGAGAGTAACTGCTGAATCTAGCAGCAATCAGGACCATTAAGGGGTCCAACGTATGTACATAATGCGTGTGTTTGTTTTTTTTTTCATTTTTTAGAGTTCAATTTTGAACAAATTTGATCAAAATCTGGCATTTTTTAGCGTTTTTATCATCCAACCAGCATAATAATGAGCTGTAATGACAAAATCTGGAGCATTGGGATGCTTCTAGTGAAAATATATGCTTAGGGGTGAGTAAAATAATTTTTGGCTAATTTTCGCTAGTTAATAAGTATTTTCAATTTATTTTGTTTGATTTTCGTTGATAATCTTCCAAAACTTAAAAAATATCGCCCACAGTGTCGGAATCAAGTTCTAGAAGCAAACGTCAAAGTATCATGATAGGGTTATCAAGCATGGAAGATATGAAGCTAATCTGAAGACACCGAATTTCAGCCTTAATGATCATGACCACATTTCCCCAGAATCGCATCAAACGGTGATACGACGCCAGAATGACGAACGGTTCGACCCACAGGTGGTATAAAAATTATCTCGAGATCAAAGGTAAGAAAAATCAGCCCTATGTCACAAAAACCTCGGGAAGATATTGGTCAAGTAGGCCAAATTCTAGCTCATTGATCATTTTCACATTTTGAGAGAGAAGAAGAGAGCTTCTTGACCTAGAGCGGAGCTGCCACATTTCTATCCCATACGGACGATTGGAGCCAGCATTTCATACCAGATTTCATAGGTATGTTCCTTATCAAGTAAAGATCAAGTCTATTACGCATGCAAGCGCGAATCATTGCACAAACGGGCGAATGGATCAAATCAAAGACAGATTAGGTCAGGTAGATCTAGGGCCCTTAGAGGCATCAAAACAAAACTTTTTCAAGCGCATAACACATCAAGGTGTTCCCCACAATGTCAAGAACAAAGCCATGTGATCAAATCTCAATTTGGTGGTGGTACAACGATCGCGATTGGTGTACCCCACTGACCAAAATTGACATAGAATTTGCAAAAAGCCTCCCCTCAACGTCGCCAACAACCTGCAGGTGATAAAAATCAATTTGGGTTCTATGGAACGATCGCGATCGGTGCCCTAGGATCAGATTTTGCAAATTTTGGCTTGGCCCAGGCTTAGAACTCAGTGAGGGATACACTCTCTTGAATTTTCATGAAAAATGCACAAATTTTGCTCATAGAATGGGCCAAATTTGTCAAACACACCCGAATCGGGAAAATTGACCTACAAATACCAAAATTCGACTGGAAATTATGACGGATGGTTTGAAAGGCATACCTATCCGACTAGGAGTCAGCATGGTAGTAGAAAACCCTGAATGGAGCTCAAAATCTCTTACCAGGACGGAGATGACCATTTTAGTCTCGAGTGATCACACAAGGGAAGAATTTGGCCGAACTAATGTCAAAGACTAAAAGGTGACTCAGAGATGCCCAATTATCCCTTTGGTATCCAAAGAATGCCTGAAAAATGCACAAGTCTGGAAAATCTCCAAAGACGGGGTACTGAAGTGCCTGATCAAGTCAGAATCAGACAGTGGAGTAGGCTAATGATAGCAACACATCATGGAAGCAGTAAAAGCTCAAAAACTAACATCAACTAACTCCAAGCTCCAACCAGAATTCATCAAGAAAACCCAATATTGTTAGACTTAGTAAAATAAGGTCAAACAATGAAAAATTGCTCTAATTTGTTCATTTTAAGTCCAAACTTGAAAATAAATCATCAGTGGGCTAGGCAGGCATAGGAGACTAAAGCCATCTAGTTTTCACCCAAAAAAGCCCAGGTACTACGATCGCGATCGGTGTACCTCAACATAGATTTTGACGAAAACCTGAGAGATGTCTTGTACACATCTTGTTCAAGTCACACATCAAGCTTCAAGCCAATTGGACATCAAAAACCCATGAAATATCAAAGTCTAGTCCAAAACTCCCTTGTAACCCAAAATTGGGACTTATAAACTCAAAAGTGGTTCAAATAAAAGACAGAGTGGACCAAAATGACCCTCTAGCTATCAACAAACCACTCATGTGATCAGATCTCATTTTGGGCATTGTACTACGATCGCGATCGGTGTACCTCAGGCCCAGATTTGGCTCAGATTTCAATCAGTCATAGCTCTAGTCTTCCTAGTCCCACTGGTGAAATATGGACAAGAATGGATGAGATTTGTTCAAGTTATGATCAGTTTTAACTTTTGAACTGCTTTTTACTAAAAGTCTAAATGCTACTGGATGCGAAAGGAAAATCCTGACAGCTTGTGATTCTAATGACACAGAATGCCTCGCCAAAAGCAAGCAAGGCAGTGGACAGCAACTCCATATGAAGTGGATGAGCTCTCTACAAACGAAAAAGCTCACATCTCGGATGAAACACTAGCTCAGATCCCTGCTCACATTTTCATCGCAAAGTTTAGGGATGCTGATGGTGACATGGTAAAGACGACTATCATGCCACGGGAAATATGGAATCTCCACCGAAGGCCGGAGGTCACCGAAGCCGTGCGGGCTGTTCATTTGGAGTAGTTTTTCAGATTGCAGCCATGGGGAACAGACTACATGAGGGCCCACGAGCTCATGAGCTCGATACAGTATGATGGGCAAGCAATGCTCACCGACAAGGATGGTTCAAAGGTGAAAGTAAAGATCACCAAAGAAATCATCAACGAAGCTTTGCACTTCCTTCCAGGGCAACACAACTTGCTGGCAAAGACCAAGTCACTGGATAACGAGAAGGCATTTATCAAAGCAAAAGGAAACAAGTACAAGTACAGTGACATGATATACGGTGAGCTGGAGTTACCAATGAGATTGATCTCTCAACATTTCAGGGTACAAAAGCCTCCTCGCTACACCGAGCCGATCCTGCACATTGCAATGGTCAAGGCTCTAGCAACAGCTAAAAACAGAACCATCCGATGCGATTATGTTTCTTACATCTTGGAGAACTTGATCGAAGCAAATTTGAAAGGCTCGACAAAGAACAAAAGCTACATGAGTGCAGGGCCAATGCTAACAAGAATAGCATACCAAGCTTTGGGAATGATTGAAGACCTACCGGTGGCCAGTTCTCAAACGGCCTTGATTCAGAAAGCAAAGCTGGTTGCTCACTCAGTAAGGACGACCACTAGCGCAACATCATCGCGCTGGGCCAAGGCATCCAACAAAAGCTCAAGTGATGAAGAAAAGAGGGAGACTAAAGACGAGGGAAACTCTCAAGGGTCAAAAGACAAAGGACCATCTAAATTTGAAGAAAGCGAGGAGGAAGACACCACCACACTGCTTGAGAGAAGAAAAGGGAAAGAAGTACAGTGCCGCAGTCCGACCTTCAAAAAGCATACGCAGAGGTCCAACAAAGAATTGAGGAAAGAAGGACCAAGTTACGGGCTGATAGAAAAGCAAGAGCTGCTGCAACACAACAAACATAAAAACTAAGGTTCGAGAAGGAAAGACAAGCAAGAATAGAAAATGCAACTCGCATACGGGCTGAAAAACAAAGGTTAGAAGCGGAACAAAAGGCTGCAGAAGTGGACGTTTCTTCTCAATCCACTGAAGGAACAAAGGAGAAAGAAGTGGCTGAAGACACGAATCAAGCAGAGCAACTGAAGAAAGCTCAAAGAGAGAAGAATGTGGAAGCATGACAAGCGGCGGAATGGACTCGCCAAAGAATAATTAAGATTTTAAAGAAAAGAAAAGAAAAGCGGACGCGTCTGCTTCACAGCCAAGGGAAGATGCATCGAAAAAGAGGCATGTAGAAGAAGTGGAGAAATCACCACCTCCTCCCTCGTCAAAATCTCCTCCTCCTCCTCCTTCTCCATCAACCAAAAAACCACCACCTCCTCCTCCATCATCTGCACACAAAGAGTCTGTGCCCCCTCTTGAAGCAATAGGGTACCAAGAAGCCTGTCAGGTTATGGCTGATTCTGACTACAGAAAAACCTTGCAAGATTTGGAAAAACAGTTCCGATGCAAGCACGTGGTGCTAGAAGAAAAGGAAAGGCTGGTACAGGAGGCTCAGCACATGCAAAAATCTGGGCAAGAGGAGTTAGAGAGCCTGTGGGCAAAACTGGAGCTCACAACGAAGGAAAGAGACACTGAGCGACAAGGCTTAGTCTCTGATCAGAGACCTGGTGGACGTCAGGACGGAGTTGACAATCAAGGAAAAGGAATGTCAAGAATTGACACAAAGGTAGAGAAAGCAACGGAGCAGCTTGAGTATGAAGGTGCAAGGTTCCAAAGAGTGACAAGCTCATACAACACAGTAAAAAGCACGCTTACTACATTGCTGAAGAACCAAGAACCTGCTGGAGAATTGGTCTCCACATCAGACAATGCTGCAGCAGAGAACACCCTAGCGGCGTTGAAAGAGGAGCTAGATCTAGATAAACTTCAAAGACAATTGCTTGTCTCGGGAATGATGTCCCAGATGGCGGCCAACGAGCAAAAAGTAAAAGAGCTGGAGCAACAACTCTCACAAGCAAGGGCCGAGTTAGAGACTCAAAAGCAGATTAGTGACACATTGATGAAAGAAAAAGAAGCATTGAGTTCTCAACCGCAAATCAGAACAGAGGAAGCCCAAGTGCAACCGCAACTGCTACCAAGACAAGAAATGCTTGACTTGCCTGAAACATCACACCAAGGAGAACAAGAGCAAGGATAAGTAGAGGCAAATCTGGAGATAAGAGATGAGCTAACTCAGACCATCAAGGACATGCTAGAGGGACCAGCAAAAGATTACATGATATACGAAAAGAAGATAATGGAGTTAGCGGCCCTGGCGTTCTTACAGCCAGAAGAGTAGGTGGAGGGGTTTGGCCATGAGTACCTACCTTTTCCCTTGATATGCCACGAAGCAATCCTATGGAAGGAAAAGATGCGGCCGACCCTGCCACGAAACAGTGACGGGGGTTACGAAGGTGTAGCACTGACAGCTGAAGAAGCACAGGTACTCATAGACGACCACCCAAAGTGGAGGCAGAAGTGGCTGGATCTAACCAACTACCACAACGCTCCTCAACACATTCAAATAGATCCTACTTTCTGCCCAGTCCCTTGAAGACGCACATGGAAGGAGTTTGCCACATGGAAAGGCTCAAGGCAGCAGAAGCTGAACTACCCAGTCCTGACAGTGCAAAATCCTCCTATAGTAGACTATGTAGTCAACACTCTCAATTCAACAATCACCTTGCTGCGGGACATCCCCGACGTAGCCTGTCAGATGCTGGTAAAGATAGCCCGGATGATCGTCACCTGCATCTAGGTGTTCAAGGACACTGAAGGCGATGATCATCCGTGGAATCTGTTCTTAGAAGGGTATCAAGGAATTTGCTGGAATTTGCAAGATTCACCACCACGACATATCCTGATGGCAATGTACTCCAGACTCATGTACCTACCGTCACATTACTTGAGGACATTCGAGGAGGCCTTCGTCACAGGTTTTTTCGAAACGACTCAAGAATCTTTCATCCTATGGTGCAGGACCTCAAGGCACGGTACATGGCATACCAGCACACATTTAGCGAAAACTCCTTCAGACAACATCAAGAAGCCTTGGAGGCTGTACTCCACACGCAAAGCTTTTCAGCAAACGTTGCCTCCTTGGAGCCCCATCAACGACCAAAGCTCTGAACATGCACAAGGACGTGCAAGGATAAGGAAGGGGGGAGTGTTTGGCGGACGAAGCAACGAAGCAAGGGTCTCCAGAGAAAGAGTCACATTTTTCAGGGAATCTACATTTTTGCGGAAATCTCATCCTTTTGTAAAAGAGCTTCTCTAAGCCGAGAACTTGCAAAGAAATTTTTGATTATTTTTTCGAGAGCATTTGTATAGTGGAGATCCAATTAGAAGTTTAGGACTTTTTGGCCGTACAAGCCATTTGTAAAGACCTAAACTATAAAGGTCAGCTTTGTAAGTTTGAACATACTCCTCTTTTATGTGAAGAAGACAGCGTACGTTTGAGAGCTCTATCTTGCTCCAACTTGTAATCTTCGCTACTGTGGCTACGGTAATCCAAATTCAGATTCGTTTATTGCATTGTGTTCCTCTTACTTTGCTCTTCCATTCAAGTGTAATCATTCAAGATTCGGTGTAGGTGTTGAACTACGAGTTTGAGACCTTAAATCGCTATTTTGAGTGTTTAAACGTGTATTTTATGTTGTTTTGACCCTAAGAGAGGCTTCAGGACCCTAAAACGATCCTTTGGGATCACTTGTTCATTGTTTTTGCTGACTTTGGGATGAATGATCGCGATATTTGTACCTCTCCAGAATGCTGTGACAGTGATGGGATAGATTCTAAATAGTCTCTTGTAGCTCCCCTTCAAGTTTCGTGTGATTCCGACATGATTTGCATGGTAAACGAGCGTGATGACTATAGAGCTGTGTAGAAAGACATAGGCAGATTACTTGGCTTTAGTGCGTATGATTTGCTTGCAGAGTTAGTGCTACAAAAGAAAACGTCGTGGGCCCTGCAAAATAGCAAAAACAATATACTCCAAGCCATGAAACGAACAAATCTGCATACCTCGAATCACACAAAGCATAATCCAAGGTTTACACGAGCAGAGAGAGGAAGAGAGCGTGATAGAACGAGAGAGCACGTGCAGGCACACTTCCTAGAGCGGAGTGCTACGCCGGCACGACAAGAGAGAGGAGGGGAGAGGAGAGAAGAAGTACACAGACACTGGGTGCAATCTCCCCCCGTGCAAGAGTGACCATTTTCCTCTTGCACGTATTTGTTTTATAGATTTCTTGAATGGTCAAATTGGTTACAAACTGGCCGGCCGGTCATAAATGGCCAAAGCTCATAAAGAGCACTTGAATAATAAAATGTACATAAAATATGATATACTTTTGCAATAGCCTAGCTTGGTCAAGCCTTTTCCACCTGTCTCACAGCTGCAACAAATAATAAGATATCAATTCCATAACATACCTCTCCGTTGGAAAGCAACTGTCCTCAGTTGCGAAGATAAAAATCTGCAAACAGTACTTGTCAAAAACAATGATTAGAAATCTGTAGCAAATAGTAAAAGAAAAATCCATAAAATTAGACAACATTTCTTATGCCTGCCGTCATCCACATACTACCTATTCTAGTGTCCCATACCACTAGAATAAGCAGTATATGTCATACCCTGATGAATCAGGATATCATTGGTCACACTCATCATCAATATCATAATGTCAATCTCATCACATAAACAATGCTATAAAAATCACCAGATACCAAATCCCAATCCAATTCCAATTTCACAATATAAATCCAAATCCAAAATATCTTTCATTTTGTATACCCGGGTAACAAAATCATACCAGTTACAGTGGTGGCCAGCCACTGCAGCATGATTTTGTGATCGGTGTTGCCTCATCCGACGAGTCTACACCAATAAAGTGTGCTGCCTAAATCGGGGAATCTGCACTAATGCTGCCTAAATTGGCGAATTTGCATTCGGTATAAGTTTAAAAATCATGAATCTGCAATTTATCATTGTGTTGCCTAAATCGACGGATCTGCCTAAATCGGTGCTTGTGACCAATGGACCAAGCAAGACATAAAAGGAAAAAATATTTATGATCTGTTTGACACCACTTTGGAGTATATCAAAGTACGTACGAAGTTCTGGATTATGGAGGTACCTCAGCTCGTGTGAGTATGGTCATAGCTGTTACCATATACATGTGGTAGTGATGTGTTTGAACACACTAGGATCGCCGGGGCATTTTTTCCCTCTTTAGGAGGTTTTTTCCCCCGTGCATTGTATATACGCCCATCACTCTAGGGCTACCCATCTTTCCATTGCACACTAAGTAACACACTCTCTATTGTGGGCCTTGAGCTTCCTTCGTCTTCTCCAGGCTATGTGCGTTTCTCTACAACCCTAATTCCAACAATTGGTATCAGAGCAGGTCACGTCCTCCCGGGCTTAGTCACCAGCTGCTCCAGCACACGCCTGCTCACTTTCTCCGATTTCAGTGAGCTTTGGCGAGCGTTCGCAGGTCGATGAAAATTTTGGGCAAGCTCGAACAACTTGGTCTGCTCAGAATTTTGATTTCGGCTCATTTCGGCCTCCGTTCCACTACAGGCAGTACTGCACAGGCTATTTCGTCATTTTGTGCAGAATTTTTGTCACTGCCGTTTTCCGCATAACAGGTGCCTTATAGTCTTCTACGGTTTGTGCTATATAGCACAGGTTGTTCCCGCTCCATTTCTCCTATTTTCGGGTAGTTTTCACATCAGGTGCAACATTTACCATGGCTGACAACAACAACACATATGTGTTCAAGATGTTTGCTGCTGAGGATTGGTTGGATGGGGACAACTACCCTATGTGGGATTATATGATGCAACATGCTCTTGTGTCAAAGGGTGTCTGGAACATTGTGCAGGGCATTGATGTACGTCCTGGTTCTGAGGATGTAGGCGATGTTGAGGATGTTGCAGGTCTTGCTGCAAGGATTGCAGCTGTTAGAGTTGTTTTGCCTATGGCAGAACAAGCTCGTTGGGATGTTAAGGATGCACAGGCTCATGCATTGATTGTGTTGTCTGTGAAGCGCACCATTGTTCCTCACATCCGTTCAGCAAAATCTGCAAAACAGGCTTGGGATATTTTATCAGGTCTTTATGCAAGCCGCAATGAGGCTAAAATTGCTTTGCTGCGTAAAGAGCTAGAGTTGAAGATTATGCATGAGGAAGATGATATGGACACTTTCCTTGCTAGTGTCAAGGATATCAATGAGCAGCTTATTTCTGCAGGTGAAGTCATTTCAGACAGTTCCTTGTGCAGACTGTTCTTGATGCCTTACCAGATTCCTACTAGACTTTTTCTAGTACTTGGAGACTGATGACCCAAGGAAATCTTGAAGTTGTCAAGTTTGATGCATTATGCACATTGCGGTTGCAAGAGTCACTTTCTAGAAAAAATAGGACTAGGTAGCGTGCAGTTGAACAGGCTTTTATTGCTTCTCAAAGAAAGGGTGGTAACAGTAATGCAGCCACTTCTTATGGTTCTACTGCGAGTGGCAAAAATTCTGTTCCTAATGCTTCTGCTGGTAGTACTTCGTCTGGCAATTCTGGTGATAAGGGCAAAAAGAAGATGCGTTGCCATTATTGTAAAGCCAATGATCACTTGATCAAGTCGTGTCCTAAGTTGAAGGCCAAAGAGGCTAAGAAGAAAGAGGGTGGTTCCACTGCAAATGCTGGTTCCACTACAAATACAGCCATTGTTGAGTCTTCTGTGAAAGGAGACTGTAATGCTGATGTTGATGCAGAATGGGCTTTTAGCACAGAGTGCACTTACAATCCTGCTGTCCATGATGCATGCTTGTCAGTTGCTGCAGATTCACATGTGTGGTATTTCGACAGTGGTGCTAAAAAGCACATTACCTCACATCGTGAATTGTTTACCTCTCTCGAGTCTGTCCCTCATGGGAATTTAGTCACTTGTGCCAACAACGCCTCTTATCCAGTTCAAGGAGTTGGAAAGATTGTGCTCCCTGCTGCTAATGGCAGTTCCTTCACACTTGTTGATGCACTTTATGTACCTGGGATCAAGAAGAATCTCTTGTCTGTATCCGCACTTGCTAGACTTGGACTTGTAGTCAAATTTGTGGATGACAGATGTACAGTTCATGATCTCAGTTTTGGTGATGAAATTGTTGCATCTGGGCTTTTGTGCCGTGGGCTGTATAAGGTCACTTTATATGACAAGTGTGGACAAAATTTTGCAAATGCTGTTGCAGATTCAAGGGCTATTTCAGATGCAAAACTTTGGCATGCATGTTTTGGTCATCTGAATTTTGCCAGTTTGCTGCGTTTGCAGAAATATGATATGGTTGCTTCTTTGCCACCTCTTGAAGCACCTGTCAAACATGTTTGTGAAGGCTGTATTTTGGGTAAGATGCAGCGTTCTAAGTTTCCAAAGGATGGTTCAGTTCGGGCCACATGCAGGTTGCAGCTTGTGCATAGTGATGTTTGTGGGCCCATGCAAACTCCGTCTTTGCGAAATTACCTGTACTTCATGACTTTCATTGATGATTACTCCAGGCATGCATGGTTATTTCCGCTTAAAGCGAAGTCCAAAGTTTTTATGTGCTTCAAACAATTTCTGGCTATGGCTGAAAATGTCTCGAAATGTACTATGTGCACCCTCCGTTCTGATCGAGGGGGGGAGTATATGTCTCATGAATTTAATGCATTTGTGGCTAGTTGTGGGATAAAACACCAATGTACAATGCCTTATACACCTCAGCAAAATGGTGTTGCTTAGAGGAAAAACAGGTCACTGACGGAAATGGCACGATGTATGGTCAAAAGTCAAGCTTTCCCACATTCTTTTTTGCTTGAGGCCATTATGTGTGCCACTTATGTACTTAACAGGTGTCCTACGCAAGCTTTGCAGTCTATTACTCCATATGAAGCATGGCATGATAGAAAACCTTCTATTGAGCACATGCGTGTTTTTGGCTGTTTGGCATATGCTTTGGTGCCACAAGTGCAACGCAGAAAATTGGATGATAAGGTTGTCAAATGTATTTTTGTTGGTTATAGTGCTGAAAGCAAAGGTTACAGGTTGTATCATCCGCAAACAAAACGTATTCTGGTTTCACGGGATGTAGTGTTTGTGGAAGATTCTGTTCAGCCCTTGCTGTCATGTACTAGAGACAGTAATGTAAGCTCATAGGACATTTATGACACTTTGTTGCCTCTTTTCAGTGGTGGAAATACGAATGTAAGTTCCAATGAGGCAATTGTACAACCTATGCGAGTTTCTAAAAATGTTTTAGATCAGCCTATTACTGATGCAGATGCACATGATGTACTTGATGAGGAAAGGGTGGAAAATGAGCAGGCTAGAGGATGCCAAAATGGCTGGTGCACACTTTGCGTGACAGTAAATTGGATGCACCTATGTCTAGTCGTACTCGTTCAAGCTCTCGCCATGCATCTTATGCATCAGATTGTTATGCTTTGGCTGTGTCTAGCTTACATGATGTTGAGGAGCCTCTGACTTTTGATGAAGCACAAAATTCAGAAAATTGGATGGCTACCATGCAATCAGAATATGATGCACTTATAGAAAATGACACATGGACTTTATGTGATTTTCCTCCTGGCAAAAAGGCCATTGGTACGAAGTGGGTTTACAAGTTGAAACGCAAGCTGGATGGTGAGATCGATCGCCATAAGGCTCGACTTGTTGCAAAGGGTTATGCACAACAAAAAGGCATAGATTATGAAGAGACTTTTGCTCCCACTTGTCGTATGACTACTGTGCATTTTCTATGTGCATTGGCAGCTCATTTTGGTTGGGATGTACATCAATCAGACATTGTTACTGCTTTCTTGAATGGTGACATATTTGAGGAAGTTTATGTAACGCAGCCTCGCGGTTTTGTCATAAAAGGACAAGAGGACAAAGTGTGCAAATGTAACAAGGCTTTGTATGGGTTGAAGCAATCTCCTCGTGCTTGGTATGAGAAAGCTGACACTCATTTGGTCAAACAAGGCTTTCGTAACAGTCCAACAGAAAGCACATTGTATGTAAAGCGTGAGGGTGATGTACTTCTCATTGTGGTTCTTTATGTTGATGATTTGTTGATCACTGGACCAAATGAGAGACATATTGCTGAATTTAAGGCTGATTTGAATGCTACTTTCAAGATGAAAGATTTGGGGCTGTTGCATCATTACTTGGGTATACAGTTTAAGCAGTGTGATGGTGGTATTGCCTTGTGTCAGAAAAGTTACATAGAGACATTGCTATGTAAGTTTGGACTTGAAGATTGCAAACCTATTGCCACTCCCATGGAAACAGGTTTGAAGTTGAGTCTACATGATGCTGGCGATCCTGCTGATGTCACTCTTTACCAAACCGCTGTTGGCTGCCTCATTTATGTATGCAAAACGAGGCCGGATATTCAATTTGCAGTCTCACAGGTCAGTAGATTTATGCATAGCCCAGGGTCTAAGCATTGGCAGGACGTCAAGAGGATTTTCCGCTACCTTAGTGGCACTTTACATCTTGGCTTGTTTTATCCCAAGGGGGGATCATTGCCGCCAGACTTACATGCTTTTGCGGACTTGGATTGGGTTGGTTGTTTTGACATGCGAGTGTCCACAAGTGGTTTTTGTTTCATGCTTGGCAGTTCATGTATATCATGGTTGAGCAAGAAGCAACCTACTGTGGCCACTTCGAGTTGTGAGGCTCAGTACAGGGCAGTCTTCTTAGCTACGGTTGAGTGTGTATGGCTCAGACGCCTTATGGCTGATTTGGGTGTTGGACAGGACACTGCCAACACTATCTACACTGATAGTCAGAGCGCATTGGCAGATGCGAGAAACCCAGTTTTTCATGCTCGCACAAAGCACATTGAGGTGCATTACCACTATGTCAGGGTGAGGCTCTCAACAGGAGAGATCAGTTTGGCTTATGTGCCAACACAGGACACCTTGTAGATCTTTTCACAAAGGCATTGTCTCGTGAGAAGCTTGAAGCTTTCCGCAAAGCTTTGGGCTTACTCCCCTTTGTGGACTGATCATGTCCTTAGGGCATGTCACTTCCCTTTACTCATGTGCCAGCTCTCGTTCACCGCATCACTCCAGGGGGGATTTGTTACCATATACATGTGGTAGTGATGTGTGTGAACACACTAGGACCGCCGGGGAATTTTTTCACTCTTTAGGAGGTTTTTATATACATGTGGTAGTGATGTGTGTGAACAAACTAGGACCGTCGGGGGATTTTTTCCCTCTTTAGGAGGTTTTTCCCCCCGTGAATTGAATATACGCCCATCACTCTAGGGCTACCCATCTTTCCATTGCACACTAAGTAACACACTCTCTATTGTGTGCCTTGACCTTCCTTCGTCTTCTCCAAGCTCTGTGCGTTTCTCTGCAACCCTAATTCCAACAATAGCTTAATGTCAAATGATGTCAAAAGTAATTCAATTTAGTTCAAAGTGCAAGCCACAATATGAGAGATGGTTGGGTTCATAGCTCAAAATATAACGCGAAAAGAGAAATGCGGAGAAGTATTGGGTGTACGTACCTGGATAATGTATTGCATTTGAAATATATACTAGTTTGTGCATGGGGAGAGAGGTACAAGTAGGAGAAAGCTGTAACTATCAAACTTACACCAAAGTAAATTCAAAATGTGTTAATTTTGTGTTAATGTTGACCATGAAATAAAAGAATACGTCATATTGATTAACGTATGACAAGTAAACAATGATTTAACATGTAGAGTGGTACAATTGTTTATAAAAACTCAAACTATTATACATGGGGGAATGTCGATATCAAACACTACAAGAGGTTGTGTGCTCTTGTGACGCTGTTAGCGACGGAAATACACTGGGTTTTTATAACCCCCGGCGTCGCTAAAACCGTCGCTACGAGCGTCGCTACGAGAGCGTCGCTATATGTGTCGCTATAAGCGTCGCTATCAGCGTCGCTATATAGCGACGCTCATAGCGACGGTTATAGCAACGTTTACACTGAAGACTATAGCGACTCTCATAGCGACGCTACAGAGCCATAAATAGCGACGGTTATAGCGATGCCCGAGAGAATTGTTTTTTGGTGGCAGGGCATTTAATGCCCTGCCACCCATCAACCATATTGTACTTGATTCACTTTTTAAAAAAAGTGCAAGGGTAGATAATAGACCCAATATAGTCACCCACAAGACGCATTGTTTGCAAAATTGACAATTGTACACATCATAGGCAAAATGAATTGATTGGCAAATGTAATAATGACAATTGTACAACATCATAGGCATAAAGAATTGATTGGCAAAAGGAACTCCGGTGACAAATGTAATAATATACATGGTTCAAAAAGACGTAAGCTATGAGAAACCCTAAACTAATGCTATCTAGCTACGGCTAAACTGACGTCGTCTAGTCAGACGTCTCATCGCGTCCAAGCGGCGTATCTGTCGGATTCTGCAAAAAAAGACAATAAGACAGCTTTCAGTAAGTATAAACATATAACGACATTTATAAAACAATACAAAAAATAAAAAAGAGTAAACCCTAATACTAACGATGCCGCCGCGAGAACTGAGAATGTCCATCAGGGCGTTTAAGCCCTTCCTGCCTGCGTACTCGCGCTCGTACGGTGTGGGATCACGTCCTGTCATCGACCACTGTCAAAACATACAAAGATTTCATTATGTTAGAATTAAAAAACTCATAAACCCTAAACTATCGAACATAAAGAGCAATGTGAAAACACTTACAAAATCGGCCTCAAATAATGCCCATCCACCGCTCCCCAAGTGGTGCGAGCTCCCTGCCTCTACTCGCGCTCTGGCTGCATCCTTTTGTTGCTTCCACTTGTCGGGATTCTCGCGTGCTGCTTTCTTTGCATTCTTCCAATCTTCTTTGGCCAGCCAATTTGGCCTGTTCCACCCATTCTTGATTGCTTTTTGCACTTCGGAACGCTTGTGTTTGCAGTATTCGCGCATTCGAATCTTCATCAGGTCTTCATTGAAGCGCTGATCCCGTGTTGGAACGGGAAACTCATCATGAAGTATGCTGATGACTCTGTTTTTTAAATCACTTGGTACTTCACTCCATTTGTTTAGTATGTAGTGTCTAAATAGCTGAGAGCAAAGACCACGCATGCGCGAGATGACCTTCTTGCCATCATCATCCATGATGATGCCGCCGTTGAAGTCGATGGAGTAAGACAAGCCCTCTGGCCGGTGACGCGTGAACCTGGGTGTCCCGACAGGGGTCTCTAGCGGCGTGTCGATGGGGGTACGGACGTCAGGTGTCTCCACCGGCGTCTGGGCCCCTAAGCGAGGAGTGTCAAGAGGGGTGGCTCCTGGCAGAGTAGGTAGAGGTGTGTAGCTTCTAGGAACAGTCAGCCATGCAAAACCTGGCGTAGATGGCGATGCTGTGGCTGGTGTGGGGGCGGGCAAAGAAGGGGAGGGTAAAGAGCCTCGTCGAACACGAGGCGGTGTGGAGGCATCGGTGGCGGAATCCCCACAACAACCGCCACCGCCACCACTAGAGCGCCGGTGTCTAGACGAGTGTGAAGCTCGTCTCGTCGACGCCGAAGCTTCGGAGCGCGCCGAATGCTCCGAAAGAGAGGGAGATGCGGATGGAGTAGGAACGCGCGATGATGCGCTAGAGCGATGACGCTCCACGTACCACTGTCTCTGCTGCGGTGACAAAGAAGAAAGAAACTCCTCATCATCCATACCTGCATTAAACACACGAATATTTAAACTTAATATTGAATGAATAGAGTAGACAATGACGCAAAGACCATTAAATACAATGACGTAATGACGCATATAAATACAATGAAGCAATGAATCGAGTGATAGAAGAGGCAAGTCGAAAACTCAGAAATTTCAATCAAAAGATGTGAGCGCGAGTAGAAAAGAGCGTTATACACCATGGAAGGTACTTAGAGAGCCAGAGCTTTTACAACACGGAGCAAAATTGTTCAAGTACAATATTTGTGGCTTTAAGAGATCTCTCTCTCATCCTCGCATAACTCAACATAACTTCCTATATCTATATAGAGCTCTCCGTTTAAACACATATCCTCTGTTTCATTTTGTAGCTCCTCTGCATGCACCCCATATAGAGTAGTAGCATCTTGATGCTCGTTTGGCACCACCGCAGCGGCTTCTGATTGAGCATCTTCTCTGATCTCCTCCATTGATGCCGTTGTGATTGGCACATGGTAGCCTTCATACGTCCTTGCACTACGAGGGGCTACCTCTATGACGTACCACCAGTTTGATGTAGACTTTGTAGGATGAAATATTACCTGCCAGAGCCACATAACTTACATGAGAGCTTTCAAGCACATAACTTGTAAAAGGGGGATGTTAACTATTTACATACTTACTTGTTCACAATGCTCGGGTAGTACGAAAGTGTCTCTTAGGTCAATCCATTTCTTAGTAGAATCCACCTCAAAAAAACCAGACTCTCCTCTACGCACAGTAGCGTTGCGACCCTCCATGATTATCTTGAACCATTGCACGTCGAAGAAGTCGACAAAAAATCCTCTGTAATCGATCCTCAAAATCTCTTGCAGCGTGCCGAAGTAAGTGAGTTCCGCCACCACAGGATCTGCATCAGAGGAACGTCGTCTACTAGACTGTTCAAATTTTGCCATGATTCCACAATCTTGAGTAAAACGCTTTTTGTCGATTCGTTCCACCCTAAAATGTCGACCTTTACACCATGCTGCTGTGTATGACTTATACTACAACGAAGAAAGATTATGAGTGGCCGTTCAAACGTTTAGAAATAAAGTCACTAGCTAGTCGTACATTGCAAACTTACCTTGGTCGCGCAAAGATCGAATGGTCTCTTTTACTTTGCGTTCTTGGGCTCCTGTGAAAATCCATGGTGCTTTGGGGAGTTTTATCGATCCATCAGACGCTGTTTGCGGCCAATATTGCTCCATAAGATCCACATTTCTAAGGTCAACTCTGGCTCCCAAAGTATCTTTCTTGCCGGTCAGATGGTCCCATAGTAGATTACCCACATTCTTGAATATGTGCATTGGATCGAGCAAGTGATTGATCATGAATCGGGGCCAGTATGGTAACTCGTACCATAGAGATAGTCTCTTCATCCCTGGAGGCAATCCGTCATCGCACATCTCCTTCTGCTCTAACCATGCTTGTGCAGACATCCTTGGTGGCTCTCTTCCCAAAAAGCCGTCGCGTAACACATGATTCTCTGGAAGATACGCTTGATGACCTTCGTAAGTTTGCTTCTTCAGTGAGGGTGCCCTACGTGCATTCAGTCTAGGTCCACATGTGACACATGCTCTGTATCCGCTTGTTTGAAGCCCTGCATGTATACACATGATAATAGATCAACTATGGGAAAAAACAAGATTTACAGTGTCTGAGTGAGGAGTGTCAATAGATCACCTGAGCATTCTGTTAGCCCGGGATAGTCATGCATGGTCCACATTAGAATGCCTCTGATCAAAGCATTCCGTCGTCTTGTGTGTCGGCTCATATCCACCACCTCTATGCCAATCCACAATTGTTGTAGCTCTTCCAATAGTGGACGAAGATACACATCCATATTCCCCACTTTATATCACCCTGGCACAATCAAGCTTAGCCATAGGTGCCCCTTCTTCGTAGTCAACCATGGGGGAATGTTGTAGTTGACGATGACAACGGGCCATACACTGTAAGATGTTGATCTTTGACCAAATGGATTTACGCCATCCATAGCCAGGCCTAAGCGCAAATTTAGAGCTTCCCTGGCAAAATCCGACCATGTTCCATCTATATGTTTCCACGCTACGCAATTTGCAAGAATTCGTAGCACACCATCCGAAGATTTATTCTCCTCATGCCCTGATGCTAGGGCGGCCATGGACTTACATTCGAAGAAATGCTTGATGCGAGGAAGCAGAGGGAAATGTCGTAAAACCTTTTGTGGAATTTTTGTCCCGTGGAGATCTACTCGATATCTTTCGGAATCACATTTCGGACACTTCTCCATGTCTATGTATTCCCCTCTGAAAAGAATGTAGTCATTAGGACAAGCGTGGATAGAATTGTAATCCATCCCCAAGTTTCGCAAAATCTTTCTTGCTTCATCTCGGGAATCTGGCATCACATTGTCAGCTGGTAGTATGTGATCTTTCAGCAATCTACACAACATAAAAATATGATACAGTCGTGTAAAAATCTATCAGATCATTATACATTAAAGTAAACTAATTGTAATAGATCACCTTAAAAGCGCTGTGACGCTAGTGTCACTCCATCCAAACTTTGCCTACATGTTGAGAAGAACCAGGAGTGCTTTCAATCTAGACATACGTGCTCCATTATACAATGGCGTATCGGCTTCACTTTTCATATCATCATAGATAAGCCTTTCTGAATCCATGATCGTCTCGATCATTTCATCAATCTCGGGCTCAAACATTGCCTCGTTGGGAATGTGCTCTGCATGATCATCCCCCGAGCTGTCAGAGGCTACATCTTGTGGCCTCACATATGCTGCTTGACCAAAGCGCCTGCGAACACGTCTATTGGGTTGCAAGATTGCTGCTTGTTGGCCAGCGTCAGAGTCCGACGAGTTATAATTGGCAACAACTCGATCTATAATAGATGGATCGAACTCGCCAAATTCGCGAACGTGCTGCAAAGAAACACGTCTTGTCCGTCGCACAGCATGCTTGCATTGATTACAAGGACATAAGACCCTCGTTGAGAGATAGGTGTTTCGGTTGGACGGTCCCACATCCTCGTCACTACTCATAATGAGGATAAAAAACTTATAACCTGGACAACAAATTTAATATTCTATTGGCATTCTTCGTCTTATCTCTCTCTCTCTCTCTCTCTCTCTCTCTCTCTCTCTCTCTCTCTCTCTCTCTCTCTCTCTCTCTCTCTCTCTTTACCTCACATTCTCTAGTCATGTCCAATCCCCGCACACCTCGGTCTAGAGGTGCACGGAGATCAGAACCACCGGGTTATAATCTCGTCTTTATTGGTCAATACCTATATTTGTGGGTACAAGAAATCTACACACCCACGTCTACATGATACTGCATGTAGTGGACCAAACCCCTTTGCCTCTTCTCTAGCTGTAGCACTTCACAGCATCTTAACATCTTTTCACAGTAGATCTTTTCACTGTTCGTCTAACCCTAAACCCTAAACCGTAAGTAATTCTTGCGTGGACTCGATCTAACGTAAATAAGCGTAAATCTAAATAAACGTAAATCTAACTAAAAATAAACCTAAATCTAATTTAACGTAAGTCTACATCTAACCTAATCTTTAACGTATTTTGGGATAGTTTCCTACGACGTTAAAACTCTCTTCTTCTTGTGTGTGTGTGTGTGTGTGGGTAAACCTAAATAAACCTAAGTCTAATCTAATATAACATAAATCTAAATCTAACGTAAATTATGTTATATTAAAAACAAAGAACTAAACTAACAGGGATTATAAGAACCTTAAAACTGATTTAACACATAATTTTTCACATAACTCGGCAAGAGTTGGCATTCTCATCACTAAAGATGTGAGAGTTAACTTCCGGCGGTGACGCTGCCTCATCTCCATCCACATCTGACGACATCAATTGGCCCTTTAGACCGTTCTTGCTCTTGTTACTAACTTTGAAGTTGCTGTTGAATGACTAGAGGTTGTCTAGATGGTCATTGTGTCGGGGATGTAGTGACTCTTGCCGCCCTGAAGATCCACCTTCTTCCCTATCTTTTGAAGACATTTCACCAGTACTTTTGGATCGACGGAGCCCACCATGAGTGAAGGCAGCAATACCCTATATTCCATTGAGGGCTTTCTTCACCCGCTTCATGCAGGCATCGCAGTCTATGGAGACCTAAATCTAATATAATATAACGTAAATCTAAATCTAGCGTAAATAAACGTAAATCTAGTTAAAAATAAACCTAAATCTAATTTAATGTAAGTCTACATATAACCTAATCTTTAACGTCTTTTAAGATAGTTTCCTACGACGTTATAACTCTCTTCTTCTTGTGTGTGTGCGCGTGTGTGGATGTGTGTGCCAATAAAAAGAGATAAATGGTATAACCTTTCTATCACCCATGCCAAGTATGATAGATTGATTATGCCATTTCCCTCTTGAATAATAGGTCTTGAGTTCAACTCCTCGTCGGCTAGATCTTTAGGTCTTTTAATTTTAATTAGTTTCCTACGACGTTAAATTAGTTTCTCTCTCTTTCTCTCTTAATGTGTGTGCGGTTTTTTGGATCGTATGCATGTTTTCTCTCTCTTTTCCTCTCTCAATGTGTGCGTTTTTTGTTTATGCATGTTCTCTCTCTCTTTTCCTCTCTCAATGCGTGCGTTTTTTGTTTATGCATGCTCTCTCTCTCTTTTCCTCTCTCAATGTGTGTGTGCATTCCTTGTTTATGTATGTGTGTGTGCGTTTTTGTTTATGTTTGTACTCTCTCTCTCTCTCTCTCTCTCTCTCTCTCTTTCAAAAACACTATGTGTGTGTGTGAGAGAGAGAGAGAGAGGGAGAGAGAAAGAGGGGAAGGGAACATGAGAATGAGGAGAGGGAAGGAGCATACCTGGCTCTCCTTCCTCTCCTCGTGTGTGTGTGTGTGTGTGGAGAAGAAAAAGAGAGAGAGAGAGAGAGAGAGAGAGAGAGAGGGAGAGCGTTACCTGCTCCTTGCTTGAGGGCGCTGAAAAACTCAGATCTGAGATCTGAGTTTTTGGGCGCGCTCGGTTATTTTTTTAGCCCAGCCGGCGTCGCTATGAGCGTCACAAATTAACAAAGAAATTTGCGACGCTCATAGCGACGCCGGGATTTTTTTTTTTGAGCGTCGCTTTGTGAGCGTCGCTAATATGAATAGCCTCTTGTAGTGAAAAGCAGAAAGTGAAAGGATCGTAGACACCTACAAACATCTGTTATGAAGGTAGGGATGAGTGTCAAATCACTAGAATGAAAAATATGAATCTTATTAATACAAAAAACACATGGTAATGAGAGTTATTAAAGCTAGTCATCACACAAAGTAATATTTATCAACAATAAATGCTTATATTGTAAGTCCGTGCTTATTAGTGTGTCCATGAATAAATTCCTTGGATACCTGCAATACTACAGAAGTGCTGCACTCACTACTTAATGAAAAGAATTAATCGCAATGTGTTAGCATTCGCTGCGCATTGTTTATGTTTAGTTTTAAAAAATCAATTAAGAGAAAGAAAATTACGGTTGAGCACAAATGAATAATCCCTGCTAATAGAAACTTAATTGCCTAGAGCATAGATGTAATGTGGTACTAGCTACCCCTAAGTAGGGATTGGTAATGTGTGTTTGGGTTGTGTGAGGTCGTAATATAACGTCAAGATTGTCCAATGTTTGAGTATGTGTAGTGAGCCGCAATGTGAGGTCATTGCCATAAGCAATTTGAAGTTGTGCGGACAGACTAACTACGCATAAGCAGTTAGTTGTATTGTCTTATGGATTATAGATTATATATATATATATATATATATATATATTTGTTAATATCAACAAGGCATTCCTCTTCATCTTGCAAACTATTAGGTCAGTACACAGTGGTGTAGTAGCCACTATTGTTCAATGTATTGAAGGTGGGCTTGTGCATGCCAGAGCCATAGTAAGAAAAAAGGGGCGGGAGCACTGCTCTGGAGGTGTCAGATGCAGTAGATGAGGGGGAAAGAGCGAGAAATGAAATAAAATATTACATTAAATGCCTTCAAAGGCAAAAATTACATTTTGAGTGAAAACTGATGCAATCAGCATGAATCTAATCCAAAGTTTGGGTACAGACTTAAAAGTAAAACCCTAAAAGCATGATACTAATATTGTCATCATCGTCGTCGATTCCCGTGGATGCCCGTCAGTGGACGTTTATATGAGAAAGTAATGCAACGGTCACCATATAGCTTTGTCAATGTCCCCTGCGGTAAGGAATTGTAGTGGGAGGGTGGAATAAAATGATATGTTATATAAAACGCCGGCAAAAAGGCCTATGGGAATTGGGAATAAACTCATACAATCCTTTTAGATCTAAGCCAATGCCTGAGTACAAAATAAAATGAAAAACAATATTTAAAGACTGAGTTATTATTTTATTTTATTTTTTTAAGAGAAAAAAAATCATCATCAGTAGTCGTGACTCGAGGATGCACTGCATCAAGTGTCGCCTGAAAAAGTATTGTAGAGGGTGTTGCAGCGGCGTCGTCAATGCCTGCTTCTGTAAGCAGTCGAACTTGAAGGGGGGGAAAAGAGAGGAAGTGTGATGGGGTTTGTCATAGCGCGAAAGAGATAGAGAGAGGTAGTGAGTTGAGCCAAGCTGCCACGTCAAAAGCTTCCGCCATGAGCTGCAAACTTAGCACTGCTGACCTTTGTTTGCTAACTCCATGCCTGCTGCTTCTCATCAACTAGCCGCATCACCGCTGCCTGTTCCAATCCATCTTACGAAACGATCCACCACAATCTTTCTGCTCTCGAACTTGCTCCTCTGTGTGTGTGTTGGGGATGCCTGGACCCACAACTGCCATGCTTGGGGTAGGTTGGGTGTGTGCGTAGAGCTGCTGGTGTGGTGCCAGTTAAGGACAAAGAAAGATTCGTGATATTGACAAGCTGCCGGGCCTTGAGAGGCTGCAAAATGCATGCGAGAGGTGGTTGAACTGTGTGCTAGTAGGCAAGTGAAGAAAAAAAATTAAGATGAAATTTTGGAGAAGCTAGAGTTGCCTGCCAGTCACTACAGGAGAGGGAGAGAGAAATCTGGTTTGCCACGAGAGAGAGAGAAAAGAAATAGGTCGCCGCTGCATGGGGGTGGTTGGTGGGTCTGTGGAGACCATACGCTGAGAGAAAAAGGAGAGAAGTCGACTGAAAATAGAGAGAGAGAGAGAGAGAGAGAGAGAGAGAGAGAGAGAGAGAGAGAGAGAGAGAGAGAGAGAGAGAGAGAGAGAGAGAGAGAGAGAGAGAGAGAGAGAGAGAGAGAGAGAGAGAGAGAGAGAGAGATGGTTGGTGGCGGTTCTGAGAAGGTAAGAGATGAGCATTGCACGCATGTCAATTAGGTGGTGGTAAGTGGATGGCGACTGGAGTAAAAGAGAGAGAACAGCAGCAGTAAACGGAGTCGTACTTTTTTTTTTGTGTCCGTTGCATGGTCATTCAAAGGAGGAGAAAAGGTGGCAGTTTGTGGATGTGCGGGTGCCTGTCAGTTACCGATGAGGAGGAGAGAGATAGATAACTGCATGAGAACGCATGAGAGAGAGAGAGAGTTTCGAGTGGTCTATGGTCTGCATGCTTTATAGGTGAACAAGCGAGAGGTGGATGGCTGGGAAGCTAAAGAGGTGTGGCTGGGAAACTGCGAGAGAAAGAGAGAGAGAGAGTTGATAGTTGATAAGAGAGAGAGAGAGAGAGAGCGAGTTTACTTGTGTGGATAGGGTCTACAGACGAGTTGCGGTGCATGGAAGTAGTTGAGAAACAGAGAACGAGTAGTAATCGTGGGCTGCATGCGAGTCCTGAGGTTGTGCTACTACCCCCTTCTAATGGTGGTGGATAGTTTTTACCTACAGTCCCCATCCACGAAAAGTTGCATGGCAAGCGTCTGGCACGTCATGCTCCTGTCATGCTGTGTCGTAGGGTTCCGTAAGCATGAACGTGGCATCGGCAGTAGTGCATCAAACTATGCCAATGGTGTCTGGTGGCTTGTGTATCAGCACATACAGGCTGTGTAAAGCGCCACAGTCTTCGGCACTGAGTATGCCCGACACAAGCAAGCTATGGAACAAAATTTACAGCTCTTTTTATTTAAAAAAAAAAGAACTTAGTGGGATGGTTTCGTACAACGTTATTGTTCTCCTTTTGCAATGAACGATGGGGTTTCTCTTTTGGCCGACTATGATAGGTCTATTATCGCAGTAGCAGGTGTTAAATTCTAGTCCAGGTCTTTGTAGGTCGTTCTAACGGTGTTAAAGTTTCTGGAAGTTTTTTTTATTTTTTTATTTTTTATTTTAATTTCCTTTACCATACTTACTAAAAATTTTGAAGCTTCATCTTCGTCTTTTGAAGTGCTCTTCTGAACCTTATGCAACCGCAGGTGCACCTTATCACTCTTTTGTTTTTTTTTGTTTTTTTTAATAAGACAGCTATATCTATATTTATCATATTGATCGTGATTATTGATCTATGTAATATATGTATTAACACTATATAAACTACACTCATGGTATAAATAGATAATCAGAGATCTTTTACTAATTACCAAATAAAGAGATAAGCGATAAGTGGTAAAGTCAAGGATGCAGAAATTAAATAGAATAGAAAAATAAAATGGGTAAATGCACTTATCTTTACTTCATCATCGCATAGATCTTAACTCGGATGCCAATTGTGAAATCTCCTTGATTAATCCATACCAAGAACATAGCTCTAGGCTCTGATACCACTGCTACAAATGGAAACGTCACGGGCCCTACAAAATAGCAAAAACAATATACTCCAAGCCATGAAACGAACAAATCTGCATACCTCGAATCACACAAAGCATAATCCAAGTTGTACACGAGCAGGGAGAGGAAGAGAGCGTGATAGAACGAGAGAGCACGTGCAGGCACACCTCCTAGAGCGGAGTGCTACGCCGGCATGGCAAGAGAGAGGAGGGGAGAGGAGAGAAGAAGTACACAGACACTGGGTGCAATCTCCCCCCGTGCAAGAGTGACCATTTTCCTCTTGCACGTATTTGTTTTATAGATTTCTTGAATGGTCAAATTGGTTACAAACTGGCCGGCCGTTCATAAATGGCCAAAGCTCATAAAGAGCACTTGAATAATAAAATGTACATAAAATATGATATACTTTTGCAATAGCCTAGCTCGGTCAAGCCTTTTCCACCTGTCTCACAGCTGCAACAAATAATAAGATATCAATTCCATAACAGTTAGTAGTTGCATCTCATCGAGTTCACTTCATTAGGAATGACACCCTAGTGAGTTTCCATGCCTCATCCTGGTCGCTTCCCTTGTATTGATATTTTATGTTGATGCATGAGAGCTATGCTTTGACGTCCGTCGTGGCGACCCGCAAACACTCTCACCATCTTTGAAGGTGTGTGAGGTCTTGGGTTTGAGATCGTTAGGGAATTGATGTTGTGTTTTAAAGTGTTTGCTAGTGCTTGAAGCTTCCATCTTCTTTGCACTAGCTAGTTATTGAAGGAACACGAAGGATTGTATTGTAAAATGTCTCCCTTGATGGGGGAAACCTATAATACAAATCCTTTTGGAGGGGGGGTGGCTCCATATACATCCGGTCCTCAACTGTTGTCAATAGCTTAATTTCTCTCTCTTTTGAAGTATTATTCATGCCTATCTAACTAGGTGTTGTGCTTTTTGTTGCTCTCTCCATCGAAGCACTCTTGCTATGCTCATTAGGAATCTATTCTAATGAAATGCTCACTATGTCTATGCTATTTTCTGCTACACACAAGTTACTAGGCCATTAAATGTTACATTGGTATCAGAGTACAAGGTTTCTCTTTTCTTACTCAAGAAGGGAGGTCCTCAAGCTATCTATAAATGGTTGGTATTATTAATTGCAATTGAGTAAGTAGAATAGGGATTTTTCAGCCTTACAGTGCGCTTGCCTTCGTGCATATAACGTGGCATCACCATCGAGAGCTATGGTCTTAATAGTGGAGTCCTAGGGGGCTTGTAACCATTATTTATCTATAAGAAGCTTGCCAGGAGCTGGTACTATTTTGGTGTTGAAAGACCCTCTCTTCTATTCCTTGCAATTATTGATATTCGAGCCAGGGGTACATTAGCTTGAGTGCTTTTCTAAAGGGGTAAAGAGGAGCAGCAACTAGGGCTTGAAGTGCCAAAGTACACCTAAAAATATTACACCTAAAGAAAATTGTTAGAATGGATGGCAATAGTAAAGAGAGTGAATTAATGTTGATAACTTTGATTTTGCTAATGAGCAGGCTACTAATGATGACCCTATGCTTGTTAACTACCTTGTTTCGAGACTTCAATAAGCCATGGGCAATCCATCCCTCCAAAGTGAAGTGCAACCGCAGCTTCGTGCTCATGGGATTCTCCAAACTCTCCACCATGACAAGAGAGTACCTAGGAAGCCTCCTTGTGAGACTTCCAAAAGAGGCCTCTCTCTGATTCAGAAAGAAGATGAGGATCCATACGAAGGGCTCAAAAATTTTCTCCTTGATGACGCATTTCCTTCTCAAATGAGAACTCAAGAGCCCCCACCAAAGGATCGTGAAAGAAGCGAGTCTCTTGCCACCTCGGCGTAGATGGCTCCATGAAGACAGCGGGCAAAACGCTCTCCATCACCTCCTAAACGGAGAAGACCAAAGCACACTTCTCCACACCATAATTCAAAAAGGGATGATAGAAAGCAAGAGAAGAAAAAGGCGTGAAATAGGTCACCCTCTTCTCCATCTTCTTCATCCTCTTCCTCTTATGAAGAAAGTAATGGTATAGACAAGGAGGAACAAGGGAAGAAAAAGGCGAGAAAGAGGCCACCCTCTTCTTCATCTTCCTCAAATTCTTCATCTTCTGAAGAAAGCGATGGTGTAACTTTTGAACCATAAAAAAGAAGAGGCCATAGAAAATCCTATGCCACGTGGAAGAGATCATCCAAGCTCAAGAATTTCAAAGAGGGAGAAAAGAGCATCTCTTTCCTTACCTACAATGGAACCTTTGGTGCTACAGACAAAGTCTTGGCTTTCATCCAACAATTTGATGCGGCGTTCGGAGATGAGGGTTTCACGGAGTCCTCTAAGCTATGCCACATAGCTATGCACTTTCAAAAGTCCGCCACGCAATGGTGGTCTAGTCTACGGGCAAACGGTGAAGCCCCACGAACATGGAAAGCTTTAAGAGCTTCCATCATGAAGCAGTTTTTGGCTACCGATGTCCACCAAATGGTGAATCTTGAAGCTGTCTCCCTACAAATCCATTCACAAATATGTAGACAAGTTTTGGGACTTACATCTCAAAGCCACTGGCTTCAAAAAGATGGATTTTGGAGAGCGAAAACAAAAATTTTGTGCGGGCTTAACTGAAGAAATGGTGGAGTATGTCAACTCCCAAAGGCCACGCACCGTTTTTGCGGTCATACACCATACTATGGTGGCTTCACGAATCAATTTCTAAACAGGAGATGAGAGAAATCCTAAGCCCACGGAAAACAAGGGTTCTAATGAGCCTAAGGGGAAGGACAATGTCCAAAAGTCTCCTAAGGGCAATTCCAATAACAACAAAGCTAAGGAGAAGGGAGTTTACAAAGGCAAAAACAAAATCTCTCCTAAAGAGCTTGAACGTTATCGCAAGGATAATCGTTGTTTCAAATGCGGCGAGCAAGGGCATGTGTACCGTGCTTGCACCCAAAAGAACACCAGCCCCATGAGCCTCCTAGAGCTACCTTGGTTGAAATCCAAGAAGAGGAAGCTCACCACAAAGGATCTCCTCTATTCCATGCTTGGGGAAAGGTAAGGGAACATGATTCTTTTATTCTCTTTGACCTTGGTTCTACTCACAATTTCATATCCACAGAGTTGGCCATCAAGCTAGACATCCAAGCCTATGAGATGGGAGATGTCCTACCCGCCGACTGTGCTTTCAAGGGGCAAGACGCTTCAATCACTCCCTTAATTGAGAAATTGAGGCTCCATGTCCAAAGCTCTGTGGACAAAGAGGACTTCTTTATCTCTCCTCTCAAGCACGAGGATGTTATCCTAGGGGCACCATGGTTTGATCTCATGGCTGCCAATGTTAAATTCCCTGAGAGGAAAATCTACCTTAGGTTCAGAGAAAAGATATGTACATAGATGCTAAGGAGTTGGGTAACACCATACCCATTGTACATATGCAAGCTTTCAATAAGTGAATAAAGAGCTCTATTTCTATGTACATGATTTTTGTTAAAGATTCTCAAAATGAACCTAATGCTTTAGCAAAAGAAAATATAAAGAATCACAAGGAATTAGAGTTATCCAATTTTCTCAAGGGGTTTCAAGATGTTTTTATTGACGACATCCCTTGTAAACTACCTCCTAAACGAGGCAATGATGACCATGCAATTGAACTTCTTCCAGGAAGTTCACTGCCTAATAAAACTCCTTATAGAGTTTCTCATGCTCAACAAGAGGAGATTATGTGGCAAGTGCATGAGTTAGTTGAGAAGGGCATGGTTAGGCCTAGATCATCTCCATTTTGTTCACCCGTGCTACTAGTGAAAAATAAAGATGGGACATATCGTATGTGTGTCGAGTATAGAGCACTAAATAGGATCACTAGCAAAAATAGGTTTCCCGTTCCATGGGTAGAAGACCTATTTGATAAGCTACAAGGGTAGACCGACTTTAGTAGAATTGACCTAAAAAGTGGCTACCATCAAATAAGGATAGTTGATCAAGACATTGTAAAGACCGCATTTTGCACTACGTTTGGTCTTTACAAATATATAGTCATGCCTTTTGGCTTGACCAATGGACTAGCCACATTCAACTACTTAATGGAGAAGCTATTCAGGCCTCACCGAACCTTTACTGGAGTGTTCTTTGATGATATTATCATCTAATCTAATTCACTAGACGAACACAAGCAACATCTCAAGGTAATATTTCAAGTCTTAAGAGAGAATAAACTTTATGTTAATCGAAAGAAAAGTGAGTTTTTCTTACAAGAGATTCAGTATTCATGTCACATTATCTATCAAGATGGCATCCAAATGGATCCATCAAAGTTAGAGGTAATAAAAGGATGGCCTAAACCAGGAATCTTCATGAACTAAGAAGCTTTATATGTATGTGTGCATACTATAGATGGTTCATAGAATAGCAGGACCATTACATGACCTAACAAAGAAAAACATTAGGTATACATGGTTTGCCAAGGAGAACAATGCTTTCGAAAAGCTTATCTCTCAACCTGTGCTTACACTGTCGGATCTCTCAAAAGCCATTTGAGGTCCAATGTGATGCTTGTGGTGGTTGCCTTGGAGCTGTTTTGCTCCAAAAAGGGCACGCCATAGCTTTTGAAAGTCGAAGGCTCGACCCTGTTGAGCAAGCTCTAGGCATATATGAAAAGGAACTCTTTGCAGTCCTACATGCCTTACTCATGGAAGCACTATCTATTGGGGACTCCTTTCATTCTGCCGACGGATCACCAAAGTCTTAAGTACTTCATGATGCAGACAAAGCTCTCCGACAAACAAATAAGGTGGACAAATTTCCTTTTGCAATTTTATTTTCATATTGTTCACATTGCTGGCAAGCATAATCAAGTAGCCATTGCTCACATTTCCCGGTGGGGATAATTATATATAGTAAACAATTTGCTAACCACGGTCTTTTAGCTAGGAAAATCCTTGGGGAGTGTATCCGAGTGTCGGGTATAGTCATCTCCTTGTGAATTGACCTAAGGTTACAGAGTCACAGGTCCTTTTTTTGGGCCGAACGTGATTCTTAATTCGGTAACCACTTCTAAATTTTTTTAATTTGTTTACCGACATAAAGGTATGAAACCAAAACAACTGAAAACTTGGAGAATCATGCTCATTGCGAAGAAGCCATTGGTCCAAATGAGGGCTGTAATTGGTTTTAGAAGATGAGCATATGTAAATGACGAGTCGATAGTCAAGGGTCGATGTCCTATACTAGTGTACCAGGCATATAAAGATCCTTGAAGTCTTGCATTTGAGTTGATTTACACTTGTCACTCCACAATATAAGAGCTATAATCCTTGATTGTGTTAAAATAGCTTTTATGTATTGAATTGGTTGCATGGGTGGGCTGCAATCCTTCACTAGGTACAAGTAGTCCTCAATTGAGTGATTATATTGAAGATTTATTTGCATTAGTTCATGCATTGGTTTATACAGAGAGTGCATTATGTATTATGATAGATTATTAGTGCATGAAATGACCAATCATATATTTTATTGCTTTTGTTCGTTTTTTTTTGTAGCGATTGAAATTAGATGTGTCTTATTGTTTGCAAATCAAAGTGGACATATAAATAATCATTATAATAATAATTGCATAGACAGATTCATAGCATTGTTATAGTTATTATGCCATGCATAGACTACATTGCAATGTGTATGGTTGCTCACAATATAGGCGATAGATATGTGGATTGACTAGCGTGCATTGAAAATCTCATATTGTGCATCATGGTTACTTTCATATTGAATGGTTTTTAAATTTTAATATATATTAAAAATAAGAAAAATGTTTCAAAAATTGAATATCTGGTTCTTTTGTCTTCAGTTTTAATTTAAAAGCAATGGAGCAAAATGTGGGCACAAGTGGTACAAAGAAGCCAAAGAATAAAAAAGCTCTTGGCAAAGAGTGGGATTATGCTCACAACATATGCGGCCGATATATGGAGTGGCAGTGTCAATTTTGTCACACAACAAAATCAGGCGGTGCATCACGTATTAGGGATCATTTTCTGGGTAGCGCTAAAAAGCGTTGTAAGAAATGTGAACATCCTCAGGCACCTGTAGGTTGCAAAGCGTTTGAGAGAAGAGCTCGCCAAAAAGGGTGGCAAGAGACAACAGATATACAGATCTGTGGCTTCGAGTCAAGAGTTCCCAGAGCCAAATATCAACTCCGCAAATCATGTAGTGCGCCAACTAACCTTGGAGAACAACCTGTGCAAGGAGAGGAAATTCCAGGCAGTGTTCCTTTTAAACGTCACAATGAAGGTGGACTTTGTCAAATGCGTCAAAAATCATTACATCAAAGCTTTCGAGTGCAGTCTCTAGAAGAAGCACAAACTGCACTCACCAAAGCAATATTATTTACTGGAAGTGCTTTGGTCATGGTAGACAACAATCATTGGAAGGCTGCTTGGAAGAAAATCGGTGAGTTTGGTCCAGGATTTTTAGCTCCTTCTTATCTCATGATAAGAAATGTTTTCTTGGACAAATGTTACATCGAAGTCGAAGAGCGTGTTAGCAAAATAATACTTGGGAATATTTTGCTTTCAGGATGTACGATTGTGAGTGATGGCTAGTCAAATGTTCAGAGAAGATCGCTGATCATTATAATGCTGGTTTGTTCAAGGGGAGAAACGTTTATAAAGGCGATTGATAGTTCTGGTGCTAAAAGTGGCAAATACATTTCTGAGGTCTTGATTAATGTAATTAAAGAAATTGGTGCTGAACATATCGTTCATGTAGTCATGGACAACGCAAAGAATTGTAAAAACACCAGTAAATTAATAAAGAAGTTCTTTCTACATATTTTTGCCAATGGTTGTAATACGCAAAGCTTAAACTTGGTGCTGAAAGATTGGTACACTAGCAAAGAAACCACATGGTTCCCCAAAATATTTAATACAGCACGTCAGGTTGTGAAATTTATCTTGAAACGACAAAAAGTGCTCGATTTGTATAGGATGCGCATGTCACTGATGTTGAAATTTCTTGCTGAAACTCGGTTCTGCACATACTTTTATACCTTGGAATCAGTTCTCCATAATAAATGCGTTGTGATTGACACATTCAATTGCGCGGCCTTTGATGAATGGGAGCTGGAGCCAAAAGAAAAAGTGAAAGATAAAATTACATGTCTACGTGGCAATGTAAACAAAATTGCTTGGTGGACGAGTGTAATGGATGCATACCATGTAATGATGCCCATTATATTCGCGATCCGCAATCTTGATCAAAGGGTGCCAAACTTGGGCAAAGTGTGGATGCCATGGTGGTCAGTCCAACAGAGTTTTGAAAATCCTGAAGAGCTGAAAGAATCTGTAGTAGAGAAGGAGTGGCGATTATCATTCTCTGGCAAACAACAAATTTTTTTGGCTAAGTATTTTCATGCAAGGTGGAAGAGCGCTCATAGTCCACTCCATAGCGTTGCTTACATGCTTGATCCAGAGTATTGGAATTTATAGCTGATGTCCAGTACAGAGGTGGTAAGCCATTTCTATCGTGTGGTTAACACGTTCTACTCCAACGTTTAGGACCGAATTGATTGCATTAAAGAAATGAGTGCATTTAGATTAAAAGAAGGTCCTTTTGCAAATGATTTTGTACAGGTAATGGCAAAAGAGCAACCTGAATGGAAGTGGTGGATGATGAAAGGTGGAGAGCATTACTCTACCTTACGTTCCCTTGCAATGAAAGTACTCGCACAATGTGCAGCAAACTCAAGTTCAAAGAGAAATTGGAGTATGTACAAGTATGTTCATAGCACTATTCGCAACAGACTATTAGCAGACAGAGCAGAAAAAATAGTGTATATGTTTTGCAACGAAAAGATATTGAATCACATCGAAAGTGCTGGCTACAAGGAGGAAATGCCAACCTGGTTGTATGATTGTCAAAATGAAGATGAAGAAGAGTTGAATGTTGGTGTATCTCAATGCACTATAGATGAAATAGAAGAGAATTTGATAATAGATGTGGAGGTTGAATTACAAGGAGAACCACAACACTCAGACTTAGAACCAGATAACAACTCAACATATTCAATATAGCTTGAGAGTAGAACGAGTAAATGTCAAAAACCATTGTAAAAGACCTTGTATTCAAATGTGTTTTGAGTAATTACAATGCCTCTTATTTGCGATAGTACATAGTTTGTCGATCTCAATTGTGTTGCCCTGAAGTAGCATCTTGCTCATCAAACAAATTTCTAATTGTGCTAGGGGTATCTTGGCATGCTTGCTTGAATTTATATTCGTTTGCCATGCCAAACATAATATATATTCCTTGTGGAATATCTTGTGACCAGATTGCGCATCGACTACTATTTTGCATTAAACGAATAAGACAAATTAAATGATAATAATGACCACATGTCAATGTATAATATCCACTCCATCCATCAAAATTCTTGTAGCAAACTGGACATTGGGAAGATGAGGATGCATCTGAAGTAGACGAGGGGACCAAATCCTGATACATGACAAGGTGGCTGATGTGTGTCTCTTGTACATGCGTTGGATTCACTCGCTGTGTCAGATTTTGAACGTCCTGACTTTAGCAGTGAATGCTTTTCTCCATCCGGACTTGTAAGGGTTGGGGTGTCTGGGTGGCTATAGAAATCCGTGTTATTTCTACATCTTTCTCTTCCAAATGTATCATGTAAATATTCTTATCTCTTTTTAATTGTAGGTTGGCACCTTCCACTATCAATGCCTACTCATCTCGGGTGAAAGTGACACAACTCTCCCTTAAATTATGAGTGGCAACAATTGTCTCCTTTGACGAGAAGTCTACCTGTCACTGTTGCACAAAGTGAACATATAACATTATTGTAAAATATAGTGCACAATTTGCACTGCGCATGGGATGGCCATAAACCTCCAAATAAATCCTCTTAGCATTTTCTTTGATCGCATCATGGTTGCACTTTGAACCTTCCATCTTCCTTTCTTGACCTTTGTGTCCTTACATGGCCATATTGTCTTGATCATGTCCTTTGTCACTTCTTTATTGATATCTTTTCATTGCACGTAGTTTGGATTTGCCCACTTTGAGAGTCGTCAAGCAGTACACGTTGCTTGTTGTGTCGACATGCCGTGTGCCATAGACTTCATGCACTGAAATTCATTAACAACCGCTTGTTGTTTATCATCGGGCAGTGATTGGGTGCCAATATCTTGTTCTTCATCGGCCATTTTCTCTTAGAGCTACAGCCAACAAATAGACAAATATTCAATATCATTGGCAAATATATATTCTCATGATTCAACAGTTTCACAGATGCAGAATATAGCAACTTCTCGTTCACAGCATATCAAATACAAATTCATGGTTGCAAATGACATTAACACTCTTACACTATTTTAGGTAAACCCTTAACCACCACTTGAAGACTTTAAGAAATATGCAAGGAAATATTGATAAAAATTGAAAACAATCTTCACTGAAAATTGCAATCTGTTACACGTGTAAAATGCAGATCAAACAAGTGGTTTATAAGAACTTAATTCAGATCAAATAATACATGTTAACAGTCTGGCACATTTCAACATATATTGAATTTTTAACTTATATTTTTTTCCGTGCGCACATACTAATTCAAATAAAGCACACACCGACTTAAAAACTTCAAAAACATTCAAAACATTGGAAGTATACAAATTGGACTAGCAAATTGTGTTCACATGCTTTTTTACATAGAGTTTATGTAAATGTAGCAATCAAAAAAGCGATGATAATTGATGCTCTTTAAAAGATACAGAAGATTATTTAACATGAAAATTGTGTGCATTTAGATTTTTTATAGAGAATTTATGTAAATGAAGCATTAAAAATAGCGATAATGCTTGAGAGTCCTTTAAAAAGATAAAAAAATATATTTAACATGCAATTTGTGTGCAAATACTTTTTTAAAAATAATTTATATAAATGGAACATTTAAAATAGCAATGATTGATGAATAAAGTATTCTCTTGAATATGATTAGCTAGTATATAATTTCAAATGGACAGTTAAAAACAACAAAATCAAACAATTCATACATTTTGTATATGAAATACTCTTCAGAGCCGCGTTACCGACCAAGTATTTCATATACTTAATACTTTAAAAATTTACTGCACATGCACATACAAACTATATGAAGTTCGTACGGTCGGGTTAACGACTTGAATGCCATATTTATGCAAAAACATATGCTTCTAACAAACGACACTCTATTAGCCACGTTACCGATCGAGTGCCGCCTGAATCTAAGGAAAAACAATCACTTGCATACAAACATCATATAGCCGCGTTACCGACCGAAGCTCATATGTTTTTTTGGAAAGGGGAAGGGAAGTTGACTTACCGTAAGGATACTAGATTCGCCACGTTACCGACGTAGCACCCAGATAGTAAGCCAATACTCACCACAAGGACACCATCTTCCCTGCGTCACCGAGGTGATGCCCCCGTGATAAGCACTATTCCGTAGAACAGCTTACACACACACTCCCATTGTGTGGTAAGGTACCTTATTACTACCGCGCCATACGACAAAAGGCACGCTACCACACACACTCCCATTGTGTGGTAAGGTACCTTATTACTACTGCGCCATACGACAAAAGGCACGCTACCACACAACGCATACACAAACACAACACATACCTGGATCGTGTGGTCAGGTACTTTGCTACTGCCACGCACTGCGACGCAGAGCACGCTTCCACACAACCCCCTCTCTGCCTCTCTCTCTCTCCTCTCGACATACCTGCAAAGGTGGTCTCTCTCTCTCTCTCTCTCTCTCTCTCTCTCTCTCTCTCTCTCTCTCTCTCTCTCAAGATAAAAGTAAGAAATAACACCTAGCAGGCCCGATCGAGCCCGCATATATATAATTCTACGAGCCTGGGATTTTTAGTATTCTCGGCGGGCCCACAGGGAAAATGGAAAATTTTGGTGGGCCACCGGGGAAACTGAAAAGCCTGGCGGGAATTTAGTGGGTCTGCAAGTCGCCTTAACCGGATTCTGTGTGATTATGTTTAGTATAATCATGTAAATGTGTCAATAAGACCTTGTGATCACACAAATTTTTTCGTAATTACGTAAATATTAAATCTCTGGAAGCACCTGGATTGCTTCAACCTTTGCCAATCCCTAACTCACCATGGGAGAGCTTATCCATGGATTTTATCTTTGGATTGCCCAAGTCTATCCATGGGAATATGAGAATATGGACGATAGTAGACAGGTTCAACAAACAAGCTCATTTTATACCTGTCAAAAAGACTATCAAAGCCCATCAAATGGCAACCCTCTTCATTGCACAAATCTTCAAGTACCATGGCTTGCCAATGTCCATAGTGTCAAATAGAGATCCTAGAACGACCAGCAATTTCTGGAAGGGTCTCTTTTAGAATTTAGAGACAAGGCTAAATTTCTCTTTGGCCTATCACCCACAAATGGATGGCCAAAGTGAAATAGCTAACCTAACAACTCTTGAACTACTAAAAGCCTACATAACGGAAGTAGATCAAAGGTCCCAATGGGAGAAGTACTTACCCTTAGTGGAGTATGCCTACAATAACACTATACATACTTCCACGAGAAAAGCACCTTTCGAGGTAATTGAGGGAAGATAAAGAAGTCCCTTGCTACTTAAGGTACACCGGAAGATCTTCACTGCAGATGAGTATAGCCGAGACCTACAAGAATCTTTCCAAAAGATTAAAGATGCTATCTCTTATCTCACAACAAAGGCAAAAGACTGCTCTGCTGATAAGCACATAAGAGCCCAAGCCTATAAAGAAAATGATTGGGTCTTACTTAAATTTCCCAAGGCTCGATTAAGGCACATGACGGGCAAGGACACCAAAAGTACTATGCTAAGTTAGCAAAAAGGTACTATGGTCCCTTCCAGATTCTTAGACCAATCAATGAGATGGCCTATCAACTTAAGTTGCCCAGTCATTGGCTCATACACAATGTCGACGCTTCAATAAGCCATGGGCAATCCATCCCTCCAAAGTGAAGTGCAATGGCAGCTTCGTGCTCATGGGATTCTCCAAACTCTCCACCATGACGAGAGAGTACCTAGGAATCCTCCTTGTGAGACTTCCAAAAGAGGCTTCTCTCCGATTCGGGAAGAAGAAGAGGATCCATACGAAGGGCTCAAAAATTTTCTCCTTGATGATGCAACGCCTTCTCAAAGGAGAACTCAAGAACCCCCACCAAAGGAACAATAAATAAGTGAGTCTCTTGCCACCTCGGTGGAGATCGATCCACAAAGACGGCGGGCAAAACGCTCTCCATCACCTCCTAATTGGAGAAGACCATCGTACACTTCTCCACACCATAGTTAAAAGAGGGATGATAGAAAGCAAGAGAAGAAAAAGGCGAGAAAGAGGTCACCCTCTTCTCCATCTTCGTCGTCCTCTTCCTCTTATGAAGAAAGTAATGGTGCAGACAAGGAAGAATCCCAATCCTCAAGCGAGTACTTCCGAGCGAACAAGAAACCGAGCAAGCATAAGCGGTGAAAAAGATTAGATCAAGATCTCAATACTTACTCTATAGAGTATAGTGTAGCAAAGTAACCATGTTGTATCTCAAATAGTCTCAAACAAAAAATCCATACTCTTCCTTTAATGTGTTCACACACATTAAAATAGTCTCAAACAAAAGAGCCATACTCTTCCTTTAATGTATTCACACACCCATTGATACACAGTCATATCCTTGCTTCTAAACCATCTTGTTGAGCATATTCCAAAACTCTATTTATGAAAACTTATTCTCCATGGTAAATTCACATGTTGCAATTGTCATAAGTTCGTGCACAAATAGATCAAAAGATGGTAACTCAAATGCCACATGTCAATCATAATGCATAGGTAGCTCTTGAACTTGAATGATATCCTTTGCTTTCTTGAGTGTCATGTGTAGGCTGCTTTGTGAAGGCATTTCATGTAGTATACCAACTACTCTGGAGGGACCATCGGACTATTACTAGTGTGTCCTTCATTCCAATGCCTTGTGTGCTTTCAATAGCAATGCGGACCTTCTAGAATTGACATTGGCCATGATTGAGAAGGAATATTTGTTCACCACTAGCAAGTTCATTAGCCTTTATCTTCACTTGGTCTCCCATTAGAGTTAATGGATGAAAATTGAATGCATTAGTTATTTCATGATGTTGTATCACAAAAGAGATAGAAAGTGCATAGATGCTATCGTCAAACATAAGAACACCCTTGTGGCCACATTGTCGTCCATAAATGGCTATGTGCCTAGTAATGGTTGACTGCAGGATGAGAAATTTCAAACTCCAAGAAAATCTTTCCGAGCAATCATAAAAAAGAGCAAAACCCCACAAGATACATAGAACTTAAATCATAATAAAAACATTTAGCATCAAATTACATATTACAATCTATCTATCATCGTCTTTAAACTTCTAAAGAATTCCTTATGGAGACTTTAATCATCCACCCTTATATCAACTCCTTGATTATCCAAGGTCATATATAAGATCCCTCTTGTGAATCACAGCTTGTAGTCATCAATATTAAAGCCATGGTAGATGCTTGGACAAGTAAAAGTGTGTGCGTGTGTGTGTGCACATGCAATGTAGTAGAGGGGGGAGGAGGGTTCTTCAATACATAAGATTATGGCAAGTGCTTCTAGGGAAGTTATAGAAGAAGTAGATTTAATAGATCATATTGGTAGGTTGGAGCCAATATGAACAATGTGTATTTGCAATCTTTGGTGCTAGATTGTACCCTATTGAAATTGGAGATAAATTTTTTTGGGCAAGTGACTCCATTTTTTCTATCTCGCAAAAAATATCTTTTAGCGTATATTCATGACACTTGAGAAACAAAGAGGAAAAAGAAAATATCATCCACATGACATACTTGAAAAGAATAGTTTTCATAGACTACGGACTCTTTTAGAGTTTTCATGGTGAGTTGCAAAAGAAGAGGCCCCAATCACGAGGACTTTGTGGCCAAGGACGGGAGAGGTGATGAAGATCACAAGTTACTATCAACATGAACGATAATCACCACTTGCATGCAATCTTTCAGCGAGAACAAAGATGAAGAGTTTGGGTGGGTGTGTGTCTGAGAGAGAGAGAGAGAGAGAGAGAGAGAGAGAGAGAGAGAGAGAGAGAGAGAGAGAGAGAGAGAGAGAGAGAGGTTCATCTTCCACAGTTGCGGGATCACAGTTGAGGAATATCTTCTCAAAAACCAGCCTTTGTAGTTGCGCGTCAAAATTGACTTTGATGCGCCGATGCCCTTCTTGAGCAATCACTACCTCCACCTTCTTCTAGAGTTCCACAAAAGTGGGCCTTACTCCGCCACTGGGCAGCGAGCTCTGCATGGAAGGGGTGTGCATGCTCTCAATCAATGTATCCAATTACTCTCTCTCTCTCTCTCTCTCTCTCTCTCTCTCTCTCTTTCTTTCTCTCTCTCAGACTCAGCGCTGCCTCTATAAGTCACTAACAATGTTCGAAAAAAACTTAGGTTAAGTGTAACCCCACCTACAAATTTTGAGATTTTGCCTCTAAATTTTACAGTTGAAGGTGAGAAAACCTCCAAAATTTGAAAAACAATTTATTGTAAATTGGCATAAAAACCTTTAGGTTTAGTCAGTTTACCTCTATTGTTTCTAACATGTAGGTTGACAAGTTTTTGGCAAAAAGTTTTTTTGAAGCAGTAGTCATTCACTCTCAGCACCGAGTTTACTGAATTTTCAGTGTCATGTCTCTTGTTCACTCGCAGGGCTTCTCTCTGTCACGCACTCTCAGAGTCTCAGAAGCAAGTTAGACTCTCTCTCTCTCTCTCTCTCTCTCTCTCTCTCTCTCTCTCTCTCTCTCTCTCTCTCTCTCTCTCTCTCTCTCTCTCTCTCTCTCTCTATTTTTTTTCAAAAAAACTTTAGAAAGACATTTCCAAAACTTCAGATGCAAGCCCGTCCAAAAATCTAATTGCTGCATTGAGAATGGACTGGAACAATATGTCTTCTTGCTCACTTTGCTCAAAGCTTCCCAACCCTTCGAAGTCAAGAAGCACATACAAACAGTCTGACTCACATCTTACAGTCATCCACACACCATCCAGTAGGCTACCAGAAAGATGGTTAAGAAGGCAGGACTTGCCACTGCTCTGTTTACCCATGGAGGATATTACTTTGACCTCTCCTTTCCATCCAACCAAAATGATATCAATATAGGGCCAAAGTGCAACAGGGATGCCAATGAAACTGCATCTCAGAAGGTTGAATGTGATGGGATTTGTAGGCCATTGACCATTGGTTGTTTTTTGCTCGGGTAATCTGTAGTGGCACCAGACACAGCAGCCTTTGCATCCATCTGCCCAATAGGCCACTCTCACTGGGAATCCTTAATGTCAGAAACTGCTCAAGATAGGATCTGTTCTGAATCGTTTGAATTAACTCCTATATTTTCAGTATATCGAACACTTTACCCTTCTTTTCAAGCTTTCAAAGAGAGAGTGCAATAAGTTATTCGCAGTTCTAATTCTTGGCTTTGTGATCCTCCCAGCGGGGGCAAGAAGGGTGCAGCAGGACATAGAAACAAAGTTCTCTCTATGTGGAGCAAAGTGGAGGATTCACTGCAAGCTAGGAGGGAGAAAGGAAGCAAACAGGTGTGTGTGTGTGTGTGCACGCGAGAGAGAGAGAGAGAGAGAGAGAGAGAGAGAGAGAGAGAGAGAGAGAGAAGAGAGAGAGAGAAGAGAGAGAGAGAGAGAGAGAGAGAGAGAGAGAGAGAGAGAGAGAGAGAGAGAGAGAGAGAGAGAGAGAGAGAGAATTGATACTGTAGCGCCCTCTACCTGGACTGCCTGGATCTCTCTCTCTCTCTCTCTCTCTCTCTCTCTGTCTTTCCCCCCGTGAGCAGGCAGTCCAGGTAGAGGGCGCTACAGTATCAATTCTCTCTCTCTCTCTCTCTCTCTCTCTCTCTCTCTCTCTCTCTTTGTATGCACAATCCATCATTTGCACAACCCTTCAGGGTCAAATGGAAAGCCTTGAGCTCCCCCTTGCATGTTGTGAACTCCACCTTGATAAAAAATAAAGCAACCTGACTGCCATAAGCCATAATTCTTAGGCTATATTGGTCACGAGGCTTAATTATCATTTGTAGATAACTAAGCCAACTATGCCCAGACACAGCATTAAAGCAACCTGACTGCCATATGCCATAACTATTAGGCTATGGTCACGCGAGGCTTAATTATCATTTGTAGTTAACTAAGCCAACTATGCCTAGACACAACATTAAATGAATAGTAAGCCTCTTGCATGGTCACGAGAGGCTTAGTTATTCATTCATCCTCCCAACTAAGCCTTGGTCTTCACAACTATGCCATTGACATAGTTGCAAAGGGTTGACATAGTTATTCAATTAATGCTTTTTTTTGTGTGTGACAAAAAATAAGGCTTAGTTATTTGTTCAGATAACTGATAACTAAGCCTCGCGTGACCATAGCCTTACTCATCAAACAATAAAGCAACCTGCTCGCCATAAGCTACTCATCTGCACACATCATCTTCTCTTTGCTTCGTGGTCAAATGGATTTCCTCAACCCTTGCTACCGACCAGCCTGTAGCTTACGACCCATTACAGCAGCGTCCCTTCCGACCACTCTCCTATCGACCCCTCAAAACCTGCAGGAGCTTTACCCCTTAAAGCCTGCCACAATAATTATGCTTTCTTTATCCTGCGGTTGCCGCCCACCTCAGGCCTTTTTTGCTCCCGAAGGCAAGGCTCCTCAGCCCCTCCTCTTTCTACGTCCTCTCCTTCTCCTGGAGCTCGCGGCCTCGCCTACGTCACCAGCCGGAGGCCAAGAGCACTCCTGCACTGATCAGGCTCCCATGCAGCCAGCGGATTGCGCCATCAAGTAACACTCCTTTTCTTGATCACGGCCCGACTCACCACCAGCGACCCCTTCTCCTCGTTGCACTCAACCCTCCTCTCTTCTCTGCTCTCCGCTCCTTTAACTTGATCTCGCGACTCCAGTTTTTAGCAGCACTTCCATGCCGTTAACGCCATCGTGCTCTTTGAGAGAGTTGAGTTTTTGGAGTTTTTTTTTTGTGAGAGAGAGACTCTCTTAGCAAATGTGACTCACGAGCAGGCATGGCGAAGCATCATTCTGATCTGATAATGTGTCGCAAGCAGCCGAGCATCGCTATAGGGCGACACTCCAAGAAGTGCGATGGTAAGTGTGTGACTTGCGATTCGTACGTGCGCCCGTGTACTCTGGTTAGAGTGTGCGATGAGAGCAATTATGGCTCCTTCCAAAAGCGCTGCGTCATCTGTGGAGATGCTTCCTTAGGAAGTCCCTTGCACTATGCATGACTTAGGCAGGACATATTACGAGTTTAAGGTTTCAAGGTACTATATTTGTAATTGTAAGTAACTTCCAAGCTGTGCTCCCAACATTCCTCTCCCCTAACAGGAGAAGAATAGAGATGGTTTTCCAAAATTGTGAACCTTGACAATGCCAAAACTAATTTGTTCTATCGATGTAAGAAGTATGGTTTCAAAAAAAGATAGGTCAGTACACTCTCGTAATCTTCTGCTTTGTCGTGCCTTATGAGGTTGGGGGTTGTTGCATACATATAACTGAGATGTGTCATGCTTATTGTGGGCTATGATAGCATGTTCTTGCAGATGTAAGAGTGCAAAGAATGACACTTTTTAATTGTGAGGTTTGCACCCGTTCAGATAGACATACTGTATTGATGTTAAATTATCTCCTATTGGCTGCATAGTTATTTCAAAAAAGGTTTTTCTTTTGAGAGAGAGAGAGAGAGAGAGAGAGAGAGAGAGAGAGAGAGAGAGAGAGAGAGAGAGAGAGAGAGAGAGAGAGAGAGAGAGAGAGAGAGAGAGAGAGAGAGAGAGAGAGAGAGAGAGAGAGAGAGAGAGAGAGAGAGAGAGAGAGAGAGAGAGAGAGTAAAGTGAGTGAGGGCAACGCAGGGTTGCGGGAGCAGGAGCAGAAGCAGAAGCAGCAAAAAGAAATTAGGAGAGGAAACCAACAGAGATGCCGTCCAAATTGGATCCCTTGCAGATAGAGGAAGCGACCATAACGACCTTGGCTCGACAATCCTAGACAGTGATCTTGACGATAACACGCACGCCCTTCCAGTCCTTGGTAGTCTGCTTGGCAATGTCGTCTTCTTGGGCGACAGACCGAGAGGCCCGATCTTGGGCACCAATGATGGGTAGCTCCAACTTTCCCTCTTTTTAAATGAACAAAAACCACCTCCTTATATTCTTGCTGCCCTTTCTTTATCAGCATTGCATCGTCATCGTGGGTGCAAAACATGCATCACTCAGCTTCATGCCTACCATCTAGTGGAGTTTCCGGGGGGCTACCTCAATGGTGACACTGAACTAGAGCAAGGGAGCAATTAGCACCGTTGCCCTTGTGATCAAAGCCCTCGAGGAGCAAGAGCGCGATAAGAAGAAGATGAATGTTTTGCTACTGCTGTTGTTCCTCATGGGACTGAAATAGTAGTTAAACGTGCTATAATCCTTGCTCAAGAACGAGTACTGCTTTGGTGGGCGCATGTGCTCTGGTGTGAACATAGCCTCTGAAGACAACTAGAGCTGCTCATGATTAGTGCTATAAAGGGTCTTGTTAATCCGCTCTGCGTTTCGTGCAGCAATTATCTCCCTTACTAATCTCAAAGAGGGTGAGCTTTGATAGTCAAGTTCCTGCCCATTTTAATGATAATTAATACCACAATGATAAAGCCAACTGACAGAGGCAGCAGAGATGCCATCATCTGCATTGATGACATTGCAGGTGCTCCTTATGATTGTTGGCTACTCTCATAATTGCATTTTCAAAATTCCTCCTATTAATCTGACCATGCAAGCCACTACAGCACTCGATTGCCTTTTTCAAGTTTCTTCTTAGGCTTGCCCCTCAGTCCTAGCATTGGCGACAGGGTTTTGCTCCATGCTAGAGTGCCGCATCAGCTCTTAGTTGGGTGGTTTTCGACCTACAGATTCCTCTTCCTTCTCATTATACATTTAAGAACATCAAGCACAATGGCAACATTTCTCTCGATGATGTGAATGAGATTGCCCGTGTGATGCCTCCCCGTTCAATGGCAAAGGAGCTTCCTTCCACAATAAAGGAAATTCTTGGTACTGCGTTTCGGGTTGCTCTGTGGATAAGAAGGATCCCAAGGATTTGCAAACAGAGATTGACGATGGTGATGTTGAGATTCCAGAGAATTAGCTTAATTAATCTTAGGTAGGTGCCTCTCTGGAATGTAGCGTTGCTAAAGTAAGTTTTACTCTGTGGTAGTGCTGCTGGGTTTTTCTCGCAAATCATTTTTGGACAAATGTCAACTTGTTATATTTCTAATGAGTGTATGCTTAGCGTGTCAAAGAGAGAGAGAGAGAGAGAGAGAGAGAGAGAGAGAGAGAGAGAGAGAGAGAGAGAGAGAGAGAGAGAGAGAGAGAGAGAGAGAGAGAGAGAGAGAGAGAGAGAGAGCACCAATTCACATGCTTCAGACAGTGTTCGGAAAAAAACAATTTCACAAACATCCATAGAGGAAATTTCTCAAAATAACGGCATTTTTTACAATTAAACTCTATTTTCTTGAATTTTCAAAGCGGATGCTATCCTTCTTTCCCTCCCTTCAATGGGTTGTTTTGAGTTTTCAAATGGCTCTTAGCACTATATTTTAGCGGACTTGAAATCTAAACATAGAAAGAGATGCAGACTTTTTTAGAGAGTTCTACGTGTGTGTGTGTGTGTGTGTGTGTGTGTGTGTGTGTGAGAGAGAGAGAGAGAGAGAGAGAGAGAGAGAGAGAGAGAGAGAGAGAGAGAGAGAGAGAGAGAGAGAGAGAGAGAGAGAGAGAGGGATGATCCTACAAGGTAGTTTGGTTGTGCTCACATGTTGGCTTGGTTTTCATGAGGACTAAAACTTAAGTGGGAGAATGCGCAAGATGAAGTGAAAAAACATATTTGACCTAGCAATGGTGACATGCATAAGGAGGACTAGATTGATCTATATTTAAGTTTCCAAAAAAACATAATTTTGCTAGCAACGGTGACATGTATAAGGACGACTAGGTTTGCATATTCATGACTGGGGAGCAATGGTGCTAACATTTATTGTTTGGGTTTAGAGAAAGCTCTCTCTCTCTCTCTCTCTAGTCTCTCTCTCTCTCTCTCTCTCTCTCTCTCTCTCTGTGATATCTCTTTTTACATGAGAAACTCACTTGGTAACTTTGCTCGGTTTTGAGCTTGCTCGGATAAGTTTGCTCGATGTTTGGTAGAACTCCAGAAAAGGAAGAACAAGGCAAGAAAAAGGCGAGAAAGAGGTCTCCCCTTCTCCATCTTCCTCAAATTCTTCATCTTTTGAATCAAGCAATGGTGCAACTTTTGAACCATAAAAAAGAAGAGGCCATAGGAAATCCTATGCCATGTGGAGGAGATCATCCAATCTTGAGAAGTTCAAAGAGGGAGGAAAGAACATTTCTTTCCTTACCTACGATGGGACCTTTGGTGCTATGGACAAACTCTTGGCTTTCATCCAACAATTTGATGCGGCATTCGGAGATGAGGGCTTCATGGAGTCCTCTAAGCTATGCCATGTAGCTATGCATTTTCAGAAGTTCGCCAGGCAATGGTGGTCTAGCCATGGGCAAACGGTAAAGCCCCACAAACATGGAAAGCTTTAAGAGCTTCCATCATGAAGCAGTTTTTGGCTACGATGCCAAAGACAAAGTACTCACCATATGGAGAATCTTGAAGCTCTCTCCCTACGAATCCATTCACAAATATGTAGACAAGTTTTGGGACTTCCATCTGAAAGCACTGTCTTCAAAAAGATGGATTTTGGAGAGCAAAACAACAATATTGTGCAGGCTTAACTGAAGAAATGGCCGACTATGTCAACTCCTAAAGGCCATGCACCATTTCTGCGGTCATACACCATACCATGGTGGCTTCACAGATCAATTTCCAAACAGGGGCTAAGAGAAAAAATCCTAAGCCCACGGAAACAAGGGTTCTAATGAGCCTAAGGGGAAGGAAAATGTCCAAAAGTCTCCTAACGGCAATTCCAATAACAACAAAGATAAGGAGAAAGGAGTTTACAAAGGCAAAAACAAACTCTCTCTTGAAGAGCTTGAACATTATCACAAGGATAACCCTTGTTTCAAATGCGGCGAGCAAGGGCATGCATACCGTGTTTGCCCCCAAAAGAACACCTGCCATGAGCCTCCTAGAGCTACCTTGGTTGAAATCCAAGAAGAGGAAGCTCACCACAAAGTATCTCCTCTATGCCATGCTTGGGGAAAGGTAAGAGAACATGATGCTTTTATTCTCTTTGACCCTGGTTCTACTCACAATTTCATATCCGCAGAGCTGGCCACCAAGCTAGGCATTTAGCCTATGAGATGGGAGATGTCCTACCTGCCGATGGTGCTTTCAAGGGGTAAAAAACTTCAGTCACTCCCTTAATCGAGAAATTGAGGCTCCATGTCCAAAGCTATGTGGACAAGGAGGACTTCTTTATCTCTCCTCTCAAGCACGAGTATGTAATCCTAGGGGCACCATGGTTTGATCGCATGGCTCCATATAAATCCAATCCTCAATTGTTGTCAATAGCTTAATTTCTCTCTCTTTTGAAGTATTGTTCATGCCTATCTAACTAGGTGTTATGCCTTTTGTTTCTCTCTCCATCCAAGCACTCTTGCTATGCCTATGCTAAAGTAGTTGTTTGACTTGTTACGAGAACATAAGTTTTATGAAATGATCACTATGTCTATGCTATTTTACGCTACACACAAGTTACTAGGCCATTAAATGTTACCACTTATTGTCACACAGCCTTTAATGGGAGAATGTTAGGTAAATACCTCACCGTGCTTTGCCCGTGTCCGTCGGCCAACGTCCGACCGCCCATATTTATCTCCTTATTCTTTATACATACAAAGAATAAGAAGCTCTCACTCATTTTCACATTGTTCTCATATAGTGAGATCTAGGAGCTCCACCCCACATCCCTGTGTCGTGCTCTCTCTCTCTCTCTCTCTCTCTCTCTCTCTCTCTCTCTCTCTCTCTCTCTCTCTCTCTCTCTCTCTCTCTCTCTCTTGCACTCTCTCCATCTTCGTTGCACACACGCACGTCTTTGATCCATTCCTTCACATTATCCACGATCTTTACAAAGATAGACTTACATCAGGGTATCAAGTACGGATAAGGCTTGCAGATAAATCCAAGAACGTATTCCAAACACGGTTTGAACATTATGAGTTTGTGGTTATGCCCTTCGGGTTGACCAACGCATCAGCTACTTCCATGACACTTATGGATAGCGTCTTGAGACCATATCTAGGCAAGTTTGTTATTGTTTTTCTAGACAACATTCGCGTGTATAGTGCTTCTAAAGAAGAGCATTTAAACATCTAAAGTAGCTGTTTGACTTGTTACGAGAACACAAGTTTTATGCCAAAGGATCAAAGTGTGATTTTCTCAAGGAGGAGATTCACTATTTAGGGCATGTTATTTCTATTGACGTGTTACACATGGATCGATCAAAAGTGGATGCCATTCGGAGGTGGACCTCTCCCAAAAATCTAGAAGAGCTTCATATTTTCTTGGGATTTGTAGGTTTTTATTGAAGGTTCGCTAAAAAATGTGCTCATATTGTACATATCCGATGTAGACCAATTGAAGGCCAAGGGAAAAACTTTTCAGTGGGGTCCATCTCAACAGCAAAGTTTTGAGGCTTTCAAGGATGCATTAGCTAGAGCTTCTATTTTAGCTATTTTGGAAGCCATTTGTTTTAGACATAGATGCCAGTAGTCACGTGATTGGAGTAGTCCTTCTACAACTCGTTCTATAGGAGGGAAGGCCAACTACATTCAAAAGCAAAAAGATTGATTCTACCCAAGAAAGTTATTCTACTTATGAAAGAGAACTCTAAGCAATAGTGTTAGCCTTGAAGGCTTGGCGGCATTACTTGTATTGGGCACAAATTGAAATTGTGTTTGACCATGAAAGCATAAAATTGTTTACACAATAGTCTGATTTGAAGGGTTGAAAGGCCAGGTGGGTTGAGATTCTTTAGGAGTATGATGCTAAGCTCCGATATCGTAAAGGACAATATAATGTGGTAGCTGATGGTCTTATTCGAATGCCTGAGATCAACTCCCTTCTCTTTATTGAGATACGAAGTGAGTTTTTGGAATCTCTTAAGGGAAAATGTGAGCATGACGAGGCATACTCCAAAGTGTGGAGCCATGTACAAATGAGGGATCCTTCTCACTCCAGTGCTGGTAGTGCATCTTTAACCTTCACACTCAGTTCTCCTCTACCAAGTGATGAACAACAAAGATGGAAGAATTTTTCCGTCGACGATGGGTACCTACTCCACAAGGGGAGAGTATGTGTACCGACGAACATGGACATTTGGTACCAAATTCTTTATGAATGTCACGATAGTCAAAGTGCAGGGCACCTGGGCATTAAGAAACCTTATACTCTCGTATGGTGACAATTTTACTGGCCAAGTTTATATGGCTATGCTCAAGACTATGTCTTGCATTTCCAAAAATGTCAAGTCAAACGATGGTGTATTCCGGTAGCAGCACTTAGATGAAGGCTATTAGTGCTTCTTCAATTTCTTCCTCCTCCGTTCTTCAATTAGAGAATTCCCGCAGCCACTCATCCATGGTCAACGATGTGCATTGTTTTCAATGTTGTAAATTGAAGGGTTCCGAGAAGCCCTCCTCTGTGGGGGCACCAAATGACAAGCGCAAGCGCAGAACGGACCCCAGTGGCCTCTACGCCAGAACCGTGCACAACAAAATTGTCATAGGAAAAGAATAGGGGGCACCATCTAGCTTTGAGCGGCTAGTACGCTGATAGTAGCGATGCAAAATAACACTAATCACAGCACACCACACAGACACACAGAGAGAGAGAGAGAGAGAGAGAGAGAGAGAGAGAGAGAGAGAGAGAGAGAGAGAGAGAGAGAGAGAGAGAGAGAGAGAGAGAGAGAGAGAGAGAGAGAGAGAGAGAGAGAGAGAGAGAGAGAGAGAGAGAGAGAGAGAGAGAGAGAGAGATAGATAGATAGATAGATAGATTGCATTATCGTCCATGGAGGTCAGATATGACCTATTGGACCGAATACAAAACATTACAACGGGTTTCTTCTAATTGGGTTGTAGCATACATCTCAATTAAGGACTGAGAGTCCAAAGGGAAGACAAAAGCAAATCTTAAGAGGGGGCAGGTGAGAGGGAAGCCACCAGCTTGGGAGTTCGAAACTCCTGGATAATGGCTTTACCTCCTTGATACACTGCTCATTTTCCTGCTGCTCGTGCTTTACGTACTTTTTCAAGTTCTACTTTCTTGTGTTTGAGTTGAGTAGGTGTGAGATCTTTTGCAAACCAGTATCTAGTGTCCTTGAGAAGCTTTGATTGATTGAGTAGTTTGATTCAAGCCGCTTGAGTCTTGAAGGTGAGGATGGCATGGCTGGTTCGATGCTCGTGCACAAGAGTGGTAATTGACTCTTCATCCCATTCGACCATGGGGATTGCTGCTTGGATTCGAGGAAGGGACTTATGGAATGCGAGGTCACCCTCCCCTTTCCAATCATTGGCAAGCCCACCAATGCAAACATTGAGGGCAATGTCTTCTTGGCGCTGCTGTTTGCGTAGCGAAAATGCTACACGGTCTTCAACTTTGCAAGAGACGACTTCATGCACTTGAGTTTCGACTTTCTTTGTGAGGGTGGTCTTGACCTCCGCCTTGGCTTTAGTGAGCATGGCTTCCATGTGTTGCACCTCTTCGGTCTTGCACTTTTCTATTGCTGTGAGACGACATTTGATTGTGGCAAGTCACTGTTTTAGCTCGTCATTCTCCTTGCGGAGCCTCTCGACTTCATGCCGAAGCTGGGTGGTGCTGTCCACTTTCGATGGATTTTCCACGGCTCCGAAAAATGTAAGCTTCCCCCGGGATGAGGCCCGAGTGGTCATGGCTTTACCACTGGTTCGCTTGCTAGGCTTTGGTGCTTCGTGTGCACAAGACACAATTAATTAATTAATGTAAAGCATTGCTGAGGCAAAAACCCCTTGCTGTGCAGGCCACTGGTTAACGCTTCTGAAATGTGCTTCTCTAGTGCAGGCGCTGCTGAGATATGCTTCTCGGGTTGCAGCAGGCGGGTTACGAGATGATGTCGAGCAGGGTCGCGTGGCTGCCTGGGCTGGGTATAGGGCAGAGTTTTGGTAGCTAACACCCACCCCCCCCCCCCCCCCCCCCCCCCCCCCCTCATAGAGCTACCCTTACATATGTGGGAGACGGGAGGACAGTCTGGTTTGGTTCGCAGAGCTAGGGTGAGAGTGAGAGAGAGAGAGAGAGAGAGAGAGAGAGAGAGAGAAGGAGAGAGAGAGAGAGAGAGAGGAGAGAGAGAGAGAGAGAGTGAGAGAGAGAGAGAGAGAGAGAGAGAGAGAGAGAGAGAGAGAGAGAGAGAGAGAGTATAGTGCGTTCTCTAGGGAAAATTCATGTTTATGGAGATCCTACTCTTATGTGTAGCGACCCTTGGAGACAATGTGTGTGCATGGCTTCCCTCTCAAGTGCTGACCCCCCGATAGTGACCTCTCAGTGCTCTTTTATAGGTGCAGGCTTGCTTAGTTTAGGATAATATGATTAGGCTTGGGCCCTAATCAAGAGAGAAAAAGCAAGGAGCCGAGTCCTAGATGGTTGCTCCCTGCTTTGTTTTAGGAGAATTTTAAAATCATATTTCCTAGGTGGGCCTTTGTGACCATCACCTAGAGAGAAGTGGCAATATACAAATGATTTTTTACAAGGTTTGGCCACAAAAATGGCAAAAGGATTACCCTACGGATGTGTACTGAAGAAGTGTGTCGTGAACAAGATGTCGGTGAATTGCAGGCCTTATTGGTGCATTGATGTAGCATGCTCGTCAACTTTGGTGCTGATTGGGGCATGCCTTTGGCGTCTTTCTTTGAATCGTTGTTACCATCACGCGATTTTGGTCTGCTTATCAATGCATCATCGTCCGTCTTTGTTGCTTCTTGTCTGCTTCTTGTGCGTGCCATGTGTGTGTGTGTGTGTGTGTGTGTGTGTGTGTGTGTGTGTGTGTGTGTGTGTGTGTTGTTGTTGGTGGACACGTAATTGTGTCTATGGGCTCATGCGTGTACTGTACGCATGTGAGTGTATGTGTGTAGGTAAGTGTGTATGTGCTTATGTTAAGAGAGAGATATATTTTTGATGAACAAGAGTGAGAGATGAAGAGAGAGTGAGAGATGGGGGAGAGAGACAGACCGTGTGTGTGTGTGTGTGTGGGTGTATGTGAGAGAGAGTGTGTGTGTATGTAAGTGTGTGTGTGTGTTTAAGGAAGAGAGAGAGTGGACTGAATTAGTTACTCAGAGAGAGAGAGAGAGAGGAGAGAGAGAGAGAGAGAGAGAGAGAGAGAGGTATGACAGAGACGTGTGTGTGTGTGTGGGTGAGTGTGAGTGTTTGTGGGTGTGTATGTGTATGGTGAGAGAGAGAGAGAGAGAGAGAAGAGAGAGAGAGAGAGAGAGAGAGAGAGAGAGAGAGAGAGAGAGAGAGAGAGAGAGGTATGACAGAGACGTGTGTGTGTGTGGGTGAGTGTGAGTGTTTGTGGGTGTGTATGTGTATGGTGAGAGAGAGAGAGAGAGAGAGAGAGAGAGAGAGAGAGAGAGAGAGAGAGAGAGAGAGAGAGAGAGAGAGAGAGAGAGAGAGAGAGAGAGAGAGAGAGAGAGAGAGAGAGAGAGAGAGAGAGAGAGGTGTGTGTGTGCGCGCTAAGAGAGAGGGAGAGATATTATTTCCATGCATAATGGATGAGAGAGAGAGAGAGAGAGAGAGAGAGAGAGAGAGAGAGAGAGAGAGAGAGAGAGAGAGAGAGAGAGAGAGGGAGAGAGAGAGAGAGAGAGAGAGAGAGAGAGAGATAGATAGATAGATAGATAGATAGATTTTATTATCGTCCTCGGAGGTCAAATATGACCTATGGGACCAAAGTTACATGTGATGTAGTATGTGTATGGCTGATGAGTGACTCTCGATGCTCCAAAATTGTAGTGATGAGAGTCGCAATGGAGAGCCCACACTTTGGCTGGGAGAGGAAAGTGTGTAGGTCTAAGTTTTGGCTGAAAATGTGAGAGAAGCAAGTTCGGATGGGATCAAAAGCTGAGCACTCTAGTAGTGTGTGGTACTCAGACTCTCGAACTTGTAGTGAGCATAATGTGCACAATCGATTTGACTCTTCTCCATTGCCCCAACGCCCTATCTCGCATCGAAGGAAATGGGAGGTAAGCCGAATTGCTGCGATAGTGCGTATCGCGGACAAGGGAATAGGCTCAAGCATGTAAGTGTGAGTACGGTTTCCTCTCTCAGCGAAGAACATGGTTTTGTAGTTGGGGGCAATATTGGTGGTGTAATGTATGAAGCGTGACCCACCAGATTTCTCCCAAGCCGTAATACATTGGCGTTGTAGAAAAGCTTCATTCACTTGAGAGTCAATTGAAGCATCATGTAGCAAGTGTAATGCATCCCATCTCCCAAACCACTTCTTTATGTCTTGCATCCATCCCGTGCTCAAGATCTTGCTTTTATGCGTCTTCTGAACTTTTTTGCTTGCTTCCCATGCAATTGTAGGAAGTCGATGTGAGGGGTTTTGACGCATCTTTATCATGTACTCCACAACCCTTTCCATGCCCATAACCTCAATTGGAAGAGATCCCGACTCAAGAAGTAGGAGCATATATGGTGTTTGTGTCTTAACTTGGAGAAAGTTTGTAAGAAAACGCTTTTGGACATTCTCAAACTCTTTCCATGTAGACTTTGAGATGCTCCCGCCCCACACTTCAACTCCATAAAGAAGAACCAGTGTCACCAATGCATCAAAAAGATACTTCTTGAGAACCCAACACTTGATGTTTCCCGCATTACACATGTTCTCAAATGCATAATATGCTCTCTTTCCCGCTTCCAAACGACGCATAGCACATTCATGCCACTTGTGATTGGATGGAACCTCAAGGCCAAGGTACTTAAAGCTCTCAACAACTTCAAGTGTCTCGTTGTTGTACACAATGCATGGCTTCTCCTTATGGTTGGTTTTCACAAGCATAACCTTTGTTTTGGATTCATTTACAATCAACCCACTATGCAAGCAAAAGTTCTCAAGGACAACCATAAGCTTTTGAGAGAGAGAGAGAGAGAGAAGGTGGCGCTAGGCTTGGGGAAGAGAGAGAGGGCGAGAGTGTGATAATGGAGGAGAGGGAGAGGGTGGTGCCAAGGGGGGGCGGCCCCTCTGTGGGTGCTAGGTCAAGGAAGGGAGGGTGGTGGTGGCGGCCTACAACAGGAGGAAAAAAAATGTTTCTTTTGTTTATTTTATGCTCTCCTCTTGGGGTTTGTTCCCATGGCCATGGCTCCGAAAGCCGGCCGTCACTATCAAGGGAAGCTTAGGACCTCATCAAAGAACAGACAGTCTGACCACTTTGGGAAAAGATTGGCCTTAGAGACTACATAGAGATGGACCCTTGTGGTGTCAAATACAAAAGAGCATATGAGCTCTTGCATAGTACCATAGAGGAAGGATGAGCCACTGTATCTGATCTCAATGGCTCTCCTATCAAAGTTAACGTAACAGAGGACCAAGTGGCAGAAGCACTCAAGCTTCAAAACGGAGAAAAACCTATGAGGGACAGATAGTTACCAATTAGTGGTATTTTCACCAGCCGACCATCCTCCTTTTTGGAGTTGAAGCAAAGGGAAATAGAGCGGGCGCTGCGGCTCTATCACCAACATTTTCACTTCACTGCCAAGAGACCACCAAGATATAAGGTTTCCAATCATGTCGTGGCTTCCACCTTCACTCAAGCATCAAAGAAAGAGGGTATGACAGAGGTGAACCACGCACAATAGATCTACACAACCCTCACTCATGTGAAGAAGCTAGAGAACATCACATTTTTAGGAGCTCCAGAAGCGCTCACCAAAATTGCCTATCACGCTATAGGAGCATCTATCTCTTGTCCCAGAGAAAAATTTATGGTTTCTCAACAAGAAAAATGAGGATCCAAAAGTGCAAACACGTGCTCCAACAGTGGCAACAAGACTACGGACTCGATTAGTCGATGACTAGCTCAAGAACCCACATACGCAACAACAAAAGAAGAAGACGGTAAAGAGGAGGAAGTGTAGGAAGAGGAAGATACTCCTCTTGATAAAAAGGAAAGAGAAAGGGAAAGCTAAAGTGGATGAAGTAAATCAAACCAAGAAACATAGGCCAACATTAGTTATTGAAGAACCAGCACAAAGGGCAGCACGACTCAAAAGAGAGAAGGTGGCTTTTGAGCTAGAAAGAGGGCTCAAAGGAGATTTTGAGGAAAGGTGGAAACCATCTCCAAGAAGAGTCAAAATTTGAACTAAACACCCAATGTTTGATGAAAGGATGACCCTCGAGCTGGCCTAGAGCATCTCTACCAGAAAGAGGAATGACAAAGAGAACATGCCCAGACATAAGAAGAAGATAGTACACATACTCAGGAGGCTTCACCCAAAGAACCAGAGAACCGCCTACTGTATAAGTTCCATACTTCTCTCCCACGAATACACCACCACAGCAGGAGACTACACCAGAGAAGGCCACTCCCATTGCTACTAATGTGGAACTCGATTCCAAACCACTCAAAGAAATTGTCATGGAACATGAGACTGAACCAGTTAGTCCCACAACATGTGAGGTCCCCAACCCCGATAAGATTAAGGCGACTTGATAGATGGCCTTCCTTTATTCTCAAGTTTTATTGATGACACCCTACTCCGTTTCCATGAAGCAGAGATACAAGCCACAGAAGAGAGGAAGTCCTCTATCCATCGTGATTGTGGTTGTAAGGGTCATACACCACACGTCAGGTCAATTAATCAAGGATTCTAATGGAAGCTATTTCCTATAACATAGAGATGAAATCCCATTGACATATTTAGAATCCATAAACAACGCCTTTTTCCCCACGTTTAAGAGGTACGGCCATCATTCATAAACCTAAATATGATATGAGACATAGTCTTAACTAACTAGTAATCTTGTGAAAAGTACCCGACTAACTAGGTCCATAGCTTTCAGGGGCCCATATATTTGGGACTTCTTCACTCTTAGTAAAATGAGTCTCTAATTTCGCTTCTCTTAATAAGAGGCAGGGGAGAGTTTCTCAACTAATCAAGACCACCCATCCTTGACTGGCAACCTGAGCCAGCCCCCACTTTCCACCCCACATTCACACTTTTTAGCTTGTTTTCTAATTACTACCACACTATTTTACATATACAAATAGTGTTCCTTAATTAATTCTAGACACAGGTTCTTTTATACAGCCCTTCAAACAATACCAAAACAATTCAAACAAGGCCTAATGAAGACAGTCCTATATTTCAACAAAAAGAACTTTCCAATTTCTTATGAGTTTGTCACTACCTGCGGACTTTCTCTATCTAACCAACAAAGCCTTTGCAAAGGATTTATTTGCTAATCGGGAATTGTGCAACCTTCCAATCTCGCTAACCGTGAGGAACAAAAGAAAGCCGATATCCACTTGTCTCTCTTGTGTATGGTATTGCATTGCTATTTTCAGCATACAAATGTGTTGTTTGCAGGTGAAAGATCTCTCCTTTGATGTAAGTTTCTTGCGATGAAGTTACTTTTAATCGTGCCCGTCTACGGCTATTTTTGCTCCCTATGCACAATACACGCACTAAAATTGGATTCTAACCTTAGAGATAGATAGAGCACGTCAGAAGAATCTATAGAGCCCTTCTGGGACCGAAATCGACAACCCTAAAATGTGATGTTTATCTTGTGTGTGATTTTTTTTGGGTGTCAGTGTGAGGGCCATGCCAGGTACCGCTGGCTTACAATGCCTTCCCTAAACTACATCGCGATTCCGAACATCCCTCCCACTTGAGATCGACACCAAGACAAGACTCCTCCTGTTTGTGATGCCAAGTCAAGGGGGTGTTATCATTCACTTTTTGTCAATTGGGTCCCTTAACCTGGAAACACCTTTCCTCATCGATTCCACTTACCATTCAAAGTCATCAGACTAAATGAGAACATCAACCTTCCAGGGTCAACTGGTGGGAGTTCTCTAATTCACCCTTGATTCAAGGTCAATGAAACTTTTTTCCTGGTTAGAACCGAGCACAGCCATCAGTGCATTCCCCTAAGATGAGTGGAATTACTAGCTACACAAATCCCTTGTTCCCAAGTTTGGTTCCCGCTCCATAGGTTGGATTCCCTTTCCCCATACTTGACTCAACTTACTGGATAACATAAAATTGGGCTTAACTTTTTGTCCAACAAATTAACCCTATGGAATTCACCCACCCATCGAACCGTTTGATAAACACACTTTTCGAAGGTAGTATTATGATACTAGAAACCAATATTCCTGTAACATTTAATGGCCTAATAACTTGTGTGTAGAGGAAATTAGCATGAACATAGTGGGCATTTCATTAGAATAGATTCCTAATGAGAATTACAAGAGTGCTTGGGTGGAGAGAGCAACAAAAAACATAACACCTAGTTAGATAGCATCAACAATACTTTCAAAAGAGAGAGAAATTAAGCTATTGACAACAGTTGAGGACCGGATTTGCATGGAGCCGGCGGTCCCCCCTCCAAAAGGCTTTGTATTATGGTTTCTCCCATCAAGAGAGACATTGTACAATACAATTCTTTGTGTTCCTTCAAGACTAGCTAGTGCAATGAAGATGAAAGTTTCATGCACTAAGCAAAACACTTAGCAAACACAACATCAATTATCCCCGGTCTCAGACCCAAGACCTCACACACCTTCGAAGATGGTGAGAGCTAGCAAGGTATGAGAGTAGATTGAGAGGAAGAAGGAGTATCTTACGAGAAAGATGTACATCTCCTCACATAATCACTCATATTAGCATAGCTTAGCTTAGTAATTACCTTGGTAGAGGAGATGAGCATGCATTGAAGCTTGGCTCTTGGTTGGATTTGCATCCACTAGCCAAGAGTGTGTCGATGTAGGCTTCTATCTCACAAGCTTGGAGTAGGTGATGAGCTCTCCATTAAAGCTTGGAAAGAGATAGTCTTCTCTTTCTTCACACATGAGATGTGTGTGTGTGTGATAATGCCTTGCAAAAATCAGACCCCTCTCTCTCTTGGGCGAGCCCTCTTGCTATTTGCTCTTGCTCAACCCTCATTGGCCCTCCCCAAGTCAAGCCAATGACTATTAAGCATCATAAGTGATAGCCTTATGACATGTGTCCCTCTTTCCCATTTTGTGAGAGCTTTAGGTTAATTAATAATTCAATTAAACTCTCATTGGACCCCTTTGCCTCCTGGCCAATAGGAATTAGGCAAGCCATTGGGCTACTGAATGCTCATTGGACCCCTTGGGAGACTGTCCAATAGTCTTCTAGAGGACTTAATTCTCATTGGTTCTTTTATTAAGTGTTTTTAAATTAATTAAACTAGATTTACTCTAGCCTAATTCTCATTGGTGCACCTCCAAGGCCATCCAATAGGAATTGGGTACACCTTGTGGGCATTTGGCCTAGGGAGCTGACATGTGTCCCTCATTCCCTTTGTGTAAAGGGGGCTTGTGTGTGTGTGTGTGTGGCTTTCTCTCTCATCCCCTACATGCTAGGCTCGCCCCCTCCTATGTAGGGATATGCAAAGACTTTTTTGGTCACACACAAAGCATCCAATTCCCTTAAGGTTGACCTTTGGACACAACCTTTGAATTTTGGAACCTTAGCATTTTGGAAGTCTTAATGGGCTGAACCTTAGGGTCTTTTTAACCCATTGTTGCACATGGCTCTTTTGCAGATGGCCCCCCCTTTGGATCCCTATTTTCCCTCCTTTGGATCCCTACTATGGCCAGTCTGCTAGCTTAACCAATATTCTAGCTTTTTCCCCGCTGGCACTTCCCCATATTAAATGATCAGTTTAACATGAGAAAATCATTCAGGAGAATTAGATATTGATTATTATGACAATTCCAGTCACGTCAATCAAAGAATACATTTCAAGAAATTGAAAGAAGCATGCAAACTATTGCATACCCTTGCAAGTGTGCATTTATCAGGTAATTCCTACCCTTTTACCCTTTTGAATATTTTTATTTCCTTTCCTTTAGTAATACTAAAGATATCTAGTTATTTTTCAAGCAATCATATATACTTTCCCAGCAATATGCCGATCCTTGTCCCAACAATCAGGTATCCTGTCTCCTCCACCATGTGTTGAGGTGGTGCCTTCACACAGTTTCCATTTGGTTCTTTTGTTTGGAAAAGGCTTTAAAACAATCTACTTTAGGTTCCTTTAAAAAAATGTTCAAGAAGTAGAGCACTACCCGACTGATGTGGACGAGTGCATGATAGCCCATTTAGCTTCCTAGCCTTTCCAAGATTCATTTTTACCAAACAATTTTAAAAACAAGTGTTCGTTAATTAATCACAACTCCCTTCCTTATCCGATCCATTCCCAAGATCCTTTCCTTCTTTCCTTATCCCGTCAACATAAGGCCTATGCAAACTAGGTCGATTTTCAAAGGTATCAACGGGTCCCTATCACCACCGATCGGGATTCACTCCCATTCATTTCCAATTCCAGAGCCTTGAATGATCTTGCACTCAAAATATAGACCAATGGTTGTCAGGCCTAGTCGGAAAGGACCATTCCCCGTTGTATCCCACATGTAAAGACATGCGCCAGCCTTTTACCAACCAGTAGAAGAAAACTATACACGTAAACTTCTATGTTGTTATGCTAGGGCTATCCGCCTCCAACCTTCTCGATAAATTCTTAGTCCTTGGTGAAATCTAGACTAGGTTCTTTGCAGTAAAATCGTTTGTTCCTATATCCTTTTATGTTTGCTCAAACATGTCATGAAAGAAAAAATGACTATTCTCTTTAGAGTTTGAGTATTGTCTCGATGTAAGTTTCAAACTAACCCAATCTTGGACGAGTCCCATTGGTTTTCTTTGCATCATTTGCAATACATGGGGCATCTCCATGGAAGTGGTGGGAGTTTTTATGTTCAAGCAACATGGTCATCACTTCCGTGAAGCTATCCCCTTACTCCTCCCTTCCCAATCAAAAAGCAAACTTGAAAGTAAACAAACTTGAGATGAGCAATGATATGCTTTCTTGACTGACCCTTTCTTGAGTTGTTAATACTCGACTTTAGAATGCAAGGCTTCAATTATTAAGGGAAATAATCTTAAAATTTCTTTGAAAGATTATGCAAGATATGATGAGTGCTTATGCATGAGTAGGACCCTTTTTATGAGTGATAGTATAAGACAAGAAAATGCGACATTCCTAGGAGTGGGCATGCTTGTGTAGGGGAAAATGTTCATGTTATGAAAGCTTAAAAAAGTCTCTTATAAGATGGGATTTAGACTTACCTTTGTTTTTGTGGAGAGGATTAATCATGTAGCTAGAAGAGGCTTATGGTTTTGGGACTTTCCAATTGATAAGAGGGGGAATAGCCTTAATTGGAAGGAAATTCCCACTTCCAAGGAAAACCTCCTTTGATTAAGATAGAGCTATCCTTCAAAACTTAGCTCTCCTTGAGAGAATTAGTATTAACTAATTTGTATCACTAAACAAATCTTACACACATGCTCTTTTTCTCTTTGAAAGAAGAAAAATCTTATTTCTTAAATTTAAAGAAAAATTGTGAACCTTTCATAAGAGCATTATTTTAGAGTAAATTATAATGCCACTTTGAATAGAATGGTTAATTCCAAAAATTTCCACTACTTAATTGCCCGTGATTATGTGGCAATTATCTTGTGCATCTTAAAATATAAAAAGATATTTTTGATGGGGTTTAAGGGCACTCATAAATATTAATCATCATCCAATGTGCATGCTATTTTAATATGATCTCCATTCACCTATGGTTAAATTAAAGAGAGTGATTTCTACTCTCTCTATGCAATATTCGTTTGGTAATCTAGAGAACTTGAAATAACCAAACTTGAAATATAAGTATGATCTCCAGTCACCTATGGTTAAAGAGAGTGCTTTCTACTTTGTCTTTGCCATATTAGTCTGGTAATCTAGAGAACTTGAAACAAAAAATCTTGAAATATTAGTTATATCTCTAGTCCCATATGGTTAAAGAGAGTGCTTTCTACTCTCTATATGCCATATTAGTCTAATAATCTAGAGAACTTGAAACAAAGAAACTTGAAAAAAAAGTATGATCTCCACTCACCTATGGTTAAAGAGTCCTTTCTACTCTCTCTATGCTATATTAGTTTGGTAATCTAGAGAACTTGAAACAATAAATCTTGAAATATAAGTATGATCTCCAGTCACTTATGGTTAAAGACGATGCTTTCTACTCTCTCTATGCCATATTAGTCTGGTAATCTAGAGAGCTTGAAACAACCAAACTTAAAATATAAGTATTATCTCTAGTCACCTATGGTTAAAGAGAGTGATTTATACTCTCTCTATGCCATATTAGCATGGTGGTGGTAATCTAGAGAACTTGAAACAACAAAAAATGAAATATAAGTATGATCTCCAGTCACCTATGTTAAAGAGAGTGATTTCTACTCTCTCTATGCCGTATTAGTATGGTAATCTAGAGTACAAAACTTAAATAACATTTAGCGGTTAGCAACATGGTTATTTTGTAGTTTATTCTTCCAAACAAAGAGAAATCTTGCTTAGGAAATTCTAGAGCTTAAACATGAATTGATTTAGAATGAGAAATAACTCAATCGATGAAGACAATATGTAAAACCTTACTTCGGTGTATGCGGTAGTCTTCTCTTTGATTGTGGGGAGTATTTGAAGAAGTATGTTTGTTGTCAACGGCTCTCTCCACTTCTTTTTTTCTCTTGAAGACCACAAATTTGTTACTTGGAAGGAGAGAAGGAAAGGAGATAAGCACAATTCAAGCTATGGAAAGCTTGAATGTTAGGAAAGAGAAGAGGGAGAGTGTAATGACAAGCTCAATTATGGTTTACTCATGGAGAGAAGAGTGTGTATAGAAGTGTGTGTGTGTGTGTGTAAGAAGGCTTAACTCTATGGATGGCTCCAAGCTTACTCTCAAGCTTTTCTTCCAAAAAAATGAAAGAGAAAAAGTAGTAGAAGAGTAGAGAAAGGCTTCCTTTTATGTTTTTTTTTAATAAGTGCTTTAGTTTACCATTGATAGCTTTTCAATCTTATCAAGATAAATTTCATTAATTTTCAAAACTCCTTCAATAAGCTACTTACTCATCTTATCCTTAGCTTCCCTTTATCCTCATCTTTAATTTTTTTCTTTACAAAATTTTCTGAAGAAAAATGTTAATTTCTTATGCATTGGTAAAGTCCATGTTTCCACGGCGTCAACCAAAAATGTAACGTGGATATACTTCGGTGCTTGGATTTGGCCCGATTTTTATTTTTATTTTTATTTTTTAATTGAAATATTTATTATTATTATGTTTACTCTTTTTCTTTCAAGTTGGTGACTTTGAGGTATTGATCATGAGTACGAGTTAGAAGGAGTCCCTTACAAACTCCCCAACAAAAAGAAAGAGCTTCCCTTAGCTCGTAACAGTAAATGAAGGCATTTAGGCCTCTCCGACAAGCTACCCCTGTTTGAATTAAAACATTTGGCCTTGGTTTGGCTTTATCAATAAGCCATCATCCTATATAAGTTACAACTTGTTTGTAGACTTTATTTCCTTGCAGCCCCATCCTTTCCTCACTTCCTTTGATGGCATCCTATCAACAGTATTTGGTCTTATCCTTAAGCATTTTGCACTTGCAAAATGTAGACGAAGCTGTCAAGAGGGAATTCTTAGAGAGTCGCAAACAACTACTCCTTCCAAAGCAAGGTTCTTTGGTCGGTCAGACGATATGGAGGCCTTGGCAAAATACCATAAACTCTCTGGGGTCCAAACACTTTCGTAACAACGTTCGATTGTATAGGTTTGTTGAAGCTTAGGGCCTCAGTCCCCAATTTTACTGTGTAATAAGAACACTCAACTGTGGCTTCTGAGAAACGTTATTCTTGTTGACACAATTTATCCCTTCCTCTAAGATATACTTGTATGTGCATTTTGGTTTACCCCTTAGGGGTCCCTTTGTCTTTTCTCCTCATACCAAAGATATTAGTGACGCCATGTCTCATCAATTCATTCCGATGGAATAAATACCTAACATGTGTCCAGCTTGTGACTCTTGCTACTGTGACCATGCAATGGAAGGTATAATTTATTTGCAAGTTTGTCCTTGGATGATGTGGCTGATATCTCTACCCTATGGAGATGAGATAGGAGAGAGGATGGAGATTGGGATATGGAGAGAGGACCTAAAAAGCCAAGAGAGTCAAAAGTGTACCCCACATAATCTCATACTCACACCTACCACTATTTATCCATTGTGTAATAGCTTGGATTAGGTTCCAGGCATTATACTTATGTTATATAGTAACTAGGTATTTTTCGAAAAATAGGATAAGGCATTTGATTTTGATCAAGGGATGTGCATCCGAGTCAAATTTCTAGAAAATCGACCGCTAGGACATGCCATGTGTTGACTAAGATATTGCTGAGTCGCATATGAGTTGACTAAGATGCTGCTGAGTAGGATGTTGATTAGCCAAATGTTGGTCAGTTGGATGTTACTCAGTCATATATTTTCTAAGTTTGATTATGCTGATCCAGATACTATTGAATCAGATGTTGAGTATGATATTTGTTGAGTCAAATTATTTGCTAAGTCGGAATACTGCTGGGATGAATATTTGCTCAGTCTGAGTTTGCTGACTCTGATATCTTAAAACCTTATAAAAAGGTCAAGCTAGTTGTATTTTCACTGGCCGTACTTTCTTGAAATGAGAAGTTACAATTGTTCTCTCTCTCTCTCTCATGCTATGTGTTCACCACCCTTTTCTCATTGGATGGCCTCTAATTAACTTTAATCCTTTTGTGAGTGCATCACATTTAGCATACATATCAATCCAAACACCGCTAAGCACCCAATCTGGCCAGCATTTGGTTTACAAAATCAAACAAGCCAGTGCCAAACATCCTACCTCATGGGGACGATAAGATATAAGATTATTAACCTTGGTAATGAGTTTGTTATCAAATGGGACTATTAATTGTGGTACTTACGCACTTGGTAACAATAAGTTGCTAGGAGAAATTTAATGCCTCAAGAATATGATTGAGGATAAGAGTTGACCCGTGAGAAAGCTAGAGAAACTTTTGGCTCAATTTCAAGAAAGAGAGTAGTCTTTTCTAGAAACCCCATTCTAAAGGCACATATCATGCATTGATGCACAATAATAATTGGTCTAACCTTGGTAATGAGTTTGTTATCAAATGGGACTATTAATTGTGGTACTTACGCACTTGGGAACAATAAGTTGCTAGGAGAAATTTAATGCCTCAAGACTATGTTTGAGGATAAGAGTTGACCCGTGAGAAAGCTAGAGAAACTTTTGGCTCAATTTTAAGAAAGAGAGTAGTCTTTTCTAGAAACCCCATTCTAAAGGCACATATCATGCATTGATGCACAAGAATAATTGGTCTAGCCCCCTCAACAAAATATAAAAGAGACAATGGCCACAAGAACAAAGGGAGGAAGTGTTGACTAAGATATTGTTGAGTCGGATATGTGTTGACTGAGATGTTGCTGAGTAGGATGTTGGTTAGCCAGATATTGGTCATTCGGACGTTACTCAGTCAAATATTTGCTGAGTCATATTATGATGATCTATATACTATTGAATCAGATGTTGAGTCTGATATTTGCTGAGTCGGAATATTTGCTGAGTCGGCGGACTTTGCTGAGTCAGAGTTTGGTGAGTTTGATATTTTAAAATATTATAAAAGGTCAAGTTAGTTGTATTTGAACGGGCCATACTTTCTTGAAAAGAAGTTACAAATGTTCTCTCTCTCTCTCTCTCTCTCTCTCTCTTTATGTCTGTGTGTGTGAGTGTGTGTTTCCCCTAACACATGATGTGTGCTCAAAGCAAGAGAAGTGGAAGAAATGGTGCATGGTCATATTGTCTAGAAAGCTTCAAAAATTTGTCAAAAAATTTCATAAAGCATCATGTTTTGAGGAGATGGAGAGTGCATTAGACAAGTTAGATGACTTTGAGTATGAGTTGGAGAGTGCATATGAATGGCTTGACAATCATAAAGGGAAGATTCGGAAGTCATGTGCAAGTAGGAAGAAGGTGTGTCGATTGTGTAAAGCATGTGGGGAATTAAAAGATGTTTGGTCAAGTGAGAAAGAGGATGATGATGCATGTGATTGCATGGTAGACATAAGCCAACAAGAGGGGATGCCAAAGATGGTGGAGAAGGAGGTGGTTCAAGCGACCACATAAGAGTCTTTTCATTTCGTTATTTTACCACTAGAGGGTAATAATCATGAAGTGATTGAGGATTATCCATAGGTAAATGTCATGCATGTCATGTCTAAATACTTGTTTTACTCATGTTGAGAATAGACATAGTATATTCATGGGGGATGTTTCCAATCAAAAACATGTTGATGGGGAGATGGATGATGTGGCTGATATCTCTACCCTAGGAGATGAGATAGGAGAGAGGATGGAGATTGGGATATGGAGAGAGGACCTAAAGAGCCAAGAGAGCCAAAAGTGTACCCCACATAATCTCATACTCACACCTACCACTATTCATCCATTGGTTGAGAGTCATACTCACAATACTCATGTGAACGGTGTGTCTAAATTTGATGTGCTTTCACTTATGTCTTATGGTATGGATGATGATGATCATGTTATTGGAGAGTTTCTTCAATGTTGTGATGATATGGATGGATCTAATGTTGATGTGTGTGAAGAAAGAAATATTTCTTGCTTAAATGAGGAATATTTTGTTAAAGAAAATCATGTTCTTTGTGATGAAGCTCATGAGGAGCTAGCTTACATTCTAATTTCTTATGGTGTTTTTCTTGATGATATATTGTGTGATGGGATAAGTGTATCTATCCACACAATGAATTTTTTGAAGCATGATGGGGCTTGTTTGCTTATCCATGCTATGATGTTTGATGGTTAAGTAATGCTGATCCTCATTGACAATGTAAATGCTTTTACTCTCATTGAAGCATGTTATCTCAAAGCTAATGGTTTTGTTGAAGTTGAAGCTCATAAGGGATATGGATATGTATTCAATATGGAGATGAAGACCATGTTTGTTAGCTATTCTTTTGCTAACAAGGTTGAAGAATGCTCATGGAAGATGGTGTGTACTCGTTTCTCATGGAGTAGCAATATGCTTGTTTCTTTGTGGTTTTACACGTATATTTTGTATGATTTGGGATGGTTGTATCTCTTTATGATTTTCTCTCAACCTTGGCATAATGATCTTTATTGGCTCACATATATCTCATTGGACTTTGTACTCAAAAGCTTCATGAATTGGCACATTGATGTAATCCCTTGGGGAAGTTTTGGGTGATGCTTAGTTTCTCTCTATGATGTATTTTGTGTACCTTCGTTTAAGTACCAGGCACTACACTTTTTTTCATATGAAGATGCTAGCATTGAGTTTTTCATAGTGCTGTATGGTGTATTAGTATATCTTGGATTAGGTTCCATGCATTATAATTATGCTATATAGTAACTAGGGATTTTTGGGAAAATAGGATAAGGCATTTGACTTTCATCAAGGGATCTGTGGATCCGAGTCAGATTTCTACAAAATCGACCACCAGGACATGCCATGTGTTGACTAAGATATTGGTGAGTCGGATATGTGTTCACTGAGATGTTGCTGAGTAGGATGCTGGTTAGCCAGATGTTGGTCAGTTGGATGTTACTCAGTCAGATGTTTTCTAAATTTGATTATGCTGATCCAAATACTATTGAATCAGATGTTGAGTCTGATATTTGTTGAGTCAGATTATTTGCTGAGTTAGAATATTGCTGGGACAAAATATTTGCTGACTCGGACTTTGCTGACTCTGATATCTTAAAACCTTATAAAAAGGTCAAGCTAATTGTATTTGCACTGGCCATACGTTCTTGAAATGATAAGTCACAATTGTTCTCTCTCTCTCTCTCTCTCATGCTATGTCTGTGTGTGTAAGTGTGTGTTTCCCCTAACAGGAAGTCATGGAGAACATCTTGAAACCCAAGTGGCTACAATTTATGAAGATATTTCTATGGAAGGTGATGTGGGGTGCTCTACGGATGGGCATGAAGATCCAAGAAAGATAAATTGAATCCGATAGATCCTTGGGGTGCATGATTGCTAGTGACGGTCTAGCCCACCTATTCATGGAATGCCTAGCAATAAGAGGCCAGGTTGGAAAAATGTGCAAGTGGTTCCAAAGGACATGGCAGATCAGGTTCTTGAAGATTGATATGTCCCTTGGTGGCAAGAATATGGAAAGTCTTGCTCTTCTTATTTGCACTCAAATTGTCAAATACTTTTGCTTTAACCATACTTGGCTTTTACAGAGATTACACAACGGTTCTCAAAGATTATACAAGACACCAGAGTGATAATATATATGTTCAAAAGCAAGCTAGACTCGGGAGATTGGTCTAGCACTACCCATGTTGTGTTGTCTACCTATGATAAGTAAAAGCCTTGAACTATAGTTCACCTGCTTTGTAAAGCCGATTATGATTAGCCTCGGTGAGAGGCTGTGGACATTCAAGTTGTAATCTTCATCACCTCAAGGCTCGGTCTGAGCTTGAGCTTGTTTTGTACAATTCACTCACAAATTGTGAGTTTTGCAAAAAAAGAAGAAAAAAAAAGAAAGTGTGTTTTTAGGAAAGGAAGAGTGTTTCTAAGAAAGAAGAGTGTTTTCAAAAAAGGAAGAGAGGCAAGACAAGAATAGAGATTCCCTTTCCTCTTTTTCTTAGAATAGAGAAGCTTCCTCCCAAAATTAGAGTCCACTATATAGCACATTGAGAATCACGCACATAAAAATAATATTAATATAAAATAATTTTTTTAGCTGCGAACACACACAAACTGAACTCTTGTTTTTTCCTATTTTTAGTGCTTTCTTTTGCCCTTGAGAGCATATATAAAGGGCCCTCTTTCCTCAGTTTCAAACACACAGAGACTCTTAAAAGCGGAAACTCTCTTGCCTTGATGTTGGAGGTATCTTCTTTCCCTAAACCTCTCTCCATCTCCATCTTATCGCCATCATGCTATCCCTTGGATTATAGAGCCCTCCTTCTCTCCCTCTTTCCATCTTCTCGGCAACCATCAAAACAATAACTCTTATTTTTATGGTGAAGCTCTCCCTGTTCTCTATCTTGACAGAATGTCCGCAAAATGAAGACGAGAAGCTCCAAAGACACTCTTGTTGTTCCACCTCTAAAGAAGGTACAAGGAGGTGTCATTTACTCTAATCGTAGTTCAATCAGAGATATTAGCTACGAAAAAAGTTGAAGTCTTCCAACCTCCAATGTGGGAGATAGTCAAACACATCACTAATCCAATAAAATAAATCATAATTTTGCATCGTTATACATGCTCACGTGGTAAGTCAAACCTTTGAAAAAACGTGATTGTATTAGAAGAAACGAACATATAATTTTGTAGAGTAGTGAAAGAATTGTTTGATAAATTATTGTTGATTGATACGAGTTAGTTGACCATGTCTGAAGAATCACTTAAAGAAAAAACTATTAAAGGAATATCTTTTTTCCAAATGGAACTCGCGGTTAGCGAGCTGATCCCGGGGTTAGCGGAGAATAAGTTGAGGTTATCAACTCTCTTTTTGTCCTTGTGATTAGCAAGATGCCTTGTGGTTAGCGAGATGGGATTTTATTTTTGTGATATAGGAACTAGCTCCCATTATAATCCTTTGATTTACTGACCTAGCTTGTGGTGTATGACCCTTACACCCACGACCGTGATGGATAGAGGACTTCCTCTCTTCTATTGATAGTATCATTGCTTCATTGAGTTTGAGTAGGGTGTCTTCAATGGAACTTGAGAATAAAGGAAGGCCAACTATCAAGTCGCCCCAATCACCTAGTTGGGGACCTTACAATTGGTATTAGAGCCTTTGGTTAAAAGTTTGGATTCTCAATAGTTTGCACTATTCTTGGGGTTGAATGCATGAATACATAGCTTGATATTGTTATCCTATTTGTTTTTAGCACAAATTTATGGGCATCAGCTATTTACCTGTCTTTAAAGCAATGTCCCACACTGCTCGGCAATCACCAAGCTATGAATGCAACTCATGTTAACTTTGACCCACCAAATACACGGTTATATACAAGTTGTTGGGTTCGTGGATCAACCTTTTCCATATGAGCACAATGTTAGCAGGCAAATGGCAAGAAAAATAAATGCCTCTATAGCCTTGCACGAATCACACTCTTGGAAGGAAGAACTATTACACCGCCGAGAACACCTGTGATAACCATCTGTAGAGCTCTATGAAAAACCCTTCAATGATTATGAGAAACCGTGGATATTATGACAAAGTTCGTCTTGTGGAGATGTCCGTAGAGTAGCCATAGGCAAAAAATAGATGAAAGATGAAAGAGTTATGGCCGCTCAAAACCGGCGGTGTACTCTTTCTTGCTAAAAAATGAGCTCTCTAGAAGAAGTTCCGCATTTGCAGCTATTAAAATGGGAGGCTTTCTTATCTTTTATCCCAAAATTTTTCTCTTTCTCCTCAGCTCGACAAGGCTCTCTTGGTAGGCATCTTTTAATTGGCTCATTTTTTTGCCTACTTTGGGTGAAAGAATGAGGTGTCAGTGACCCTTTGACCGAGGGAATGGGGTGGGGGCAAGTGTCCAGTGGACCAAAAGTGGACCAAGCGCCTAGCCAGGAAGTGTGAATAGCTAGAAAAAGCGTCCTCTCTCCTCAGGAGCCGTTGAGTCCATTGAGCCAAGCTCTTCACAAGTGATACACCGAATGGGTATTCCGCCTTTACCCTATATACCCCCCATTCTTCCCTTTTCCCTTCTCATGTGGGATAATTCCCCTGCCACATGGCAACCTCCTCCTTGATCCTCCCAAACCCCTTATGCCCAACAAATTTCCAGACTCTCCCCAAAGCAGGAGAACTTCTTGGGCAACCTTCCCCAAAGCATAACTTGCTGCTCCGGTACTGAATGACACACCTTAACACATACGGCTGGAAGCCCATCATCGTGGCTCGAAGCCCTTGTCGCATGCACCTGCAATCACTTTCTAAGTTGAAACCACCTACTTAGGATGCTCATAACTCATGATGTACAAGTCTGATTCACGAGCTATAAAGCATGGCTGAAAGTATTTATTAAAAACCATGTCTTTGAGTGGACTCAAAAAACCCAAAACATCAACATTCAAGCTTGGAAAAATCACACCTTTGTACATGAATTTTTACATGGTCACTTCCAAAAGTTGCAGGGCTATGTACACATATATACTTGGGGCTAGTGGGCAAGCTTTTTGGCATGACTTAATGACTTTATGCTCATCCAAAAAATGCATGACATAGCTTGCCAACCCCCCTAGCCTGCTTGATCATTCATGACAAGCAGAGGTTTCTAGGGTTAACCACTAATGTAGCTCATTCCCAGAAACCTCATTTACATTTTGAGATGTATTCACATTGTCTTCCTCCATTGATAGCATCTCATCTGTCACAATTGTCATCAAACGTGCCAAATATTTCTTCAATCTATAACCACTAACACGATAGCTATGTTGTGCGCCACTCAAATCTGCCAACTGATATGTGCCATTTTCAAACTTGTTCACAACAATAAAAGGACCTTCCCACTTAATTTGAAACTTTTTCTAAAAGGTATTTTCCAACTTACTATTGTATCGCAACACAAGATCACTGTTAGCAACAAGCTAACATGGATACCATTTTTTGGAGTTCTCATTGTAAAAACACTTATTATTTTGATAAATTGGGATTATTGTAACTTCTATTTTTTCGATAAACTTTATAATTGATGAGCCGGGGCTACAAGCTTCTAGATTGTATCAACCTGTCATTACCCATCTTTGGTAGAACTCCCAGATTATTGGTTTTGACCACCAAAAACCTTGGCTAAGGTATAAAAGCCAATTTTTGTAAGTTATTCTTAAGTTTTGGATAATGAAATACACAGCGTGAGCTAACATCACTCACTTCTCTCCTTCTCGTGCTTCCTACTCCCTCCTCAGTTGTCACATTGCAGTCATGTTTGTTGCATTGCAACCGTAGGTAAGAGCTCTATGCATTGACATAAACACATCACAGTATTTCATAGCTTTTGGCGTCGCCGACTCGCAGCCTAATTTCATCATAAGTAGGAATTTACAATTCAAAATAAAAAACTAAGCATAAGCAGGTATTGGGGCATCATTGCTAAGCATTTACGCGCATTCTGAGTTGAAAATGGCTAGGTAAAAAATCCACTACTGTTAATAATCGCGATTTTGGCACTTGACCTAAAGTAGGATTTGAGACCATAAGCATGTGTGCTTAGGTCTTATAAACTTGTCCTCGAAGTTTTGTTATGTTTGGATGTCATTTGATGCTGTAATGGATGTGATTTGTTTGCCGATGAGTGATTGGCTTTTAGTGATTTCAGTCACTTGAGTGTATCTTGAGGTAGATGCAAATTGTTAGTTGTTTTTCAAGAGATTGACAAGCTCTTGTAGCCTCTATGCACTAGTCGAGTCAACTTCGTCCCATGGATTGACAATTTAATCGTGATTCTCGCTAAAACTGCAATAAGATACGATAATGAGGTTAGACACGCGTCCCACATTTGGCACGTTGCCAGGGATCGAAGAGACCTAAAATAGGGAAAAGGATGGGTGTCTTGTGAAGTTATCCTTTAACCTCCTCTTGGATCTCCTAGAGTTAAAAACTTTCTTTTAGAAATCGCATAGCCTAAGATTGTCGTCTTTTACTGTGTAGAGGTAGCTTGGAAGTAATCGTACTTGTCGAGTGCCTTTAGGATTGTAGAATTAGAGTAGGATTATGAGGATGATTGATAGACGAGACAAGTCTTACGATCAACGGTCAAGAAACCTTAAAAAACAAGAAAACGAGTGTTTGTGGTCACTTTCCACAACTCCATTGCATGTGAACCTAGGAGTAGGGTAAGTAGGATTCGAGGTGGATTTCAAAACATTGATCTCTCCGAAAGAATCGTTGTGAGTTGTTATTTGAAGTGCAGAATTTCAGGTCTACAACTAGAAAGTGTCTAAACCAGTGGGTAAGCTCAAGGACACTTTGAGGTAAAAATTTCAAGAGTTGGCCAAAACTCAGATTATTCTTGACATTTTAGGCCAAATTAAGTTTTGACTTGATTCATAGGCTTGAAATAACTCATAAAAGGACTATCCTTGAAAAAAGTGCAAAAATTGGTTCATTTCAACCCTGAAGCTAATAATCGCGATTATTAACTTTCAGCTCATATTTGACCAAGGTTTATATCATTGACTCATTGCATGCATACAAACAACTTTTGTAAAGACACAAAAGATTTGGATCACCAAACTGACAAAAAACTGGGTAAAAACTAAAGTTCGTACTAACTTCCTGAATCTTGAGTGTAAATTGGGGAGAATGTCCAAACTTGATGAAATTTGATTCATAGGCTTATATTAATGTGATAAACATGTGTACATGCTAAGTTGACAAAAAAGATGCAAAACGTTGCCAGTTGTAAATAATCGCGATTATTTACATCTGTCCCATTTTTCAACTTTTTTGACCAAGTTGTCATACCACTAGCTTTTCCATGTTGTAATAAGCCCACAAACCAAATTTGGTAAGATTAAGATCATTGGATTAAAAATTGTGACCAAATTTGCAAAGTTAGTCTGCTGACAGCAAACTGATGACCATTGGACCAAAACTTGTCCAAATTTGTTGAAACTTGGCTAGAGACCTTAACTTGAGGTGCTTAACAGATCTATGTCAAAGTTGGGACAAAAATTTATAAAAATAGAGCTGGAGTAAATAATCGCGAATATTTACATCTGCTTCAAAACTTGGAAATTTTGCAAATTTGAGTATACCACAAGATCAAGCATATCAAGTAGACCACACAAATCAATTTTGGTGAAATTTGGATCACAAAAGTGAGACTTAAGCTAGATTCTTAAAATCAGAGTCTGTAGACACGAAAAAATTAATAAACTTGAAAAGATTTTGTCCAAATTAGTTGAAACTTGTCTAGGAACCTTAACAGGTTGTATACTTGGCAAACCAAGCCAAAAGTGCAAAAAACTGGCAAAAGTAAATAATCGTGATTATTTACTACTGCTACACAGAGCCATCATTTTTTACTTTTGAGCTTGTACAGTGTTAGACCAACATAATACAAGGCCACCATGCAATTTTGGGTTCAATCGGATCCAAATTGGTACATGTTCACTCAGTTTTTGAGTTGCAGATTAATCCTTTGATTTTTGCAAAGGTCTAGTTGAAATCTCAACTGCTGACTTAATTAGCTCGATTTGCAGTAATACACATAGACCAATCACAACAGCTAGCAAAAACTATATTGTCTTTATAGGAGAATAGCTAACTTGATCAAGTTTGTACAAGAATCAGGTTGCAGACGAAGAATTGATAGCTTGACAGAAAGTGCAATACAATCAAGTGGAAATTGACAACAAGTCAATCCAAAGGTAAGTACTCTACCTAGGGCTTTGCAAGTCTTTATGAACCTTAGATCAGGTTGTGTACTAGGAAATCAGGGCATATTTGGAGAAACCTCCAGTAGAGTATCCATTGAAGAAAGCGTGAATCAAGGCAATTCCTTGCACACTATCTTCGAAGAAGTCTCATACACTTTTTCAGATTCAACATTTGAAATGTCTTTCTATTCGACTCACTCAGAGACCGGAACGACAATGCGCTATAAGCATATACTCTCATTTTATAAGACTAATCGCCATGAAGCTCAGGTTTAATTGGATCCTAGAGGAAGCTCGGCTTTGGGTACTCAAATGGAAAGCTGCTCTCAAGAATCAACAGATACCGATTTCCATCAACACTCTGGAAATAGATGACCGACAATGGGAATTATCAAAAGATGCCGTATCAACAGATGATGAATGGTTAGATGGAATGGATCTTCGCATCAAAGTACAACTCAACAATCATAGCACAAATGCTTTGGTCGATACAAGAGCTAGAGTAAATGCAGTCAATTATTCCATGTACAAGAACGCAACAACACAGTCATTGATGGCAGGAATAGCGACAATAAAAGGATGCAACAAGAACCCAACACCAACATTCGGACTACTTGAACCTGATAGTACATGGATGTTCATGTCCTCATCAATTTTCATGCTTACCAGATGAACACATGAATGAGACGATGATCCTTGGAATTCCCTGGATGTGGACATACAAAGCAGTACCAAATTGGGATACAAATCAGCTCAAGCTATCACTAAAGGCGGGAAACTCATTGTTCCAATTGCACCAAGCAAGGAGGAATGGAAAGGAAGAAATCAAAAGACCAAACCACGAAGTAATCAATCTTCTCCATCCTATCAAGAAGTAAATGCTACAGGTAGCATGCAAGGAGTCAGGCAAATTTGGGTACCAAAAGCACAGCTTAAGGATAAGCCGATTCAAATATGGGTGTCCAAAACATCATCGACAACACCAAAGACGGTTCCAAAGGTCAAAACAGAGAGACGAGCATCTCCAATCAAGGAACCTAACACGAAATGGGTTTGGAAGAAAAAAGAGCACTTATCTTCTCCGCAAACGGAAAAACCAATCAAGCAATGGAGAGTTAAGTCTCAGAAGACTCCACCACACCATTTTGCACCAAGCAAACCAAGCTACCAATGGCGAGAAAAAGCTCGACAACAACCAGTATTGGTACCTAAATCCCAGGAGATCAGCGTGCTAAGCATCCTGATGGTACAATCAAGCAAAGAGCACACAAGCTACAAAATTTGCTCTTTCGAAGACAACAACAACAAGCCTCGACATCAGAAACCCTTGAGTTAATTACTCAAGACCCAACTCTTGCACATCATATTGGTTTGAACTGCATTGATCTTCAAAGCATGGTAGAGCCAACCAAGGCTATGCATAAACATGATTGTTCAACCCATGCACACACTCGTCCCATAGTACATCATCTAGGAGGGGTGGAAGGGCACTAAGTAATTAAGGGCAATGTTTAAAGAGGGAGGAAAAAAGTTTGATGTTAACGTGTGATCTTTTTTCAAAATTACCTAATAATGCCCTTATAATTCATCAACAGGGAAAAACTCACTAATATCTTCCCAATGAGTTTAAATAGTGTATATACTATCAAAAAATCTCAAAAAATAGTTCTTTTTGGTTAATTTTCTATTTTTTTTTAATATTAAGACTTAAAAATGGAGAAATCCAATAAAAAACAATAAAGCTGTGTTTTTCAATGCATTTTCTTAATTATTGAATTTTCACTTCACTTTTTTAGCGCATTTTGTTATTTTCTTTATTTTTCCAATAAACGGGTCAAAAATTAATAATAAATAACAAAGGAGCTCAGATGGAAAAACTGAAGACATGTTGATGATCAGAAAAACAATGCGGACAAGCACAAAAATTTTCAATGAAACCGAAAGATGGAAGTGGGAAGCCTCAATTAGGCGGCTAAACCTACTTTTACAAAATTCTTGCAGAATGAGGTACAAGAATCTGATCGGGGAAATTTTTTAGTCTAACATAGATTTCACGGCTTAGTAGGACTAACGGGGGAATCTGGGAAAAAATGGTTTAGGAAGTTCGGGTATAGATATCCCAGGTAGGCTAAGACCACCTCATTTCCACTTTCTAACTTTGAAGAGAGAGTTTTTTGACCTCTTTCGCACGTTTTTTTCGGAGTCTACAATCACCCGTTTTCAGCGCCGTCTCACACGAGACATGAGGGGTAAGTTCTTTACTCATCAATGATCCATTTTGTACGGCCGGAAGCTAGTCTAAACCCTTAAAAAAAACCCTAGAATCCAGGTAGTGTACGAAGACCTACGACCAAAAACTAACCATAGCGGCCTGTCAGCTCAACCAAATCACATGGATTTGAACTGTAGCATGCCCTAACATAATAGAACCTTTCTATATCACCATTTAACCATTTGGCAAGGGTCGTGGGGGTCCCCAGTAGAAAAGCTTTATTTAGATGCCAGAATTCGGTTCTGACTCTAGCTTGCCTACGAGGTTTATATATAGAATGTATATGATTAGTTTTGTGAAATCAATCAAGAAAAGCCTCGAAAAGCAGAAAATGGCTCAAAGGCTACAAAGCGCCAAATTCGACATACGAGGTCAAACTGACTCCAAATGAGCCAAAATTGGATGAGTTACTTCACAACTATGTTGCGGAGAAGTCCAAAGCCTCAAAAGTGACAAACCAACTCAACAGGTAGTGTAGTCACCAAAATCAGTGATTTCAGAGTCGACAAAGCAGAAGTGATGCCGGCAAGTTCAAACTTTACCAAATTCAATTTAGGACTTGTTTAGGTGTATAGAATGTGTTTAGGTCAAAATTTTTAAGTTTTGCAAGAAAAATGTGACTGCTGTAAATAATCGCGATTATTTACTTTTGCACTATTTTTTCTTGAAAATTGTATCATCACCTCACCTATCACTTGTACACACTTATTACATGCCAAAATTCAAGTATGAGCCAAAATGATCAACTATAACTTGGAAAATTGCCAAAAAATACAAAGAAGTCTTTGCAAGCCAATTTTTGAGTTATGAGCCACCTTTTTTGATCCAAATCACCCCATATCCCATACACAAGGTCTATACAATGCTTAGAACCAAGTTGTACAAAAAAATGTTGATTTTGGTAGAAAAATTAATAATCGCGATTATTTACTTTCATGCCAAAATGAGGGAATTTTGCTATTTTGCCATCATGGGACCAAAGTACATGATGACCTAAGCCCACTGGCTAAGTTTGAATAAATTTGGAGCTCAAAATCTCAAATTTTCTTTATATCTACTGTTTCAGAGACCTAAAGCCAAAATCTGGTACCATTTTCATTCTATGCATCCAAATGAGCCCATATTTCACTCAGAGTATCTATTTTGGTATATACTTCAAGCCTGTAATGCCAAATTTGCAAAAAGTTGAAAAATTTACTCAGCTGTAAATAATCGCGATTATTTACTTTTGTTGCAACTTTATAATTTTGTTCCTTGCATGTTTTTATGCATCTATGCTTGTTCAAAAATTGATTTGAAGCAAATTGGACCAAAATTGTCGGCATTTCAGAGAAAAATCTATCAAAACTGCTAACTTTGACACTCTATTCATTGAACAGGAGCCATGCAAGCAGCAGAGAGGGCTAAGAAGAAGCTCAACCAAAAAGAAAAGTTGCAAGAGCTACCAGCATATCAAACACTACAACATTATATGAAGATATCGACGCGTATATATCGACGGCCATGCTTTTCCACATGTATATCGAGGTGATTAGCGTGCGTCGATATACGCATCGCAGTGTGCGTCGATATATGCGTGGAAAGGCTTTTTTGCCACGCGTATATCCACACATATAGCCACGTGTATAGCGACGCGTATATCCACGTGTATAGCGACGCAAAAAAATTTGGGGGGAAAAAAGCGAAACCCGCGCGCAGGGGCCATTTTCGCCTGCTCAGATCTTGGCCAAAACCTGCTACGCAGGTATTATGTCCATCTCCGCCCCCCCCAACCCCTCCCTCTCTCTCTCTCTCTCTACATCGTGTGTGTGTGTGTAGGAAAGAGAGAGAGAGAGAGAGAGAGAGAGAGAGAGAGAGAGAGAGAGAGAGAGAGAGAGAGAGAGAGAGAGAGAGAGAGAGAGAGAGAGAGAGAGAGAGAGCGCGGTGTGTGTGTGTGTGTGTGTAGGAAAAAGAGAGAGAGGTGTGTGTGTGTGTGCGTGTGTAGGAAATAGAGAGAGAGAGAGAGAGAGAGAGAGAGAGAGAGAGAGAGAGAGAGAGAGAGAGAGAGAGAGAGAGAGAGAGTGGTGTGTGTGTACATAGACCCCAATTCAATCAAGAATGCGAAAGCAACCTATCTCTCAAAGGAACAGCTTGAAGAGCACAACACCACAGTGTTCACTTGCTGATTCAAGAGCGAGGAGGGACATCAGGTAGAGCTGCAACTTCTACCCAAAGAAGTATATGATATCACCACAGAACCCAAGACCAAAGAAGCCAACCGAAGGCTAGGACTCATAGATTTCTATGAACAAGATCCTTGTGGAGTGGACTTCCAAAAGGCTTACGAGCTTTTGTCTATGATCAAAGAAGATGGAACTGCACAGATCTCTAACCCTCAAGGGAATAAATTTGAAGTGGTGATCATGAAGGAGAAAGTGGCAGAAGCACTCAAACTGCCAACGGAAGGAATGACAACGAGGGCAAGAGATAGGAAGACGGCCGGAATTTTCACCAAAGAAATCGCCACAGCCACATTTGCAGACCTCATTCACAAACAGGTGGAAGAGCCCACAAGGTTGTACGACCAGCACTTCCAGTTCCTTGCTAAAAGGCCGCCAAGGTATACAACGCCCCATCATGCGGTTGCCACAACCTTTATGCAAGTCTTCAAATCAACGACCAAGTAGCCAATTGACCACGCACAATATGTCTTGTCCACATTAAAAGGGACAAAGAAAGAAGGAAAAATCACATACCTGGGTGCACCAGAGGTTTTGACAAGGATTGCTTACCATGCCATCGGCATGGCCGACAACTTGCCACATGCCCCAGATCAAAACACTTGGATAGTGTCAGCACAACCTTCCCCTCGAGCTACAAGATCTGCTAAGAGATCCTACAAGTCTGATGAAGAGTCGGGTGAGAGCTCGCTAGAACGGCACAATAGTTATAGCTCAAATAATGAAGAAAAAAGAGCACGACGAGAGGAAATGAAGAGAAAAGCCGTGGCAGCACACCAGGAGGAACCCGTACAAAAGCAAGCCCGGTTTGAACGAGAAAGACACTCTTACCAACACAGCTGCCAAGCACAAGGAAAGGATTCGGAAAAGTGGGTGCCTATTGGGCTTAAAGGACCAAGAAACAAGCATCACACCAGGTAGCAGGCTGAAGACCCCACGGAATCCCTGGAACGGATGTATGAAGAAGCAGAAGCTTTAAAGCTGAAAGAAGCAGCAAGTAAAGCTAAAGAAGCAAGAGAACAACAAAAGCAAGTAGAGGAAGCCACTGCACTAGAAGAGGACACCACAAAGTTTGAGCACACAAAAGAAAAGGAGTCCGAGGAAGCACCCTCTACATCAACACAGCATGAGAAGGCCGAGGCATCCACGAAGCCTTAAGATGATAAGAGATAAGAAGATCAGCCACACCCACAAGGACAAAAACAACCAACAGCCATGCCGCAACCAAAGGATACACAACAGACTGCAGAAACATCAAGTCAGCTGGCATGTAATGAAGACTACTGGCAATCAAATGGCGAAGTCATCCTCCAAGTAAATGAGTATGCTAAGCAAATGCAGGATATGACTGTGAAGACTTTGCTCAACAGCACTTGGCCATAGCACAAGGGCCAAAGAGTTGAGATGGTGATTGACGCACTCCAAGGGGAGTTAGACGACCGACTCAATGTCATCAATCTGCAGAGGCAAGTGCAGGAGTTGAAAGCGGAGGATGAACAACATCAGCTCGCGAGGAATAAGTAGCAGAAAGAAATGGAGGAACTAGGGGAATTGCTTACAAAATTCTCATATGCATGCAAAGAAAAGGATGAGCAAATAACAGAAGTTAAAATTGAACTTCTAACTACAACCCTCTCAGTTCAAAAAACGCAGGTACAATTAGATGTGGCCAATGCTTCCTTACAGTACTCAGAACAAAGGATAAATGATCATGTGATATTCTTGTGGCAAATACGAGAGAATCCAGTCGTAGCCTTGATCAAGGGCACAGACGAGGTCTACAAGGCATTAGAGAAGAAAAACAAATACCTCGAGCTGGAGCTTAAGCTAGAGCACTCTCAGCGCAGAGACCTGGCTTTAATGCGGGTCCAAAGAGAAGACAAGCTGCTGAAGGAAATAGCTGAACTCAAAAGAGTCAACCAGCTATTGAGAGAAGGACGGCCGAAAACACAAGAGGAGGCAAGCACTTTAGAGAAACCTCAGATAGAAATCCCCTCAGTGTCATTCGCTAAGATGGAGACGCAGCTAGCCAAAGAGCTAAGTGGCGAGGAGGAGTTTCAAGTACCCACTACTGAAGCAGACACAGTGCCAACGGTCCAGCTCTCAAAGGCTGAGGAAGATGCATTGAAGGAAAAAATTACACAAGAGGTGGATGAACAGTGGAAGGCAGCAATGGATTGGGAGCTGAGAGTACTTCATTCCGTCAATGTCACACAACTCACTCCAAATCAAATCAATGTGCAATGGCACCAACAATCCTTGCCCTACCCTCTGATTAAAGTGGAGTTGCTACAAGTAAAAGAAAGGCTTTACATCGATATGAAAGTCGAGGGCGCAGATCAAGACCACTTGAAGTGGAGGCTGAGCTGGTTGAACAAGAATCCAAGGTACCTGATTCTGTTCACAAGCGCACCTGTGGCCCTTCAAAAGGATCCTACCTTCTGTCCTACTAAAGAAGCGACCAACTTGGCTGAATTACCCCAGATTGCCTGCTCCAAAAAAGGGACCACCGACTGAAGAATACATGGTGAAAACCCTAAAGGGTGCCATGTCATTCTTTAAAAGTCTACCAGATTTGTCATGTGCAATGTTATACAAAATCTGTCGAATACTGCTCACCTCCATTGAAGTGTTCCATGAGCCAGAGCAAGCAGGCGCCCCTTGGATGTCATTCCTCGAGGGTAACAAAGGGTTGTGTTACGATCTCAGTTGACCAACCTTCCGAAGAAGTCCTCTATGGATTCTACACCAGGTGTATGTTTCTACCTTCTCACAATATGCTGGCGTTCGAGGAGGCGTTCTACACGGGATTCTTCACTTAGCGACGAACGAAAATATTTGGGCCAATGATTAGCAACCTAACATCGCGCTTTGTAGTCTACTCAATAGTGGAACTGAAAAACAATCACCATGCAGTTCTTGCAAGTGCTAGATAAAGAAAGGAAAATCAGATACCAAAAGGCACTCAATGCGCTTAAAGACTACCTCGCTAGCCGTCAACCCGAAGACTACTTCAATCCATAAAGCTGTGTCAAGGGACAACATAGGCGATGAGGGGGGGGAATGTTAGCAACAAGCTAACATGGATACCATTTTTTAGAGTTTTCATTGTAAAAACACTTATTATTTTGATAAATCGAGAATATTGTAACTCTTATTTTTCAGATAAACCTTGTAACTGATGAGCCGGGGCTACAAGCTTCTAGATTGTATCAACCTGTCATTACCATCTTTGGTAGAACTCCCAAATTATTAGTTTTGACTACCAAAAACCTTGGCTAAGGTATAAAAGCCAATTTTTGTAAATTATTATTAAGTTTTGGATAATGAAATACACAGCGTGAGCTAACGGCGCTCACTTCTCTCTTTTTCGCGCTTCCTACTCCCTCCCCGGTTGTCACATTGCAGTCACGTTTTTTGCATTGCAACCGCAGGTAAGAGCTCTACACATTGACGTAAACACATCACAGTATTTCTTAGCTTTTTGCGTCACTGACCCGCGGCCTAATTTCATCATAAGTAGGAATTTACACTTCAAAATAAAAAACTAAGCATAGGCGGGATATTGGGGCATCATTGCTAAGCATTTAGGTGCATTCTGTCGAAAACGGCTAGGTTAAAAATCCACTGCTGTTAATATTCGCGATTTTGGCACTTGACCTAAAGTGGGATTTGAGACCATAAGTATGTGTGCTTAGATCTTATAAACTTGTTCTAGAAGTTTCGTTACGTTTGGATGTCATTTGATGCTGTAACGGATGTAATTTGTTTGCCGATGAGCAATTGGCTTTTACTGATTTCAGTCACTTGAGTGTAGCTTGAGTTAGATGCGAGTTGTTAGTTGTTTTTTGAGAGATTGACAACCTCTTGTAGCCTCTATGCACTAGTCGAGTCAGCTTCGTCCCACGGATTGACAATTTAATTGTTATTGTTGCTAAAAATGCAATAAGATAGGATAGTGAGGTTAGACACGCGTCCCACAATCACCCTTTTCAATTCCCTTATCCTTTACGCATTCATTAGCCTTTAGCTAAGCCTTCTTGGACACTTCTTCATAGTAGCTCAAAGTCAAAACTCTGTCCAATTGCAAACATTATATCCAACAACCTTTTTTGCCAAGTATCTCTTTGCTCTTTGTCTCCCAATGACAGCAATTTGAGTGCAAGAATTCCCACTTCAATTGGCAATAATGCTTCCTTGCCATAGACTAAGTGGTAAGGAGAAAATCCTATGCTCATTTTGATAGCAGTTCTATAGGCCCATAATGCACAAGGAAACTCTGAATCCCAAGTTTTCCCATGTGTCTGGGTCATCTTTGTCAAGATTTTCACCAACTCTCCATTGAACCTCTCATTGAGACCATTGCATTGGGGATAATAAGGAGAATTGTACATGTGCTGTATATTGAGATTTTTGCATAGGAAATCAAATAGCTCTCCTCTAAATCCCGGTCCTCTATCAGAAAGTAGTTCTAGTGACACACCAAATTTGTAGCATTGATGCTCATATACAAACTTTTCTATTTCTTTACTAGTAATATGTTTGACAGCTTTAGCTTCTACCCATCGTGAAAAATAATCCACTGCAAATGTAAGCATTTCTTTTGCTAGTCATAAGGTAAGGGGTCAATAACATCAAGACCCCATTTTTCGAACACATCAAAATCTAGAATTTTCTTTCGTAATTGGGCTTCAAAATTATCTTTCCCATCTTCTAGAAAGGCAAACAAGACTTGCACCAATGGTTAACATCCCGCTGAATGCTTGGACACACATAGCCTTTTTGCAAAATTTTATGCAACATGATCTTCATGGAAAAATGGCCTCCACAAGATCCCTTATGATTTTCTTCCAAAATCTTGTAGATTTCCTCTTTCCAAGGTACATGAGCAAAACCGAATCACGTCCTTTCATGTAAAGCACATGCCTCAAGCATTTTGTAATTTCTAGCTTTTCTTATAAAAGCATACTTTTTGGAGGATGGTAAATCTTTAGGTAGAAAACATGTCAACAAAAAATCCATGATTGCGATGGGACTTCGAGCATTAGCCAAAGTTACCCCTCTTTTTGTATTGCACACCCTTATATTTGTAATGAGATGACTTTGCAATGACAAAATTATTAACAGTTGTGTCTACTCTGTCTATTATCCATGTGTTTTGAGTTTATTGCTTCTGAACATGAAGAGTTAAATATAAATCAAATATTAACTTTTTGGGTATATTCCTATGGGCAGACAAGCCTAGAAAGTGCAAAAAAATGGTGGCCACAAAGGCGTGCAAATGGCCCGTCCGTCAGTTTTGGATGACCTATTTGTGCCCTTGTGGCCACCATTTCTATTGCACTTTCTAGCTTTGTTTACCCCATAGGATACCAAAAAAGTTAACATATAGTGAAACCAAGTGTCTATGCAACATTAAATTAGATTTTTCAAATGTCCAGTGTAATTGGGTCTTTTGGCGGAGGGAGCTATTAGGTAGAGCTAAAGCAGGTGATAGTGTGATTGAAAAATTAAATTTTGAGTTGATCTCACCTTTTCTAGTGTCCTTGAGTGCAAGCATAGGTTCCATATGCAAAAAAAGGGGTGGCCACAAGGGCGCGCAAATTGGCCATCCAAAGCTGATAGATGGGCCATTTGCGCGCCCTTGTGGCCACCTTTTTTTTTGCACTTGGTAGGCTTCTCTACCCCCCAGGATAATTAAAAAATATAGAAGTGAAAGCAATTGTTTTTGCAGCATTATTGTAGAGATACCACTTATTTTCACTCAGATGTGTTTTATACTTTCCCCAGAATTAAGGTAAGTTGAAAGGAGTATCATGTGCATCCAACTTCCGTTGTGTTGTTACTTTAAGCAAAAAAGACATAGCTTATTGAAACATATCACCAATTACAACAATTTTTAAGATTGACAGATCACATTTAGAAGAATGTACAAGATAGGAGACAATTCAAAATATTTTTAATTACTTCCAAAAAGTTGATTTTACATCATGCATTTGAGGAGTTCATAATTTTCTTGACCATTTCCTGGGGCCTCTCTTGCGCGTAAGGAAACTCCCCAGTCAAGAGGGACTATGCTATGGCCTTTGGGTCAGTTGAGCCAATGGAAGCATGTATCCCTATCTGGGCAAGCACTTTACCATGGAAGCCAGTGCCAAATACTGTGCATACAAGGGATCTACGCACTAGGAACACAAGATGTACAATTTGAGCAATGGTGCTCGAACACACAACCTTGCTCAAAGATTTCAACGACCAAGTCATAAAATGGGCTTGGGGAGTAAATTCATTATGGACAATGGCCACATCGCTAGGGGGGAGTTGTCCTAGGTAATATGCAAGGGAAGATTGAGGTCCAAAGCCCGTCCGCTTGCCACCCGTCCTTGCTGCAAATTCATCAACCTCCATGACGTCCTATCATAAACCAATCAAGGTTGAGAAAAAAGACAATGAAGGATAAAAAAATAACATGAAAATTAGGATAGAGTTTACCTCCTACTCCTTCTCGTCCTCCTTCCTGTTGCCCTTTCCATCCAAGTCAATGCTCCCATGCACCGCAGCTACGAGCTTTGGATCATCAGATGGGGGGTTGCGTAGTGGCATACGCATCCTACCGGCCTCAACCTTGGATTGTGTGGCTTGGAATTATTCCTCAACCACGTGCAACTGCTCTACTACCAGGACCTCCGCACACACAATTGCAATAGTGTCAGCAACAGAGTCCCCAAGTGGCAAGAGCTTGCTTTCAAGGGCATTTGGCGTATTGTCTGAGGAAAATTTGGTGCTGTTGCATAGCATGCTCAAGAATTCATCCATGCGCAAGCCAAATGCTTTCTCCAAATCATGCATAAACACATACTCCTTCCCAATGTCCACTACCACTGAGGAGAAGTGGCTTATTCCCATCTCTGAGATAGCCTCATCCATCAATGGTAGTGGAATTATAATGTCACTAGGGCCACAATGATGGATTTCTCTATCACCTCCTCGAGCCCCTTGGGGTACTCGAGCTGAAGTGTTTATCCTTCTACTGCAAGGTTCATGGGGTCAACCACCTGCTCCTTGGTGTCCTTGATGAAGGACCCAATCTGAATGTGTGGTAGGAGGAGCTCCTCTAAATCAGGTTCCTCGCTCACCAAGAAGATGAATGTTGCTAGTCGAGAAAGGTGCTCCACCCCCAACTTACGCTTCTTGAGTGCTGACACCCCTGGGGCTTGCTCGTCCAAGAAATGGCATGTGTCGGCATCAATTTATTGGAATGGTCGCAACCGCTTGGATAATGGGGGATCACCTTTGTGTATTTAGCACAAAAGATTGCAAGGCACCCAGATCCCTGCATGTGGGGAGATAGATAGGGAATATTTTATGATGTGCTCCTCCATGAACGCAAAAATCTCGGCAAATGCATCCATGTGAAGGGCAATTGTGGCGTCAAGGTCAGGGAGACGAGTAAAGAAGGTGTGGACGCCCAACGTCCCTTTGTATTTGGTGTCCTCGAGGAAGAGGATGAAACGTGACGAAGGGGTGGATGTGGGTGCAGATGCAGAGCTTGTGGAGGCATCCATGTTAGCCTGGGGTGTAGATAGAGAGCGGAAGAGCTCAAGAGTTGAGAAAGTGAAAAGTGTGAATGAGTTATGCGACCCCCCTTTTATAATGGTCCCTTTTCTGAAGACATTTTTTTCAATAAAAGAAAAGGCACTTTCACCAAAAAATGATCTCTCATCTCAATGCAAAAAATTATATTCAAAGACATGATTTTCCGAAGCAAATCATGTTGATTACATCGAAGATTGTCTTCAAAATTGTAAGAGTTACAAAGTTATAATAGAGATAGCATAGTTCCATCCATGCCCCAGTCCTCCTCGACCTTCAATTTGTCTTCCATTCTCTTCCCAATCTACGGATATTCATTACAATAAGCATCCAATGATCGACAAACTATGATGTATTGAAAATGTGGTGGAAGGATTCTCACCTTGTGACCTTGTAAAAAAAATTGCACTTGTTGAAGGGCCTCAAAACCCATAATAACCAAATGTTCTTGCACATTACTAAGAGTCCAATGCTTGTTCACTTGGACTGCCTCCAAAGCATCGTTGGGCATCGTCACTGCAATGTCAAAGCTTGCAATAGCTCCATCTACACTCTAAGGGAGTCCACACTCCAAGCTTGCACATCCAACAATCATATTGGAATCGTATGTACAGGGAGGTGTAGGATTTCAAATAGCGCATTCCAATACCTGAAGCTCCAACCTTACAACGGTACTGGTCCCCATTGTGCATGCCCTCCACAAAAGCCTAGTCCTCTTCTAGAAGCCTTCCTAATTCCTCATAATGCACATCTTTACATACAAGCATTGTGGTAGTCTCCACAAATCCAAACTCTTTAAAAATGTGCACAAAGCAATGAATAGGCAAACACCAACTCAAGCCCACAGACCTAGAAGCTTTAGAGTATTTCAAAGAGTTTTGGACATCTATTATCATCTTTTGCTTGAAAGATGCTACCGACCACAAATTTGGCACCGGCCACTCCATACTTAATAAGGAAGTACTTTGATGGGTTCAAGCATTCCAAACTCTTGTGTAGAAGTAGGCACAATATAGGAGTGAGAATAGAAGAAATTTTTCTTTGAACCAGTTTGGTTGGGCAAAGATGTGCGAATTTATGAAGATAGTTCTATGGAAGGTGATGTGGGGTGCTCTACCGATGGGCATGAAGATCCAAGAAAGAGAAATTGGATTTGATAGATCCCTGGGGTGTAGGATTGCTAGTGAAGTTCTAGCCCACCTCTTCATGGAATGCCTAGCAATAAGAGGCCTGGCTGGGAAAATGTGCAAGCGGGTCCAAAGGACATGGTAGATGAAGTTCTTGAAGACACATCTGTTCCTTGGTGGTAAGAATATGGGAAGTCTTGGTCTTCTTATTTGCACTCAAATTGTCAAATACTTTTGCTTTAACCATATTTGGCTTTTTCAAAGATTACATGACGGTTCTCAGAGATTATACAAGACACCAGAGTGATAATCTATATGCTCAAAAGCAAGCAAGACTCGGGAGATTGGTCTAGCACTACCCATGTTGTGTTGTCTACCTATGATAAGTAAAAGCCTTGAGCTATAGTTCACCTGCTTTGTAAAGCCGGTTATGATTAGCCTCGGTGAGAGGCTGTGGACATTGAAGTTGTAATCTTCAACACCTCAAGGCTCGGTCTGAGCTTGAGCTTGTTTTGTACAATTCACTCACAAAATGTGAGTTTTGCAAAAACAGAAAAAAAAGAAAGAAAGTGTGTTGTTAGGAAAGGAAGAGTATCTCTAAGAAAGAAGAGTGTTTTCAAAAAAAGGAAGAGAGGCAAGACAAGAATAGAGCTTCCCTTTCCTCTTTTTCTTAGAATAGAGAAGCTTCCTCCCAAAATTAGAGTCCTCTAAATTGGACATTGAGAATCCGCGCATAAAAATAATATTAATTTAAAATAAAATTTTTAACTGCGAACACACACAAACTCATCTTCTTGTTTTTTCCTATTTTTAGTGCTTTCTTTTGCCCTTGAGAGCATATATAAAGGGCCCTCTTTCCTCAGTTTCAAACACACACAAAGACTCTCAAAAGCGGAATCTCTCTTGCCTTGATGTTGGAGGTATCTTCTTTCCCTGAACCTCTCTCCATCTCCATATCTATCACCATCATGTTGTCCCTTGGATTATAGAGCTCTCCTTCTCTCCCTCTTTCTATCTTCTCGGCAAGCAGCGAAACAGTAACTCTTTAGTGAAGCTCTCCCTCTTATCTATCTTGACATGATGTCCCCGAAATGAAGATGAGAAGCTCCAAAGATACTCTTGTTGTTCCACCTCTAAAGAAGGTACAAGGGGGTGTCATTTACTCTAATTGTAGTTCAATAAGAGATATTAGCTACAAAAGAAGTTGCAGCCTTCCAACCTCCAATGCGGGAGATAGTCAAACACATCGCTAATCTAATAAAATAAATTATAATTTTGCATCGTTATACATGCTCACCTGGTAAGTCAAGCCTAGAAATTCCCTTAAACCTTTGAAAAAACGTGATTGTATCACAAGAAATGAACATATGATTTTGTAGAGTAGTGAAAGAATTGTTTGATAAATTATTGTTGATTGATACGAGTTAGTTGACCATGGTTGAAGAACCACTTAAACTATTGAAGGAATATCTTTTTTCCAAATGGAACTCGCGGTTAGCGAGATGATCCCGGGGTTGATTAGCGGAGAATAAGTTGAGTCTATCAATGCTCTTTTTGTCCTTGTGGTTAGCAAGATGGGATTTTATTTTTGTGATATAGGAACTAGCTCCCATTATAATCTTTAGATTTATTGACCTGGCTTGTGGTGTATGACCCTTACACCCCACGACCGTGATGGATAGAGGACTTCCTCTCTTCTATTGATAGTATCCTTGCTTCATTGAGTTTGAGTAGGGTGTCTTCAATGGAACTTGAGAATAAAGGAAGGCCAACTATCAAGTCGCCCCAATCACCTAGTTGGGAACCTTACAATTGGTATTAGAGCCTTTGGTTAAAATTTTGGATTCTCAATAGTTTGCACTATTCTTGGAGTTGAATGCATGAATACATAGCTTGATATTGTTATCTTGTTTGTTTTTTAGCACAAATTTATGGGCATCAACTGTTTAACTGTATTTAAAGAAATGTTCCACACTGATCGGCAATCACCGAGCTATGAATTTTGAGAGAAAGTCTTTCTCATTCTTGACAAGCTTTTTGGAACTCATGTTAACTTTGACCCACCAAATACACGGTTATATAGAAGTTTTTGGGTTCGTGGATCAACCTTTTGTATCTGAGCACGTTGCTAGCGGGAAAACGGAAAGAAAAATAATGCCTCTATAGCCTTGCACGAATAACACCGTCGGAAGAAAGAACTATTACACTACCGAGAACACCTGTGATAACCATCTGTAGAGATCTATGAAAAACCCTTCAAGCATAAAACCCATGCAAAACCAGGATGAACCATGGATATGATGATGAAGTTCATCTTGTGGAGATGTCTGTAGAGTATCCATAGGCAAAAAACAGAGGAAAGATGAAAGAGTTATGGCCGCTCGAAACGGGGGTTTTGTACTCTTTCTTGCTACAAAATGAGCTCTCTAGAAAGAAGTTCCACATTTGCAACTATTAAAATGGGAGGCTTTATTATCTTTTTTCCCAATTTTTTTCTCTTTCTTCTCAGTAGACAAGGTTCTCTTGGTAGGCATATTTTAATTGGCTCATTTTTTTGCCTTTTTTGGGTGAAAGAATGAGGTGTCAGTGACCCTTTGACCAAGGGAATGGGGTGGGGGCAAGTGTGGAGTGGACCAAGCGCCTGAGTAGGCAGTGTGGACAACTAGAAAATGTGTCCTCTCTCCCCAAGAGCCGTTGAGCCCAATGAGCCAAGCTCTTCACAAAGTGATACACCGAATGGGTACTTGCCTTTTAGTCTATGTACCCCCCATTCTCCCCTTTTCGCTTCTCATGTGGGATAATTCCCCTGCCACATGGCAACCTCCTCCTTGATCCTCCCAAAACCCTTGTGCCCAACAAATTTCCAGACTCTCCCCAAAGCAGGAGAACTTCTTGGGCAACCTTCCCCAAAGCATAACTTGCTGCTTCGATCACTGAATGACACACCTTAACACATACGGCTCGAAGCCCATCATCCTTGCTACTTCTAGAGATCTTAATTTTCAGCATTTCCAATTCCAATCATCAAGTTGGCCCAGTTGCCTTTGTTGCATGCACATGCAATCACTTTCTAAGTTGAGACCACCCACTTAGGATGCTCATAACTCATGATGTACAAGTCTGATTCACGAGCTATAAAGCACGACGATGTTATTATATTTGGGTATATGAATGCTTACACAAAACATTGCAACATGATACTCAACAATTTGATATATGCCATACAGTTCAAGGAAATTGGAGGAAGCTCACTTGTATGATCGTACTTCAATGGATGAGAAAGAGCCAAATCAATATGGAAAGTTACTTTTACACATGTGTAATAGCACGTGTATGCTCATTGTGGGACAGGTGTCTAACCTCACTCCTATGTTATTGCAGACACGCGAACCACGAATATAATGTCAATCCATGAGACAAAGCTGATTTGACTAGGTATAGAGGCTACAAGAGGTTGTCGATCTCTTGGAAAACAACAGACAACTCGCATCTAACTCAAGCTACACTCAAATGACAGAAATCACCAAAAGGTAGGACCACTAACCGGAAAACAAATCATAACCGTTATAGCATCAAACGACATCCAAATGTTACAAAACTTCTAGGACATGTTTATGAGACCTAAGCACACATGCTCATGGTCTCAAATCTCACTTTAGTTCAAGTGCAAAAATCACGATTACTAACAACAATGAGTTTTTGACCCAGTCGTTTTTGACCCAAAATGCATCTAAATGCTTAGAAATGATGCCCCAATACCCCGCCTATAATTATTTTATGAATTTTAAGCTCAAACGCCTACTAATGATGAGATTAGGTTGTGGGTCGGCGACCTCAAAAGCTACGAATTACCATGAAATGCTTACATTGATGGGGCCGGGGCAAACACACCGAGACACAACACTCACACTCTTTCCCATAGCTCAAATGCACACATTGGACGGCTATTTAAGAAGAAACCCCTCCGGAAAAAAATCTCTCTTGAGCACACACAGATGGGAGTCTCTCTCTCTCTCTCTCTCTCTACACACTCACATGCTCGAGTCATCAGCCTTGGCCTTCTTCAATCTTGAGCTAGATCACTTCAAAAACACCTCAAAGGCCTACTTTTAAAAAGATCATCCCCAAAAGGAACTTATTTACATAGACAACGCGACGAAATCAGAGTGCCCTTCTTATAATATGGCAAGCTCGTCTCATGCAACACTAGCCTAGGAGAAGCCTTCCATATTGACGATAAGCTCCAAAGCCAATATGATGCCCTTTCTTTGTCTTCTGTAGCAGCTATCCAACCTCTTGCAATAGTGGCCAATTGGCTCCTTGGCAACCTACAGCATCTTGATTTTCCCCCTTCAGTGGCGGCTCCTTGATCAACAAAAAAACCCTCTCGACATCCAGCAGCCCATGCTTCCCCTCAGCCACCCAAAGCCCGCTCCTCCTGGCCGATGTAACCAGCTTTTGCTCTCTTCAAAGACCAGCCCTTGGCGGCTTTCCTTCTCCTACACTTGCTCCCTTGACTGAATGCTGCCCCTTGACATGCTCACTCTACATGGCCAGCCTTTGTACACATGATATTGATGCCTCTCCCTTCTCTCTGGTTCCCTCGGCTCTGTAGCTCCCGTGCCCCCCTTTTCTTGGCGAGCTCGTGGCTTCTAGAGCCTCCTTTGAGCCCCTTGGCGACACAAAGTTCCTGCAGCGTACCCCCTTCTCGTTTGTTGGCTCCAACCCGAGTACGGCCCTGTGTGCTGCTTCCCCCTTCTTTTGGCCATAGTTAATTGCACCAGATGACACTCCTTTGGGCCTGCAACCCAGCTATGGGAAGCCCCTATGTGCTCACCTTCTCTCGTGCAAATTTTTATTACCCACCCTCAAAGTTGCTACTGAGTTGGAATGGACGGGACACAAATTTTTTGAACGACTTGAAGATTTGAGACGATTGGATGAGCAACGATTAGCAGCCATTGCTTACATCTAGGCACAAAAACAAAAACAGAACTAGAAATAGTTCTTTGACTCACAATTACTGACCAAAATTTTCAAACCAGGGGATTTAATACTAGTATATTCGTTGAAACAACATGTACCTAAATTCAAGAAAAAAGGACCTTTTGTCATTGAAGATGTTTCACCAAGCAGTGCGGTCAAGTTAGATACATTAGACATAGAAATTATGGCAAATTGGATTAGTGGATGCCGGCTCCGTAAATACATTCTTCCCTTGACTAATAAGCTTTTGCAGCAGAGAATGCACGTAGCCAAGAAAAGAAGAATTAAACGAGAAAGGTGATAGACGAGGCTCAAGAGGAGGCCCGCATTTGGATTCTAAAACAAAAATCTGTTCTACAACCTGTTCTACAAGCGGTAGCACTCAATACTCTCCAAGTTCAGTCCATCGCTGAGGACGAGGTAGAGAGTGATGATGAGTGGATGGATGGTCTTGATATGTGGATCAACATGATTGTGAAGGAGGAATACAAAGTGAAAGATTTACCAGACACAAGAGCTCAAGAAATGTTGCCAGTTACTCAACTAATCTCAAAGCAACAACTCAACCACTTGAGTACTGCCGAGCCATTGTCAAAGGTTGTAACAAACGAATCACTCCAACACTAGAAAAAATTAACTTGAATATTATGGTTCATGGATTTTCCTGCCCACATACTTTCATATGTATTGTGCATGAACACATGAATGAAGACCTAGTACTAGGGTCCCATGGATGTGAACCTACAAAGCAGTACAAGATTGGGATGCCCGAATACTGGAGCTCACACTTAAAGGTGGAAAACTAAGAATATCGAAGAATGAAAAGGATCTTTCCGTAATTTCCCATTAAGGAAATATAAGTCATCGGTCATAAATACAACCACTACTCCATTAAAGTCTGCTTCTAGCCAACCTATGAAAGGAGTCAAGAAAATTTGAGTACCCAAGCCAGCTAAGAACCAACCTCAATAAGTTTGGGTGCCAAAAATATTGCTCCACATCATTGGAAACTTTAAAGAAAAAACAGTACATTCACCTGCTCAACAGAGGATATGGATATGGCAACTGAAGAAGCAAATTACAGCCATGATAAAACCAAACATCCATGGCAAACAAGATCAACACTGGGTACTAAAGACCCCACAGCAAGTCAAGCCAGCTACACTCAAATATAAGTGGGTATCTAAAGTCAAGGCACTCACAATTACAGACACCACTACATCCAAGCAACACACAACCCACAATGCATATTGCACTATCAAAGAACGAGCTCAATTGCTGCAAAATTTTCTCTTCGAAAGGTTCAAGCAATAGGATACCTCGACATCACTGGAAACGCTTGAGTGTCATACTCAAGACCCACTTTTTGCACGACATGATGTGTTTATCTGCATTGACCTCTATAGCATAATAGGGCCACTCAGGGCCATGCATAAACACAAATTTCTACCCTCTACACAGTGCACAACCCAAGATGAATTGAATCCAGGAGGGGGGGATACAAGGAAACAATAAAAAAGAAACAGAAGATTATGAATCTGGAAAGTAAAAAGGGCAATGATTTGAAGTAATTGTCTATTAATCTATGATTTTTGTTGAACCAATTAAGTGATTGCCTTAATAATGAGATAAATGGGTATTTCCATTTGATAACCCCTGGGTGTGTGTATATATTGTACATATCTTCCAATAATTATAATGTAATACAATTTCATTTGTTAGAGTGTCATAAAAATGGAGGAATCCACAAAAATATGGTTGAATAATAAGAGTGGAAGTGTTTTAGAGTTTTTTGAGTATCAAATAGAAATTTTTGAGTGATTTAGCTATTTTCCTTTAATGTTTTGCTAATAAAGCTAATAAAATCCAAAATAAAATAAATCAATAAGCAAGAATGTCAAAATTGGATTCCGACTTCAAACACCAATTCTCGAAGTTCAAGGGAAGAGTCAAAAAAAAGTTGAAGCGAATTAGATCAAAAAGTTCAACGGCCTTTTTCACCAATTAGTCATCTGGGCAAATCACGAGAGAATGATCGAGGGATGTCAGTTTTGATAAATTTTCAATTCGAGAGTATGCATTTAGACTTGATGAGCTTATTGGGTAGGCAATGTAAAGGAGGCATCGGGAAAGCCCAAGTATGTATAGCCCCGTAGGCCAATATTTCCCTCATTTGCATTCTAGACCTTAGACAAGGAGCTTTGAGTGGTGGATTTCGGCGACCTTCTACACTCTCCTACGTATTGCTTGTTGACTCTTACTCACCCCATCCATGAGGGGTAAGTTCCTAGGTAACTACATCTAGAAGTGTTCTGATTACCACATTGTCAACCACAGGAGCTACAAGGGGCATGACAACACATGGCAATTTGGGAACGGTTAGAGACAAAAATGCTAACACTAGCTACACCTGACACCCAAATTTCACCAAAACTAAACCAGAGGCTCATCACTGGGAGGACAACACATTGCTAAGCTCCAAAGTGCCAAAAGCTTCAAAACATTTGACCTAGCATCTTCGGTGCGTCGAAGATAAAGGAGTCAAATGGGGACCAAATTTTACAAATGTTTTGAGGCCATCATGTTAAAAAACTGTGGAGATTTAGGGGTGCAACTAAGGCTCAATCATCAGTATAGGACAAAAAGACCATATTCACTCCGCTAAAAGACATTTTGCACCACAAAGCAAAATTTTGACCCAACTCACCTCAAAATCAAGGGGGAATTCTCTACACCACATTGGACCTCCACCAACCTTCACGGAGCAAGTAACTATTGGTTAGTGACTCCAAGTTAAACCCTGCTCAACAGAAGATGGTCAACCTCATTGAGAAGTACATCAGCTACAAGAAACAAACCAAGGGTTCCAACAACCATCAATGACCTAGTAGAAGCTAGATAGGGCAAGAGCAAGGCGTAAAATGCAATAAAGGGTAACTTCTATCTTTGGCGCGCCGAAGATGAATCACTAGCATGGCACATTTTTTGGAACCCGCTTCTACACTAGCATGTTTTCCTTCCCCATCATAATCACTACATCACACTGTAACATGTTTTTCATGCAAAATACTCATAAAATTCACTATGCCACTTCCCATAGCCATTTGTGCCCAAATCTCACTTTTGGCTTGCCAAATCAGCCCAACTTCAACCATCATCAATGATAATTGCTATAAGACCCATTAGACCACCAAAGATAAGAAATGGCCCTAAATCACCCTCTTTTTATTTTAGGCGTGCCTAAGATAGAAATGGCAATGGAAAAGCCTAATTTGTATCTGTAATGATATATAGATATGTTCATAGTGGTCACATTAAACACTTGCCCAATTATCATCAAGTTTGAAAAATCCTCACTTGGTCAATTACCAAAAATACAGATTGCGGTCAAGCGGACACATTATTGATCACAGTTCCCATCATAAAAGTCCAAAAGCTCTCAAGATTCTTCCAGATCACCATCAGCACTTATATTTCCTATACAATCTAGCTGATACCATTTTGCATGCACCTACACCCATCTACATCTTAGGCGCACCAAAGATGACTTTGCCAAAGTTGTAATTTTTAGGGTTTATTTTTGCTTATTTAATTATGCTACTTTGCTGTGCCAAAATTGTCTAATCTCTGGATGTGCTCGTACACTGTCAGGTTCTTTCTCATCTACCTCGTGAGCTCCAAAGAAAAAGACCATGAAGCAGAATTTTTTTGAAGTCCCACCATATCAGCTAGAGAAAGACTCCTTGAGAGACGCAAATGTCACCTGGTTCGCAAGAGACCAATTGGATAGCCAACATGTCACTATCTAC